>NC_136261.1:312452223-312971174 GCF_964187855.1 Myxine glutinosa | reverse complement strand
TGTTGAAAAACCACTTTTCGCACTTGTGTTGGTGCAGGAAACCACTTTTGCACTTGTATTAGTGTGGAAAAAACACTTTTCGCACTTGTGTTAGTGTTGAAAAATCACTTTTCGCACTTGTGTTAGTGTTGAAAAACCACTTTTCGCACTTGTGTTAGTGTTGAAAAACCACTTTTCGCACTTGTGTTGGTGCAGGAAACCACTTTTGTACTTGTATTAGTGTGGCAAAAACACTTTTTGCACTTGTGATATTGTTGAAAAACCACTTTTCGCACTTGTGTTAGTGTTGAACAAACCACTTTTCGCACTTGTGTTAGTGTTGAAAAACCACTTTTCGCACTTGTGTTGGTGCAGGAAACCACTTTTGCACATGTATTAGTGTGGAAAAAACACTTTTTGCACTTGTGATAGTGTTGAAAAACCACTTTTCGCACTTGTGGTAGTGTTGAAAAACCACTTTTCGCACTTGTGTTGGTGCAGGAAACCACTTTTGCACTTGTATTAGTGTGGAAAAAACACTTTTTGCACTTGTGATAGGGTTGAAAAACCACTTTTCGCACTTGTGTTAGTGTTGAAAAACCACTTTTCGCACTTGTGTTAGTGTTGAAAAACCACTTTTCGCACTTGTGTTGGTGCAGGAAACCACTTTTGCACTTGTATTAGTGTGGAAAAAACACTTTTTGCACTTGTGATATTGTTGAAAAACCACTTTTCGCACTTGTGTTAGTGTTGAAAAACCACTTTTCGCACTTGTGTTGGTGCAGGACACCACTATTGCACTTCTATTAGTGTGGAAAAACCACTTTTCGCACTTGTGTTAGTGTTGAAAAACCACTTTTCGCACTTGTGTTAGTGTTGAAAAACCACTTTTCGCACTTGTGTTGGTGCAGGAAACCACTTTTGCACTTGTATTAGCGTGGAAAAACCACTTTTCGCACTTGTGTTGGTGCAGGAAACCACTTTTGCACTTGTATTAGTGTTGAAAAACCACTTTTCGCACTTGTGTTAGTGTTGAAAAACCACTTTTCGCACTTGTGTTGATGCAGGAAACCACTTTTGCACTTGTATTAGTGTGGAAAAAACACTTTTTGCACTTGTGATAGTGTTGAAAAACCACTTTTTGCACTTGTGTTAGTGTTGAAAAAACACTTTTCGCACTTGTGTTAGTGTTGAAAAAACACTTTTTGCACTTGTGATAGTGTTGAAAAAAAACTTTTCGCACTTGTGTTAGTGTTGAAAAACCACTTTTCGCACTTGTGTTAGTGTTGAAAAACCACTTTTCGCACTTGTGTTGGTGCAGGAAACCACTTTTGCACTTGTATTAGTGTGGAAAAACACTTTTTGCACTTGTGATAGTGTTGAAAAACCACTTTTTGCACTTGTGTTCGTGTTGAAAAACCACTTTTCGCACTTGTGTTGGTGCAGGAAACCACTTTTGCACTTGTATTAGTGTGGAAAAAACACTTTTTGCACTTGTGATAGTGTTGAAAAACCACTTTTCGCACTTGTGTTAGTGTTGAAAAACCACTTTTCGCACTTGTGTTAGTGTTGAAAAACCACTTTTCGCACTTGTGTTGGTGCAGGAAACCACTTTTGCACTTGTATTAGTGTGGAAAAACCACTTTTGCACTTGTATTAGTGTGGAAAAACCACTTTTCGCACTTGTGTTAGTGTTGAAAAACTACTTTTCGCACTTGTGTTAGTGTTGAAAAAACACTTTTGCACTTGTATTAGTGTGGAAAAAGACTTTTCGCACTTGTGTTAGTGTTGAAAAACCACTTTTCGCACTTGTGTTCGTGTTGAAAAACCACTTTTGCACTTGTGTTAGTGTGGAAAAACCACTTTTCGCACTTGTGTTAGTGTTGAAAAACCACTTTTCGCACTTGTGTTAGTGTTGAAAAACCACTTTTGCACTTGTATTAGTGTGGAAAAACCACTTTTTGCACTTGTGTTAGTGTTGAAAAACCACTTTTCGCACTTGTGTTAGTATTGAAAAACCACTTTTGCACTTGTATTAGTGTGGAAAAACCACTTTTCGCACTTGTGTTAGTGTTGAAAAACCACTTTTCGCACTTGTGTTAGTGTTGAAAAAACACTTTTTGCACTTGTGATAGTGTTGAAAAACCACTTTTCGCACTTGTTAGTGTTGAAAAACCACTTTTGCACTTGTATTAGTGTGGAAAAACCACTTTTTGCACTTGTGTTAGTGTTGAAAAACCACTTTTCGCACTTGTGTTAGTATTGAAAAACCACTTTTGCACTTGTATTAGTGTGGAAAAACCACTTTTCGCACTTGTGTTAGTGTTGAAAAACCACTTTTGCACTTGTATTAGTGTTGAAAAACCACTTTTCGCACTTGTGTTAGTGTTGAAAAACCACTTTTCGCACTTGTGTTGGTGCAGGAAACCACTTTTGCACTTGTATTAGTGTGGAAAAAACACTTTTTGCACTTGTGATATTGTTGAAAAACCACTTTTCGCACTTGTGTTAGTGTTGAAAAACCACTTTTCGCACTTGTGTTGGTGCAGGAAACCACTATTGCACTTCTATTAGTGTGGAAAACCACTTTTCGCACTTGTGTTGGTGCAGGAAACCACTTTTGCACTTGTATTAGTGTGGAAAAACCACTTTTCGCACTTGTGTTGGTGCAGGAAACCACTTTTGCACTTGTATTAGTGTTGAAAAACCACTTTTCGCACTTGTGTTAGTGTTGAAAAACCACTTTTCGCACTTGTGTTGATGCAGGAAACCACTTTTGCACTTGTATTAGTGTGGAAAAAACACTTTTTGCACTTGTGATAGTGTCGAAAAACCACTTTTCGCACTTGTGTTAGTGTTGAAAAACCACTTTTCGCACTTGTGTTGATGCAGGAAACCACTTTTGCACTTGTATTAGTGTGGAAAAAACACTTTTTGCACTTGTGATAGTGTTGAAAAACCACTTTTCGCACTTGTGTTAGTGTTGAAAAACCACTTTTCGCACTTGTGTTAGTGTTGAAAAACCACTTTTGCACTTGTATTAGTGGGGAAAAAACACTTTTTGCACTTGTGATAGTGTTGAAAAACCACTTTTTGCACTTGTGTTAGTGTTGAAAAAACACTTTTCGCACTTGTGTTAGTGTTGAAAAAACACTTTTTGCACTTGTGATAGTGTTGAAAAAAAACTTTTCGCACTTGTGTTAGTGTTGAAAAACCACTTTTCGCACTTGTGTTAGTGTTGAAAAACCACTTTTCGCACTTGTGTTAGTGTTGAAAAACCACTTTTCGCACTTGTGTTGGTGCAGGAAACCACTTTTGCACTTGTATTAGTGTGGAAAACCACTTTTGCACTTGTATTAGTGTGGAAAAACCACTTTTCGCACTTGTGTTAGTGTTGAAAAACTACTTTTCGCACTTGTGTTAGTGTTGAAAAAACACTTTTGCACTTGTATTAGTGTGGAAAAAGACTTTTCGCACTTGTGTTAGTGTTGGAAAACCACTTTTCGCACTTGTGTTCGTGTTGAAAAACCACTTTTGCACTTGTGTTAGTGTGGAAAAACCACTTTTCGCACTTGTGTTAGTGTTGAAAAACCACTTTTCGCACTTGTGTTATTGTTGAAAAACCACTTTTGCACTTGTATTAGTGTGGAAAAACCACTTTTCGCACTTGTGTTAGTGTTGAAAAACCACTTTTCGCACTTGTGTTAGTATTGAAAAACCACTTTTGCACTTGAATTAGTGTGGAAAAACCACTTTTCGCACTTGTGATAGTGTTGAAAAACCACTTTTGCACTTGTATTAGTGTGGAAAAAACACTTTTTGCATTTGTGATAGTGTTGAAAAACCACTTTTCGCACTTGTTAGTGTTGAAAAACCACTTTTGCACTTGTATTAGTGTGGAAAAACCACTTTTTGCACTTGTGTTAGTGTTGAAAACCCACTTTTCGCACTTGTGTTAGTATTGAAAAACCACTTTTGCACTTGTATTAGTGTGGAAAAACCACTTTTCGCACTTGTGTTAGTGTTGAAAAACAACTTTTGCACTTGTATTAGTGTGGAAAAACCACTTTTCGCACTTGTGTTAGTGTTGAAAAACCACTTTTCGCACTTGTGTTGGTGCAGGAAACCACTTTTGCACTTGTATTAGTGTGGAAAAAACACTTTTTGCACTTGTGATATTGTTGAAAAACCACTTTTCGCACTTGTGTTAGTGTTGAAAAACCACTTTTCGCACTTGTGTTGGTGCAGGAAACCACTATTGCACTTCTATTAGTGTGGAAAACCACTTTTCGCACTTGTGTTGGTGCAGGAAACCACTTTTGCACTTGTATTAGTGTGGAAAAACCACTTTTCGCACTTGTGTTGGTGCAGGAAACCACTTTTGCACTTGTATTAGTGTTGAAAAACCACTTTTCGCACTTGTGTTAGTGTTGAAAAACCACTTTTCGCACTTGTGTTGATGCAGGAAACCACTTTTGCACTTGTATTAGTGTGGAAAAAACACTTTTTGCACTTGTGATAGTGTCGAAAAACCACTTTTTGCACTTGTGTTAGTGTTGAAAAACCACATTTCGCACTTGTGTTGGTGCAGGAAACCACTTTTGCACATGTATTAGTGTGGAAAAACACTTTTCGCACTTGTGTTAGTGTTTTAAAACCACTTTTCGCACTTGTGTTAGTGTTGAAAAACCACTTTTCGCACTTGTGTTGGTGCAGGAAACCACTTTTGCATTTGTATTAGTGTGGAAAAAACACTTTTTGCACTTGTGATAGTGTTGAAAAACCACTTTTCGCACTTATGTTAGTGTTGAAAAACTACTTTTCGCACTTGTTTTGGTGCAGGAAACCACTTTTGCACTTGTATTTGTGTGGAAAAACAACTTTTCGCACTTGTGTTAGTTTTGAAAAACCACTTTTCGCAATTGTGTTAGTGTTGAAAAACCACTTTTCGCACTTGTGTTGGTGCAGGAAACCACTTTTGCACTTGTATTAGTGTGGAAAAAACACTTTTCGCACTTGTGTTAGTGTTGAAAAACCACTTTTCGCACTTGTGTTAGTGTTGAAAAACCACTTTTCGCACTTGCTTAGTGTTGAAAAACCACTTTTCGCACTTGTGTTGGTGCAGGAAACCACTTTTGTACTTGTATTAGTGTGGCAAAAACACTTTTTGCACTTGTGATATTGTTGAAAAACCACTTTTTCCACTTGTGTTAGTGTTGAACAAACCACTTTTCGCACTTGTGTTAGTGTTGAAAAACCACTTTTCGCACTTGTGTTGGTGCAGGAAACCACTTTTGCACTTGTATTAGTGTGGAAAAAACACTTTTTGCACTTGTGATAGTGTTGAAAAACCACTTTTCGCACTTGTGTTAGTGTTGAAAAACCACTTTTCGCACTTGTGTTGGTGCAGGAAACCACTTTTGCACTTGTATTAGTGTGGAAAAAACACTTTTTGCACTTGTGATAGGGTTGAAAAACCACTTTTCGCACTTGTGTTAGTGTTGAAAAACCACTTTTCGCACTTGTGTTAGTGTTGAAAAACCACTTTTCGCACTTGTGTTGGTGCAGGAAACCACTTTTGCACTTGTATTAGTGTGGAAAAAACACTTTTTGCACTTGTGATATTGTTGAAAAACCACTTTTCGCACTTGTGTTAGTGTTGAAAAACCACTTTTCGCACTTGTGTTGGTGCAGGACACCAATATTGCACTTCTATTAGTGTGGAAAAACCACTTTTCGCACTTGTGTTGGTGCAGGAAACCACTTTTGCACTTGTATTAGTGTGGAAAAACCACTTTTCGCACTTGTGTTGGTGCAGGAAACCACTTTTGCACTTGTATTAGTGTTGAAAAACCACTTTTCGCACTTGTGTTAGTGTTGAAAAACCACTTTTCGCACTTGTATTGATGCAGGAAACCACTTTTGCACTTGTATTAGTGTGGAAAAAACACTTTTTGCACTTGTGATAGTGTTGAAAAACCACTTTTTGCACTTGTGTTAGTGTTGAAAAAACACTTTTCGCACTTGTGTTAGTGATGAAAAAACACTTTTTGCACTTGTGATAGTGTTGAAAAAAAACTTTTCGCACTTGTGTTAGTGTTGAAAAACCACTTTTCGCACTTGTGTTAGTGTTGAAAAACCACTTTTCGCACTTGTGTTGGTGCAGGAAACTACTTTTGCACTTGTATTAGTGTGGAAAAAACACTTTTTGCACTTGTGATAGTGTTGAAAAACCACTTTTTGCACTTGTGTTCGTGTTGAAAAACCACTTTTCGCACTTGTGTTGGTGCAGGAAACCACTTTTGCACTTGTATTAGTGTGGAAAAACCACTTTTCGCACTTGTGTTAGTGTGGAAAAAACACTTTTTGCACTTTGATAGTGTTGAAAAACCACTTTTCGCACTTGTGTTAGTGTTGAAAAACCACTTTTCGCACTTGTGTTGGTGCAGGAAACCACTTTTGCACTTGTATTAGTGTGGAAAAAACACTTTTTGCACTTGTGATAGTGTTGAAAAACCACTTTTCGCACTTGTGTTAGTGTTGAAAAACCACTTTTCGCACTTGTGTTAGTGTTGAAAAACCACTTTTCGCACTTGTGTTGGTGCAGGAAACCACTTTTGCACTTGTATTAGTGTGGAAAAACCACTTTTGCACTTGTATTAGTGTGGAAAAACCACTTTAGCACTTGTGTTAGTGTTGAAAAACTACTTTTCGCACTTGTGTTAGTGTTGAAAAAACACTTTTGCACTTGTATTAGTGTGGAAAAAGACTTTTCGCACTTGTGTTAGTGTTGAAAAACCACTTTTCGCACTTGTGTTCGTGTTGAAAAACCACTTTTGCACTTGTGTTAGTGTGGAAAAACCACTTTTCGCACTTGTGTTAGTGTTGAAAAACCACTTTTCGCACTTGTGTTAGTGTTGAAAAACCACTTTTGCACTTGTATTAGTGTGGAAAAACCACTTTTCGTACTTGTGTTAGTGTTGAAAAACCACTTTTCGCACTTGTGTTAATTGAAAAACCACTTTTGCACTTGTATTAGTGTGGAAAAACCACTTTTCGCAGTTGTGTTAGTGTTGAAAAACCACTTTTGCACTTGTATTAGTGTGGAAAAAACACTTTTTGCACTTGTGATAGTGTTGAAAAACCACTTTTCGCACTTGTTAGTGTTGAAAAACCACTTTTGCACTTGTATTAGTGTGGAACAACCACTTTTTGCACTTGTGTTAGTGTTGAAAAACCACTTTTCGCACTTGTGTTAGTATTGAAAAACCACTTTTGCACTTGTATTAGTGTGGAAAAACCACTTTTCGCACTTGTGTTAGTGTTGAAAAACCACTTTTGCACTTGTATTAGTGTTGAAAAACCACTTTTCGCACTTGTGTTAGTGTTGAAAAACCACTTTTCGCACTTGTGTTGGTGCAGGAAACCACTTTTGCACTTGTATTAGTGTGGAAAAAACACTTTTTGCACTTGTGATATTGTTGAAAAACCACTTTTCGCACTTGTGTTAGTGTTGAAAAACCACTTTTCGCACTTGTGTTGGTGCAGGAAACCACTATTGCACTTCTATTAGTGTTGAAAAACCACTTTTCGCACTTGTGTTAGTGTTGAAAAACCACATTTCGCACTTGTGTTGGTGCAGGAAACCACGTTTGCACATGTATTAGTGTGGCAAAAAACACTTTTTGCACTTGTGTTAGTGTTTTAAAACCACTTTTCGCACTTGTGTTAGTGTTGAAAAACCACTTTTCGCACTTGTGTTGGTGCAGGAAACCACTTTTGCACTTGTATTAGTGTGGAAAAAACACTTTTTGCACTTGTGATAGTGTTGAAAAACCACTTTTTGCACTTATGTTAGTGTTGAAAAACTACTTTTCGCACTTGTGTTGGTGCAGGAAACCACTTTTGCACTTGTATTTGTGTGGAAAAACAACTTTTCGCACTTGTGTTAGTTTTGAAAAACCACTTTTCGCAATTGTGTTAGTGTTGAAAAACCACTTTTCGCACTTGTGTTGGTGCAGGAAACCACTTTTGCACTTGTATTAGTGTGGAAAAAACACTTTTCGCACTTGTGTTAGTGTTGAAAAATCACTTTTCGCACTTGTGTTAGTGTTGAAAAACCACTTTTCGCACTTGTGTTAGTGTTGAAAAACCACTTTTCGCACTTGTGTTGGTGCAGGAAACCACTTTTGTACTTGTATTAGTGTGGCAAAAACACTTTTTGCACTTGTGATATTGTTGAAAAACCACTTTTCGCACTTGTGTTAGTGTTGAACAAACCACTTTTCGCACTTGTGTTAGTGTTGAAAAACCACTTTTCGCACTTGTGTTGGTGCAGGAAACCACTTTTGCACATGTATTAGTGTGGAAAAAACACTTTTTGCACTTGTGATAGTGTTGAAAAACCACTTTTCGCACTTGTGGTAGTGTTGAAAAACCACTTTTCGCACTTGTGTTGGTGCAGGAAACCACTTTTGCACTTGTATTAGTGTGGAAAAAACACTTTTTGCACTTGTGATAGGGTTGAAAAACCACTTTTCGCACTTGTGTTAGTGTTGAAAAACCACTTTTCGCACTTGTGTTAGTGTTGAAAAACCACTTTTCGCACTTGTGTTGGTGCAGGAAACCACTTTTGCACTTGTATTAGTGTGGAAAAAACACTTTTTGCACTTGTGATATTGTTGAAAAACCACTTTTCGCACTTGTGTTAGTGTTGAAAAACCACTTTTCGCACTTGTGTTGGTGCAGGACACCACTATTGCACTTCTATTAGTGTGGAAAAACCACTTTTCGCACTTGTGTTAGTGTTGAAAAACCACTTTTCGCACTTGTGTTAGTGTTGAAAAACCACTTTTCGCACTTGTGTTGGTGCAGGAAACCACTTTTGCACTTGTATTAGCGTGGAAAAACCACTTTTCGCACTTGTGTTGGTGCAGGAAACCACTTTTGCACTTGTATTAGTGTTGAAAAACCACTTTTCGCACTTGTGTTAGTGTTGAAAAACCACTTTTCGCACTTGTGTTGATGCAGGAAACCACTTTTGCACTTGTATTAGTGTGGAAAAAACACTTTTTGCACTTGTGATAGTGTTGAAAAACCACTTTTTGCACTTGTGTTAGTGTTGAAAAAACACTTTTCGCACTTGTGTTAGTGTTGAAAAAACACTTTTTGCACTTGTGATAGTGTTGAAAAAAAACTTTTCGCACTTGTGTTAGTGTTGAAAAACCACTTTTCGCACTTGTGTTAGTGTTGAAAAACCACTTTTCGCACTTGTGTTGGTGCAGGAAACCACTTTTGCACTTGTATTAGTGTGGAAAAACACTTTTTGCACTTGTGATAGTGTTGAAAAACCACTTTTTGCACTTGTGTTCGTGTTGAAAAACCACTTTTCGCACTTGTGTTGGTGCAGGAAACCACTTTTGCACTTGTATTAGTGTGGAAAAAACACTTTTTGCACTTGTGATAGTGTTGAAAAACCACTTTTCGCACTTGTGTTAGTGTTGAAAAACCACTTTTCGCACTTGTGTTAGTGTTGAAAAACCACTTTTCGCACTTGTGTTGGTGCAGGAAACCACTTTTGCACTTGTATTAGTGTGGAAAAACCACTTTTGCACTTGTATTAGTGTGGAAAAACCACTTTTCGCACTTGTGTTAGTGTTGAAAAACTACTTTTCGCACTTGTGTTAGTGTTGAAAAAACACTTTTGCACTTGTATTAGTGTGGAAAAAGACTTTTCGCACTTGTGTTAGTGTTGAAAAACCACTTTTCGCACTTGTGTTCGTGTTGAAAAACCACTTTTGCACTTGTGTTAGTGTGGAAAAACCACTTTTCGCACTTGTGTTAGTGTTGAAAAACCACTTTTCGCACTTGTGTTAGTGTTGAAAAACCACTTTTGCACTTGTATTAGTGTGGAAAAACCACTTTTTGCACTTGTGTTAGTGTTGAAAAACCACTTTTCGCACTTGTGTTAGTATTGAAAAACCACTTTTGCACTTGTATTAGTGTGGAAAAACCACTTTTCGCACTTGTGTTAGTGTTGAAAAACCACTTTTCGCACTTGTGTTAGTGTTGAAAAAACACTTTTTGCACTTGTGATAGTGTTGAAAAACCACTTTTCGCACTTGTTAGTGTTGAAAAACCACTTTTGCACTTGTATTAGTGTGGAAAAACCACTTTTTGCAATTGTGTTAGTGTTGAAAAACCACTTTTCGCACTTGTGTTAGTATTGAAAAACCACTTTTGCACTTGTATTAGTGTGGAAAAACCACTTTTCGCACTTGTGTTAGTGTTGAAAAACCACTTTTGCACTTGTATTAGTGTTGAAAAACCACTTTTCGCACTTGTGTTAGTGTTGAAAAACCACTTTTCGCACTTGTGTTGGTGCAGGAAACCACTTTTGCACTTGTATTAGTGTGGAAAAAACACTTTTTGCACTTGTGATATTGTTGAAAAACCACTTTTCGCACTTGTGTTAGTGTTGAAAAACCACTTTTCGCACTTGTGTTGGTGCAGGAAACCACTATTGCACTTCTATTAGTGTGGAAAACCACTTTTCGCACTTGTGTTGGTGCAGGAAACCACTTTTGCACTTGTATTAGTGTGGAAAAACCACTTTTCGCACTTGTGTTGGTGCAGGAAACCACTTTTGCACTTGTATTAGTGTTGAAAAACCACTTTTCGCACTTGTGTTAGTGTTGAAAAACCACTTTTCGCACTTGTGTTGATGCAGGAAACCACTTTTGCACTTGTATTAGTGTGGAAAAAACACTTTTTGCACTTGTGATAGTGTCGAAAAACCACTTTTCGCACTTGTGTTAGTGTTGAAAAACCACTTTTCGCACTTGTGTTGATGCAGGAAACCACTTTTGCACTTGTATTAGTGTGGAAAAAACACTTTTTGCACTTGTGATAGTGTTGAAAAACCACTTTTCGCACTTGTGTTAGTGTTGAAAAACCACTTTTCGCACTTGTGTTAGTGTTGAAAAACCACTTTTGCACTTGTATTAGTGGGGAAAAAACACTTTTTGCACTTGTGATAGTGTTGAAAAACCACTTTTTGCACTTGTGTTAGTGTTGAAAAAACACTTTTCGCACTTGTGTTAGTGTTGAAAAAACACTTTTTGCACTTGTGATAGTGTTGAAAAAAAACTTTTCGCACTTGTGTTAGTGTTGAAAAACCACTTTTCGCACTTGTGTTAGTGTTGAAAAACCACTTTTCGCACTTGTGTTAGTGTTGAAAAACCACTTTTCGCACTTGTGTTGGTGCAGGAAACCACTTTTGCACTTGTATTAGTGTGGAAAACCACTTTTGCACTTGTATTAGTGTGGAAAAACCACTTTTCGCACTTGTGTTAGTGTTGAAAAACTACTTTTCGCACTTGTGTTAGTGTTGAAAAAACACTTTTGCACTTGTATTAGTGTGGAAAAAGACTTTTCGCACTTGTGTTAGTGTTGGAAAACCACTTTTCGCACTTGTGTTCGTGTTGAAAAACCACTTTTGCACTTGTGTTAGTGTGGAAAAACCACTTTTCGCACTTGTGTTAGTGTTGAAAAACCACTTTTCGCACTTGTGTTATTGTTGAAAAACCACTTTTGCACTTGTATTAGTGTGGAAAAACCACTTTTCGCACTTGTGTTAGTGTTGAAAAACCACTTTTCGCACTTGTGTTAGTATTGAAAAACCACTTTTGCACTTGAATTAGTGTGGAAAAACCACTTTTCGCACTTGTGTTAGTGTTGAAAAACCACTTTTGCACTTGTATTAGTGTGGAAAAAACACTTTTTGCATTTGTGATAGTGTTGAAAAACCACTTTTCGCACTTGTTAGTGTTGAAAAACCACTTTTGCACTTGTATTAGTGTGGAAAAACCACTTTTTGCACTTGTGTTAGTGTTGAAAACCCACTTTTCGCACTTGTGTTAGTATTGAAAAACCACTTTTGCACTTGTATTAGTGTGGAAAAACCACTTTTCGCACTTGTGTTAGTGTTGAAAAACAACTTTTGCACTTGTATTAGTGTGGAAAAACCACTTTTCGCACTTGTGTTAGTGTTGAAAAACCACTTTTCGCACTTGTGTTGGTGCAGGAAACCACTTTTGCACTTGTATTAGTGTGGAAAAAACACTTTTTGCACTTGTGATATTGTTGAAAAACCACTTTTCGCACTTGTGTTAGTGTTGAAAAACCACTTTTCGCACTTGTGTTGGTGCAGGAAACCACTATTGCACTTCTATTAGTGTGGAAAACCACTTTTCGCACTTGTGTTGGTGCAGGAAACCACTTTTGCACTTGTATTAGTGTGGAAAAACCACTTTTCGCACTTGTGTTGGTGCAGGAAACCACTTTTGCACTTGTATTAGTGTTGAAAAACCACTTTTCGCACTTGTGTTAGTGTTGAAAAACCACTTTTCGCACTTGTGTTGATGCAGGAAACCACTTTTGCACTTGTATTAGTGTGGAAAAAACACTTTTTGCACTTGTGATAGTGTCGAAAAACCACTTTTTGCACTTGTGTTAGTGTTGAAAAACCACATTTCGCACTTGTGTTGGTGCAGGAAACCACTTTTGCACATGTATTAGTGTGGAAAAACACTTTTCGCACTTGTGTTAGTGTTTTAAAACCACTTTTCGCACTTGTGTTAGTGTTGAAAAACCACTTTTCGCACTTGTGTTGGTGCAGGAAACCACTTTTGCATTTGTATTAGTGTGGAAAAAACACTTTTTGCACTTGTGATAGTGTTGAAAAACCACTTTTCGCACTTATGTTAGTGTTGAAAAACTACTTTTCGCACTTGTTTTGGTGCAGGAAACCACTTTTGCACTTGTATTTGTGTGGAAAAACAACTTTTCGCACTTGTGTTAGTTTTGAAAAACCACTTTTCGCAATTGTGTTAGTGTTGAAAAACCACTTTTCGCACTTGTGTTGGTGCAGGAAACCACTTTTGCACTTGTATTAGTGTGGAAAAAACACTTTTCGCACTTGTGTTAGTGTTGAAAAACCACTTTTCGCACTTGTGTTAGTGTTGAAAAACCACTTTTCGCACTTGCTTAGTGTTGAAAAACCACTTTTCGCACTTGTGTTGGTGCAGGAAACCACTTTTGTACTTGTATTAGTGTGGCAAAAACACTTTTTGCACTTGTGATATTGTTGAAAAACCACTTTTTGCACTTGTGTTAGTGTTGAACAAACCACTTTTCGCACTTGTGTTAGTGTTGAAAAACCACTTTTCGCACTTGTGTTGGTGCAGGAAACCACTTTTGCACTTGTATTAGTGTGGAAAAAACACTTTTTGCACTTGTGATAGTGTTGAAAAACCACTTTTCGCACTTGTGTTAGTGTTGAAAAACCACATTTCGCACTTGTGTTGGTGCAGGAAACCACGTTTGCACATGTATTAGTGTGGCAAAAAACACTTTTTGCACTTGTGTTAGTGTTTTAAAACCACTTTTCGCACTTGTGTTAGTGTTGAAAAACCACTTTTCGCACTTGTGTTGGTGCAGGAAACCACTTTTGCACTTGTATTAGTGTGGAAAAAACACTTTTTGCACTTGTGATAGTGTTGAAAAACCACTTTTTGCACTTATGTTAGTGTTGAAAAACTACTTTTCGCACTTGTGTTGGTGCAGGAAACCACTTTTGCACTTGTATTTGTGTGGAAAAACAACTTTTCGCACTTGTGTTAGTTTTGAAAAACCACTTTTCGCAATTGTGTTAGTGTTGAAAAACCACTTTTCGCACTTGTGTTGGTGCAGGAAACCACTTTTGCACTTGTATTAGTGTGGAAAAAACACTTTTCGCACTTGTGTTAGTGTTGAAAAATCACTTTTCGCACTTGTGTTAGTGTTGAAAAACCACTTTTCGCACTTGTGTTAGTGTTGAAAAACCACTTTTCGCACTTGTGTTGGTGCAGGAAACCACTTTTGTACTTGTATTAGTGTGGCAAAAACACTTTTTGCACTTGTGATATTGTTGAAAAACCACTTTTCGCACTTGTGTTAGTGTTGAACAAACCACTTTTCGCACTTGTGTTAGTGTTGAAAAACCACTTTTCGCACTTGTGTTGGTGCAGGAAACCACTTTTGCACATGTATTAGTGTGGAAAAAACACTTTTTGCACTTGTGATAGTGTTGAAAAACCACTTTTCGCACTTGTGGTAGTGTTGAAAAACCACTTTTCGCACTTGTGTTGGTGCAGGAAACCACTTTTGCACTTGTATTAGTGTGGAAAAAACACTTTTTGCACTTGTGATAGGGTTGAAAAACCACTTTTCGCACTTGTGTTAGTGTTGAAAAACCACTTTTCGCACTTGTGTTAGTGTTGAAAAACCACTTTTCGCACTTGTGTTGGTGCAGGAAACCACTTTTGCACTTGTATTAGTGTGGAAAAAACACTTTTTGCACTTGTGATATTGTTGAAAAACCACTTTTCGCACTTGTGTTAGTGTTGAAAAACCACTTTTCGCACTTGTGTTGGTGCAGGACACCACTATTGCACTTCTATTAGTGTGGAAAAACCACTTTTCGCACTTGTGTTAGTGTTGAAAAACCACTTTTCGCACTTGTGTTAGTGTTGAAAAACCACTTTTCGCACTTGTGTTGGTGCAGGAAACCACTTTTGCACTTGTATTAGCGTGGAAAAACCACTTTTCGCACTTGTGTTGGTGCAGGAAACCACTTTTGCACTTGTATTAGTGTTGAAAAACCACTTTTCGCACTTGTGTTAGTGTTGAAAAACCACTTTTCGCACTTGTGTTGATGCAGGAAACCACTTTTGCACTTGTATTAGTGTGGAAAAAACACTTTTTGCACTTGTGATAGTGTTGAAAAACCACTTTTTGCACTTGTGTTAGTGTTGAAAAAACACTTTTCGCACTTGTGTCAGTGTTGAAAAAACACTTTTTGCACTTGTGATAGTGTTGAAAAAAAACTTTTCGCACTTGTGTTAGTGTTGAAAAACCACTTTTCGCACTTGTGTTAGTGTTGAAAAACCACTTTTCGCACTTGTGTTGGTGCAGGAAACCACTTTTGCACTTGTATTAGTGTGGAAAAACACTTTTTGCACTTGTGATAGTGTTGAAAAACCACTTTTTGCACTTGTGTTCGTGTTGAAAAACCACTTTTCGCACTTGTGTTGGTGCAGGAAACCACTTTTGCACTTGTATTAGTGTGGAAAAAACACTTTTTGCACTTGTGATAGTGTTGAAAAACCACTTTTCGCACTTGTGTTAGTGTTGAAAAACCACTTTTCGCACTTGTGTTAGTGTTGAAAAACCACTTTTCGCACTTGTGTTGGTGCAGGAAACCACTTTTGCACTTGTATTAGTGTGGAAAAACCACTTTTGCACTTGTATTAGTGTGGAAAAACCACTTTTCGCACTTGTGTTAGTGTTGAAAAACTACTTTTCGCACTTGTGTTAGTGTTGAAAAAACACTTTTGCACTTGTATTAGTGTGGAAAAAGACTTTTCGCACTTGTGTTAGTGTTGAAAAACCACTTTTCGCACTTGTGTTCGTGTTGAAAAACCACTTTTGCACTTGTGTTAGTGTGGAAAAACCACTTTTCGCACTTGTGTTAGTGTTGAAAAACCACTTTTCGCACTTGTGTTAGTGTTGAAAAACCACTTTTGCACTTGTATTAGTGTGGAAAAACCACTTTTTGCACTTGTGTTAGTGTTGAAAAACCACTTTTCGCACTTGTGTTAGTATTGAAAAACCACTTTTGCACTTGTATTAGTGTGGAAAAACCACTTTTCGCACTTGTGTTAGTGTTGAAAAACCACTTTTCGCACTTGTGTTAGTGTTGAAAAAACACTTTTTGCACTTGTGATAGTGTTGAAAAACCACTTTTCGCACTTGTTAGTGTTGAAAAACCACTTTTGCACTTGTATTAGTGTGGAAAAACCACTTTTTGCACTTGTGTTAGTGTTGAAAAACCACTTTTCGCACTTGTGTTAGTATTGAAAAACCACTTTTGCACTTGTATTAGTGTGGAAAAACCACTTTTCGCACTTGTGTTAGTGTTGAAAAACCACTTTTGCACTTGTATTAGTGTTGAAAAACCACTTTTCGCACTTGTGTTAGTGTTGAAAAACCACTTTTCGCACTTGTGTTGGTGCAGGAAACCACTTTTGCACTTGTATTAGTGTGGAAAAAACACTTTTTGCACTTGTGATATTGTTGAAAAACCACTTTTCGCACTTGTGTTAGTGTTGAAAAACCACTTTTCGCACTTGTGTTGGTGCAGGAAACCACTATTGCACTTCTATTAGTGTGGAAAACCACTTTTCGCACTTGTGTTGGTGCAGGAAACCACTTTTGCACTTGTATTAGTGTGGAAAAACCACTTTTCGCACTTGTGTTGGTGCAGGAAACCACTTTTGCACTTGTATTAGTGTTGAAAAACCACTTTTCGCACTTGTGTTAGTGTTGAAAAACCACTTTTCGCACTTGTGTTGATGCAGGAAACCACTTTTGCACTTGTATTAGTGTGGAAAAAACACTTTTTGCACTTGTGATAGTGTCGAAAAACCACTTTTCGCACTTGTGTTAGTGTTGAAAAACCACTTTTCGCACTTGTGTTGATGCAGGAAACCACTTTTGCACTTGTATTAGTGTGGAAAAAACACTTTTTGCACTTGTGATAGTGTTGAAAAACCACTTTTCGCACTTGTGTTAGTGTTGAAAAACCACTTTTCGCACTTGTGTTAGTGTTGAAAAACCACTTTTGCACTTGTATTAGTGGGGAAAAAACACTTTTTGCACTTGTGATAGTGTTGAAAAACCACTTTTTGCACTTGTGTTAGTGTTGAAAAAACACTTTTCGCACTTGTGTTAGTGTTGAAAAAACACTTTTTGCACTTGTGATAGTGTTGAAAAAAAACTTTTCGCACTTGTGTTAGTGTTGAAAAACCACTTTTCGCACTTGTGTTAGTGTTGAAAAACCACTTTTCGCACTTGTGTTAGTGTTGAAAAACCACTTTTCGCACTTGTGTTGGTGCAGGAAACCACTTTTGCACTTGTATTAGTGTGGAAAACCACTTTTGCACTTGTATTAGTGTGGAAAAACCACTTTTCGCACTTGTGTTAGTGTTGAAAAACTACTTTTCGCACTTGTGTTAGTGTTGAAAAAACACTTTTGCACTTGTATTAGTGTGGAAAAAGACTTTTCGCACTTGTGTTAGTGTTGGAAAACCACTTTTCGCACTTGTGTTCGTGTTGAAAAACCACTTTTGCACTTGTGTTAGTGTGGAAAAACCACTTTTCGCACTTGTGTTAGTGTTGAAAAACCACTTTTCGCACTTGTGTTATTGTTGAAAAACCACTTTTGCACTTGTATTAGTGTGGAAAAACCACTTTTCGCACTTGTGTTAGTGTTGAAAAACCACTTTTCGCACTTGTGTTAGTATTGAAAAACCACTTTTGCACTTGAATTAGTGTGGAAAAACCACTTTTCGCACTTGTGTTAGTGTTGAAAAACCACTTTTGCACTTGTATTAGTGTGGAAAAAACACTTTTTGCATTTGTGATAGTGTTGAAAAACCACTTTTCGCACTTGTTAGTGTTGAAAAACCACTTTTGCACTTGTATTAGTGTGGAAAAACCACTTTTTGCACTTGTGTTAGTGTTGAAAACCCACTTTTCGCACTTGTGTTAGTATTGAAAAACCACTTTTGCACTTGTATTAGTGTGGAAAAACCACTTTTCGCACTTGTGTTAGTGTTGAAAAACAACTTTTGCACTTGTATTAGTGTGGAAAAACCACTTTTCGCACTTGTGTTAGTGTTGAAAAACCACTTTTCGCACTTGTGTTGGTGCAGGAAACCACTTTTGCACTTGTATTAGTGTGGAAAAAACACTTTTTGCACTTGTGATATTGTTGAAAAACCACTTTTCGCACTTGTGTTAGTGTTGAAAAACCACTTTTCGCACTTGTGTTGGTGCAGGAAACCACTATTGCACTTCTATTAGTGTGGAAAACCACTTTTCGCACTTGTGTTGGTGCAGGAAACCACTTTTGCACTTGTATTAGTGTGGAAAAACCACTTTTCGCACTTGTGTTGGTGCAGGAAACCACTTTTGCACTTGTATTAGTGTTGAAAAACCACTTTTCGCACTTGTGTTAGTGTTGAAAAACCACTTTTCGCACTTGTGTTGATGCAGGAAACCACTTTTGCACTTGTATTAGTGTGGAAAAAACACTTTTTGCACTTGTGATAGTGTCGAAAAACCACTTTTTGCACTTGTGTTAGTGTTGAAAAACCACATTTCGCACTTGTGTTGGTGCAGGAAACCACTTTTGCACATGTATTAGTGTGGAAAAACACTTTTCGCACTTGTGTTAGTGTTTTAAAACCACTTTTCGCACTTGTGTTAGTGTTGAAAAACCACTTTTCGCACTTGTGTTGGTGCAGGAAACCACTTTTGCATTTGTATTAGTGTGGAAAAAACACTTTTTGCACTTGTGATAGTGTTGAAAAACCACTTTTCGCACTTATGTTAGTGTTGAAAAACTACTTTTCGCACTTGTTTTGGTGCAGGAAACCACTTTTGCACTTGTATTTGTGTGGAAAAACAACTTTTCGCACTTGTGTTAGTTTTGAAAAACCACTTTTCGCAATTGTGTTAGTGTTGAAAAACCACTTTTCGCACTTGTGTTGGTGCAGGAAACCACTTTTGCACTTGTATTAGTGTGGAAAAAACACTTTTCGCACTTGTGTTAGTGTTGAAAAACCACTTTTCGCACTTGTGTTAGTGTTGAAAAACCACTTTTCGCACTTGCTTAGTGTTGAAAAACCACTTTTCGCACTTGTGTTGGTGCAGGAAACCACTTTTGTACTTGTATTAGTGTGGCAAAAACACTTTTTGCACTTGTGATATTGTTGAAAAACCACTTTTTGCACTTGTGTTAGTGTTGAACAAACCACTTTTCGCACTTGTGTTAGTGTTGAAAAACCACTTTTCGCACTTGTGTTGGTGCAGGAAACCACTTTTGCACTTGTATTAGTGTGGAAAAAACACTTTTTGCACTTGTGATAGTGTTGAAAAACCACTTTTCGCACTTGTGTTAGTGTTGAAAAACCACTTTTCGCACTTGTGTTGGTGCAGGAAACCACTTTTGCACTTGTATTAGTGTGGAAAAAACACTTTTTGCACTTGTGATAGGGTTGAAAAACCACTTTTCGCACTTGTGTTAGTGTTGAAAAACCACTTTTCGCACTTGTGTTAGTGTTGAAAAACCACTTTTCGCACTTGTGTTGGTGCAGGAAACCACTTTTGCACTTGTATTAGTGTGGAAAAAACACTTTTTGCACTTGTGATATTGTTGAAAAACCACTTTTCGCACTTGTGTTAGTGTTGAAAAACCACTTTTCGCACTTGTGTTGGTGCAGGACACCAATATTGCACTTCTATTAGTGTGGAAAAACCACTTTTCGCACTTGTGTTGGTGCAGGAAACCACTTTTGCACTTGTATTAGTGTGGAAAAACCACTTTTCGCACTTGTGTTGGTGCAGGAAACCACTTTTGCACTTGTATTAGTGTTGAAAAACCACTTTTCGCACTTGTGTTAGTGTTGAAAAACCACTTTTCGCACTTGTATTGATGCAGGAAACCACTTTTGCACTTGTATTAGTGTGGAAAAAACACTTTTTGCACTTGTGATAGTGTTGAAAAACCACTTTTTGCACTTGTGTTAGTGTTGAAAAAACACTTTTCGCACTTGTGTTAGTGATGAAAAAACACTTTTTGCACTTGTGATAGTGTTGAAAAAAAACTTTTCGCACTTGTGTTAGTGTTGAAAAACCACTTTTCGCACTTGTGTTAGTGTTGAAAAACCACTTTTCGCACTTGTGTTGGTCAGGAAACTACTTTTGCACTTGTATTAGTGTGGAAAAAACACTTTTTGCACTTGTGATAGTGTTGAAAAACCACTTTTTGCACTTGTGTTCGTGTTGAAAAACCACTTTTCGCACTTGTGTTGGTGCAGGAAACCACTTTTGCACTTGTATTAGTGTGGAAAAACCACTTTTCGCACTTGTGTTAGTGTGGAAAAAACACTTTTTGCACTTTGATAGTGTTGAAAAACCACTTTTCGCACTTGTGTTAGTGTTGAAAAACCACTTTTCGCACTTGTGTTGGTGCAGGAAACCACTTTTGCACTTGTATTAGTGTGGAAAAAACACTTTTTGCACTTGTGATAGTGTTGAAAAACCACTTTTCGCACTTGTGTTAGTGTTGAAAAACCACTTTTCGCACTTGTGTTAGTGTTGAAAAACCACTTTTCGCACTTGTGTTGGTGCAGGAAACCACTTTTGCACTTGTATTAGTGTGGAAAAACCACTTTTGCACTTGTATTAGTGTGGAAAAACCACTTTAGCACTTGTGTTAGTGTTGAAAAACTACTTTTCGCACTTGTGTTAGTGTTGAAAAAACACTTTTGCACTTGTATTAGTGTGGAAAAAGACTTTTCGCACTTGTGTTAGTGTTGAAAAACCACTTTTCGCACTTGTGTTCGTGTTGAAAAACCACTTTTGCACTTGTGTTAGTGTGGAAAAACCACTTTTCGCACTTGTGTTAGTGTTGAAAAACCACTTTTCGCACTTGTGTTAGTGTTGAAAAACCACTTTTGCACTTGTATTAGTGTGGAAAAACCACTTTTCGTACTTGTGTTAGTGTTGAAAAACCACTTTTCGCACTTGTGTTAATTGAAAAACCACTTTTGCACTTGTATTAGTGTGGAAAAACCACTTTTCGCAGTTGTGTTAGTGTTGAAAAACCACTTTTGCACTTGTATTAGTGTGGAAAAAACACTTTTTGCACTTGTGATAGTGTTGAAAAACCACTTTTCGCACTTGTTAGTGTTGAAAAACCACTTTTGCACTTGTATTAGTGTGGAACAACCACTTTTTGCACTTGTGTTAGTGTTGAAAAACCACTTTTCGCACTTGTGTTAGTATTGAAAAACCACTTTTGCACTTGTATTAGTGTGGAAAAACCACTTTTCGCACTTGTGTTAGTGTTGAAAAACCACTTTTGCACTTGTATTAGTGTTGAAAAACCACTTTTCGCACTTGTGTTAGTGTTGAAAAACCACTTTTCGCACTTGTGTTGGTGCAGGAAACCACTTTTGCACTTGTATTAGTGTGGAAAAAACACTTTTTGCACTTGTGATATTGTTGAAAAACCACTTTTCGCACTTGTGTTAGTGTTGAAAAACCACTTTTCGCACTTGTGTTGGTGCAGGAAACCACTATTGCACTTCTATTAGTGTTGAAAAACCACTTTTCGCACTTGTGTTAGTGTTGAAAAACCACATTTCGCACTTGTGTTGGTGCAGGAAACCACGTTTGCACATGTATTAGTGTGGCAAAAAACACTTTTTGCACTTGTGTTAGTGTTTTAAAACCACTTTTCGCACTTGTGTTAGTGTTGAAAAACCACTTTTCGCACTTGTGTTGGTGCAGGAAACCACTTTTGCACTTGTATTAGTGTGGAAAAAACACTTTTTGCACTTGTGATAGTGTTGAAAAACCACTTTTTGCACTTATGTTAGTGTTGAAAAACTACTTTTCGCACTTGTGTTGGTGCAGGAAACCACTTTTGCACTTGTATTTGTGTGGAAAAACAACTTTTCGCACTTGTGTTAGTTTTGAAAAACCACTTTTCGCAATTGTGTTAGTGTTGAAAAACCACTTTTCGCACTTGTGTTGGTGCAGGAAACCACTTTTGCACTTGTATTAGTGTGGAAAAAACACTTTTCGCACTTGTGTTAGTGTTGAAAAATCACTTTTCGCACTTGTGTTAGTGTTGAAAAACCACTTTTCGCACTTGTGTTAGTGTTGAAAAACCACTTTTCGCACTTGTGTTGGTGCAGGAAACCACTTTTGTACTTGTATTAGTGTGGCAAAAACACTTTTTGCACTTGTGATATTGTTGAAAAACCACTTTTCGCACTTGTGTTAGTGTTGAACAAACCACTTTTCGCACTTGTGTTAGTGTTGAAAAACCACTTTTCGCACTTGTGTTGGTGCAGGAAACCACTTTTGCACATGTATTAGTGTGGAAAAAACACTTTTTGCACTTGTGATAGTGTTGAAAAACCACTTTTCGCACTTGTGTTAGTGTTGAAAAACCACTTTTCGCACTTGTGTTGGTGCAGGAAACCACTTTTGCACTTGTATTAGTGTGGAAAAAACACTTTTTGCACTTGTGATAGGGTTGAAAAACCACTTTTCGCACTTGTGTTAGTGTTGAAAAACCACTTTTCGCACTTGTGTTAGTGTTGAAAAACCACTTTTCGCACTTGTGTTGGTGCAGGAAACCACTTTTGCACTTGTATTAGTGTGGAAAAAACACTTTTTGCACTTGTGATATTGTTGAAAAACCACTTTTCGCACTTGTGTTAGTGTTGAAAAACCACTTTTCGCACTTGTGTTGGTGCAGGACACCACTATTGCACTTCTATTAGTGTGGAAAAACCACTTTTCGCACTTGTGTTAGTGTTGAAAAACCACTTTTCGCACTTGTGTTAGTGTTGAAAAACCACTTTTCGCACTTGTGTTGGTGCAGGAAACCACTTTTGCACTTGTATTAGCGTGGAAAAACCACTTTTCGCACTTGTGTTGGTGCAGGAAACCACTTTTGCACTTGTATTAGTGTTGAAAAACCACTTTTCGCACTTGTGTTAGTGTTGAAAAACCACTTTTCGCACTTGTGTTGATGCAGGAAACCACTTTTGCACTTGTATTAGTGTGGAAAAAACACTTTTTGCACTTGTGATAGTGTTGAAAAACCACTTTTTGCACTTGTGTTAGTGTTGAAAAAACACTTTTCGCACTTGTGTTAGTGTTGAAAAAACACTTTTTGCACTTGTGATAGTGTTGAAAAAAAACTTTTCGCACTTGTGTTAGTGTTGAAAAACCACTTTTCGCACTTGTGTTAGTGTTGAAAAACCACTTTTCGCACTTGTGTTGGTGCAGGAAACCACTTTTGCACTTGTATTAGTGTGGAAAAACACTTTTTGCACTTGTGATAGTGTTGAAAAACCACTTTTTGCACTTGTGTTCGTGTTGAAAAACCACTTTTCGCACTTGTGTTGGTGCAGGAAACCACTTTTGCACTTGTATTAGTGTGGGAAAAACACTTTTTGCACTTATGATAGTGTTGAAAAACCACTTTTCGCACTTGTGTTAGTGTTGAAAAACCACTTTTCGCACTTGTGTTAGTGTTGAAAAACCACTTTTCGCACTTGTGTTGGTGCAGGAAACCACTTTTGCACTTGTATTAGTGTGGAAAAACCACTTTTGCACTTGTATTAGTGTGGAAAAACCACTTTTCGCACTTGTGTTAGTGTTGAAAAACTACTTTTCGCACTTGTGTTAGTGTTGAAAAAACACTTTTGCACTTGTATTAGTGTGGAAAAAGACTTTTCGCACTTGTGTTAGTGTTGAAAAACCACTTTTCGCACTTGTGTTCGTGTTGAAAAACCACTTTTGCACTTGTGTTAGTGTGGAAAAACCACTTTTCGCACTTGTGTTAGTGTTGAAAAACCACTTTTCGCACTTGTGTTAGTGTTGAAAAACCACTTTTGCACTTGTATTAGTGTGGAAAAACCACTTTTTGCACTTGTGTTAGTGTTGAAAAACCACTTTTCGCACTTGTGTTAGTATTGAAAAACCACTTTTGCACTTGTATTAGTGTGGAAAAACCACTTTTCGCACTTGTGTTAGTGTTGAAAAACCACTTTTCGCACTTGTGTTAGTGTTGAAAAAACACTTTTTGCACTTGTGATAGTGTTGAAAAACCACTTTTCGCACTTGTTAGTGTTGAAAAACCACTTTTGCACTTGTATTAGTGTGGAAAAACCACTTTTTGCACTTGTGTTAGTGTTGAAAAACCACTTTTCGCACTTGTGTTAGTATTGAAAAACCACTTTTGCACTTGTATTAGTGTGGAAAAACCACTTTTCGCACTTGTGTTAGTGTTGAAAAACCACTTTTGCACTTGTATTAGTGTTGAAAAACCACTTTTCGCACTTGTGTTAGTGTTGAAAAACCACTTTTCGCACTTGTGTTGGTGCAGGAAACCACTTTTGCACTTGTATTAGTGTGGAAAAAACACTTTTTGCACTTGTGATATTGTTGAAAAACCACTTTTCGCACTTGTGTTAGTGTTGAAAAACCACTTTTCGCACTTGTGTTGGTGCAGGAAACCACTATTGCACTTCTATTAGTGTGGAAAACCACTTTTCGCACTTGTGTTGGTGCAGGAAACCACTTTTGCACTTGTATTAGTGTGGAAAAACCACTTTTCGCACTTGTGTTGGTGCAGGAAACCACTTTTGCACTTGTATTAGTGTTGAAAAACCACTTTTCGCACTTGTGTTAGTGTTGAAAAACCACTTTTCGCACTTGTGTTGATGCAGGAAACCACTTTTGCACTTGTATTAGTGTGGAAAAAACACTTTTTGCACTTGTGATAGTGTCGAAAAACCACTTTTCGCACTTGTGTTAGTGTTGAAAAACCACTTTTCGCACTTGTGTTGATGCAGGAAACCACTTTTGCACTTGTATTAGTGTGGAAAAAACACTTTTTGCACTTGTGATAGTGTTGAAAAACCACTTTTCGCACTTGTGTTAGTGTTGAAAAACCACTTTTCGCACTTGTGTTAGTGTTGAAAAACCACTTTTGCACTTGTATTAGTGGGGAAAAAACACTTTTTGCACTTGTGATAGTGTTGAAAAACCACTTTTTGCACTTGTGTTAGTGTTGAAAAAACACTTTTTGCACTTGTGTTAGTGTTGAAAAAACACTTTTTGCACTTGTGATAGTGTTGAAAAAAAACTTTTCGCACTTGTGTTAGTGTTGAAAAACCACTTTTCGCACTTGTGTTAGTGTTGAAAAACCACTTTTCGCACTTGTGTTAGTGTTGAAAAACCACTTTTCGCACTTGTGTTGGTGCAGGAAACCACTTTTGCACTTGTATTAGTGTGGAAAACCACTTTTGCACTTGTATTAGTGTGGAAAAACCACTTTTCGCACTTGTGTTAGTGTTGAAAAACTACTTTTCGCACTTGTGTTAGTGTTGAAAAAACACTTTTGCACTTGTATTAGTGTGGAAAAAGACTTTTCGCACTTGTGTTAGTGTTGGAAAACCACTTTTCGCACTTGTGTTCGTGTTGAAAAACCACTTTTGCACTTGTGTTAGTGTGGAAAAACCACTTTTCGCACTTGTGTTAGTGTTGAAAAACCACTTTTCGCACTTGTGTTATTGTTGAAAAACCACTTTTGCACTTGTATTAGTGTGGAAAAACCACTTTTCGCACTTGTGTTAGTGTTGAAAAACCACTTTTCGCACTTGTGTTAGTATTGAAAAACCACTTTTGCACTTGAATTAGTGTGGAAAAACCACTTTTCGCACTTGTGTTAGTGTTGAAAAACCACTTTTGCACTTGTATTAGTGTGGAAAAAACACTTTTTGCATTTGTGATAGTGTTGAAAAACCACTTTTCGCACTTGTTAGTGTTGAAAAACCACTTTTGCACTTGTATTAGTGTGGAAAAACCACTTTTTGCACTTGTGTTAGTGTTGAAAAACCACTTTTCGCACTTGTGTTAGTATTGAAAAACCACTTTTGCACTTGTATTAGTGTGGAAAAACCACTTTTCGCACTTGTGTTAGTGTTGAAAAACCACTTTTGCACTTGTATTAGTGTGGAAAAACCACTTTTCGCACTTGTGTTAGTGTTGAAAAACCACTTTTCGCACTTGTGTTGGTGCAGGAAACCACTTTTGCACTTGTATTAGTGTGGAAAAAACACTTTTCGCACTTGTGATATTGTTGAAAAACCACTTTTCGCACTTGTGTTAGTGTTGAAAAACCACTTTTCGCACTTGTGTTGGTGCAGGAAACCACTATTGCACTTCTATTAGTGTGGAAAACCACTTTTCGCACTTGTGTTGGTGCAGGAAACCACTTTTGCACTTGTATTAGTGTGGAAAAACCACTTTTCGCACTTGTGTTGGTGCAGGAAACCACTTTTGCACTTGTATTAGTGTTGAAAAACCACTTTTCGCACTTGTGTTAGTGTTGAAAAACCACTTTTCGCACTTGTGTTGATGCAGGAAACCACTTTTGCACTTGTATTAGTGTGGAAAAAACACTTTTTGCACTTGTGATAGTGTCGAAAAACCACTTTTCGCACTTGTGTTAGTGTTGAAAAACCACTTTTCGCACTTGTGTTGATGCAGGAAACCACTTTTGCACTTGTATTAGTGTGGAAAAAACACTTTTTGCACTTGTGATAGTGTTGAAAAACCACTTTTCGCACTTGTGTTAGTGTTGAAAAACCACTATTCGCACTTGTGTTAGTGTTGAAAAACCACTTTTGCACTTGTATTAGTGGGGAAAAAACACTTTTTGCACTTGTGATAGTGTTGAAAAACCACTTTTTGCACTTGTATTAGTGTTGAAAAACCACTTTTCGCACTTGTGTTAGTGTTGAAAAAACACTTTTCGCACTTGTGTTGGTGCAGGAAACCACTTTTGCACTTGTATTAGTGTTGAAAAACCACTTTTCGCACTTGTGTTAGTGTTGAAAAAACACTTTTCGCACTTGTGTTAGTGTTGAAAAAACACTTTTTGCACTTGTGATAGTGTTGAAAAAAAACTTTTCGCACTTGTGTTAGTGTTGAAAAACCACTTTTCGCACTTGTGTTAGTGTTGAAAAACCACTTTTCGCACTTGTGTTGGTGCAGGAAACCACTTTTGCACTTGTATTAGTGTGGAAAAAACACTTTTTGCACTTGTGATAGTGTTGAAAAACCACTTTTTGCACTTGTGTTCGTGTTGAAAAACCACTTTTCGCACTTGTGTTGGTGCAGGAAACCACTTTTGCACTTGTATTAGTGTGGAAAACCACTTTTCGCACTTGTGTTAGTGTGGAAAAAACACTTTTTGCACTTTGATAGTGTTGAAAAACCACTTTTCGCACTTGTGTTAGTGTTGAAAAACCACTTTTCGCACTTGTGTTGGTGCAGGAAACCACTTTTGCACTTGTATTAGTGTGGAAAAAACACTTTTTGCACTTGTGATAGTGTTGAAAAACCACTTTTCGCACTTGTGTTAGTGTTGAAAAACCACTTTTCGCACTTGTGTTAGTGTTGAAAAACCACTTTTCGCACTTGTGTTGGTGCAGGAAACCACTTTTGCACTTGTATTAGTGTGGAAAACCACTTTTGCACTTGTATTAGTGTGGAAAAACCACTTTTCGCACTTGTGTTAGTGTTGAAAAACTACTTTTCGCACTTGTGTTAGTGTTGAAAAAACACTTTTGCACTTGTATTAGTGTGGAAAAAGACTTTTCGCACTTGTGTTAGTGTTGGAAAACCACTTTTCGCACTTGTGTTCGTGTTGAAAAAACCACTTTTGCACTTGTGTTAGTGTGGAAAAACCACTTTTCGCACTTGTGTTGGTGTTGAAAAACCACTTTTCGCACTTGTGTTAGTGTTGAAAAACTACTTTTCGCACTTGTGTTAGTGTTGAAAAAACACTTTTGCACTTGTATTAGTGTGGAAAAAGACTTTTCGCACTTGTGTTAGTGTTGGAAAACCACTTTTCGCACTTGTGTTCGTGTTGAAAAAACCACTTTTGCACTTGTGTTAGTGTGGAAAAACCACTTTTCGCACTTGTGTTAGTGTTGAAAAACTACTTTTCGCACTTGTGTTAGTGTTGAAAAAACACTTTTGCACTTGTATTAGTGTGGAAAAAGACTTTTCGCACTTGTGTTAGTGTTGGAAAACCACTTTTCGCACTTGTGTTCGTGTTGAAAAAACCACTTTTGCACTTGTGTTAGTGTGGAAAAACCACTTTTCGCACTTGTGTTAGTGTTGAAAAACCACTTTTCGCACTTGTGTTAGTGTTGAAAAACCACTTTTGCACTTGTATTAGTGTGGAAAAACCACTTTTCGCACTTGTGTTAGTGTTGAAAAACCACTTTTCGCACTTGTGTTAGTATTGAAAAACCACTTTTGCACTTGTATTAGTGTGGAAAAACCACTTTTCGCACTTGTGTTAGTGTTGAAAAACCACTTTTGCACTTGTATTAGTGTGGAAAAAACACTTTTTGCATTTGTGATAGTGTTGAAAAACCACTTTTCGCACTTGTTAGTGTTGAAAAACCACTTTTGCACTTGCATTAGTGTGGAAAAACCACTTTTTGCACTTGTGTTAGTGTTGAAAAACCACTTTTCGCACTTGTGTTAGTATTGAAAAACCACTTTTTGCACTTGTGTTAGTGTTGAAAAAACACTTTTCGCACTTGTGTTAGTGTTGAAAAAACACTTTTTGCACTTGTGATAGTGTTGAAAAAAAACTTTTCGCACTTGTGTTAGTGTTGAAAAAACACTTTTTGCACTTGTGATAGTGTTGAAAAAAAACTTTTCGCACTTGTGTTAGTGTTGAAAAACCACTTTTCGCCCATGTGTTAGTGTTGAAAAACCACTTTTCGCACTTGTGTTAGTGTTGAAAAACCACTTTTCGCACTTGTGTTGGTGCAGGAAACCACTTTTGCACTTGTATTAGTGTGGAAAACCACTTTTACACTTGTATTAGTGTGGAAAAACCACTTTTCGCACTTGTGTTAGTGTTGAAAAACTACTTTTCGCACTTGTGTTATTGTTGAAAAAACACTTTTGCA
The DNA here is from genome assembly GCF_964187855.1 of Myxine glutinosa. NCBI lineage: Eukaryota > Metazoa > Chordata > Myxini > Myxiniformes > Myxinidae > Myxine > Myxine glutinosa. The sequence goes on along the minus strand of NC_136261.1, from coordinate 312,942,501 downwards.
CTTGTATTAGTGTGGAAAAAGACTTTTCGCACTTGTGTTAGTGTTGGAAAACCACTTTTCGCACTTGTGATCGTGTTGAAAAACCACTTTTGCACTTGTGTTAGTGTGGAAAAACCACTTTTCGCACTTGTGTTAGTGTTGAAAAACCACTTTTCGCACTTGTGTTAGTGTTGAAAAACCACTTTTGCACTTGTATTAGTGTGGAAAAACCACTTTTCGCACTTGTGTTAGTGTTGAAAAACCACTTTTCGCACTTGTGTTAGTATTGAAAAACCACTTTTGCACTTGTATTAGTGTGGAAAAACCACTTTTCGCACTTGTGTTAGTGTTGAAAAACCACTTTTGCACTTGTATTAGTGTGGAAAAACCACTTTTTGCATTTGTGATAGTGTTGAAAAACCACTTTTCGCACTTGTTAGTGTTGAAAAACCACTTTTGCACTTGTATTAGTGTGGAAAAACCACTTTTTGCACTTGTGTTAGTGTTGAAAAACCACTTTTCGCACTTGTGTTAGTATTGAAAAACCACTTTTGCACTTGTATTAGTGTGGAAAAACCACTTTTCGCACTTGTGTTAGTGTTGAAAAACCACTTTTGCACTTGTATTAGTGTGGAAAAACCACTTTTCGCACTTGTGTTAGTGTTGAAAAACCACTTTTCGCACTTGTGTTGGTGCAGGAAACCACTTTTGCACTTGTATTAGTGTGGAAAAAACACTTTTTGCACTTGTGATATTGTTGAAAAACCACTTTTCGCACTTGTGTTAGTGTTGAAAAACCACTTTTCGCACTTGTGTTGGTGCAGGAAACCACTATTGCACTTCTATTAGTGTGGAAAACCACTTTTCGCACTTGTGTTGGTGCAGGAAACCACTTTTGCACTTGTATTAGTGTGGAAAAACCACTTTTCGCACTTGTGTTGGTGCAGGAAACCACTTTTGCACTTGTATTAGTGTTGAAAAACCACTTTTCGCACTTGTGTTAGTGTTGAAAAACCACTTTTCGCACTTGTGTTGATGCAGGAAACCACTTTTGCACTTGTATTAGTGTGGAAAAAACACTTTTTGCACTTGTGATAGTGTCGAAAAACCACTTTTCGCACTTGTGTTAGTGTTGAAAAACCACTTTTCGCACTTGTGTTGATGCAGGAAACCACTTTTGCACTTGTATTAGTGTGGAAAAAACACTTTTTGCACTTGTGATAGTGTTGAAAAACCACTTTTCGCACTTGTGTTAGTGTTGAAAAACCACTTTTCGCACTTGTGTTAGTGTTGAAAAACCACTTTTGCACTTGTATTAGTGGGGAAAAAACACTTTTTGCACTTGTGATAGTGTTGAAAAACCACTTTTTGCACTTGTGTTAGTGTTGAAAAAACACTTTTCGCACTTGTGTTAGTGTTGAAAAAACACTTTTTGCACTTGTGATAGTGTTGAAAAAAAACTTTTCGCACTTGTGTTAGTGTTGAAAAACCACTTTTCGCACTTGTGTTAATGTTGAAAAACCACTTTTCGCACTTGTGTTGGTGCAGGAAACCACTTTTGCACTTGTATTAGTGTGGAAAAAACACTTTTTGCACTTGTGATAGTGTTGAAAAACCACTTTTTGCACTTGTGTTCGTGTTGAAAAACCACTTTTCGCACTTGTGTTGGTGCAGGAAACCACTTTTGCACTTGTATTAGTGTGGAAAAACCACTTTTCGCACTTGTGTTAGTGTGGAAAAAACACTTTTTGCACTTTGATAGTGTTGAAAAACCACTTTTCGCACTTGTGTTAGTGTTGAAAAACCACTTTTCGCACTTGTGTTGGTGCAGGAAACCACTTTTGCACTTGTATTAGTGTGGAAAAAACACTTTTTGCACTTGTGATAGTGTTGAAAAACCACTTTTCGCAATTGTGTTAGTGTTGAAAAACCACTTTTCGCACTTGTGTTAGTGTTGAAAAACCACTTTTCGCACTTGTGTTGGTGCAGGAAACCACTTTTGCACTTGTATTAGTGTGGAAAACCACTTTTGCACTTGTATTAGTGTGGAAAAACCACTTTTCGCACTTGTGTTAGTGTTGAAAAACTACTTTTCGCACTTGTGTTAGTGTTGAAAAAACACTTTTGCACTTGTATTAGTGTGGAAAAAGACTTTTCGCACTTGTGTTAGTGTTGGAAAACCACTTTTCGCACTTGTGTTCGTGTTGAAAAACCACTTTTGCACTTGTGTTAGTGTGGAAAAACCACTTTTCGCACTTGTGTTAGTGTTGAAAAACCACTTTTCGCACTTGTGTTAGTGTTGAAAAACCACTTTTGCACTTGTATTAGTGTGGAAAAACCACTTTTCGCACTTGTGTTAGTGTTGAAAAACCACTTTTCGCACTTGTGTTGGTGCAGGAAACCACTATTGCACTTCTATTAGTGTGGAAAACCACTTTTCGCACTTGTGTTGGTGCAGGAAACCACTTTTGCACTTGTATTAGTGTGGAAAAACCACTTTTCGCACTTGTGTTGGTGCAGGAAACCACTTTTGCACTTGTATTAGTGTTGAAAAACCACTTTTCGCACTTGTGTTAGTGTTGAAAAACCACTTTTCGCACTTGTGTTGATGCAGGAAACCACTTTTGCACTTGTATTAGTGTGGAAAAAACACTTTTTGCACTTGTGATAGTGTCGAAAAACCACTTTTCGCACTTGTGTTAGTGTTGAAAAACCACTTTTCGCACTTGTGTTGATGCAGGAAACCACTTTTGCACTTGTATTAGTGTGGAAAAAACACTTTTTGCACTTGTGATAGTGTTGAAAAACCACTTTTCGCACTTGTGTTAGTGTTGAAAAACCACTTTTCGCACTTGTGTTAGTGTTGAAAAACCACTTTTGCACTTGTATTAGTGGGGAAAAAACACTTTTTGCACTTGTGATAGTGTTGAAAAACCACTTTTTGCACTTGTGTTAGTGTTGAAAAAACACTTTTCGCACTTGTGTTAGTGTTGAAAAAACACTTTTTGCACTTGTGATAGTGTTGAAAAAAAACTTTTCGCACTTGTGTTAGTGTTGAAAAACCACTTTTCGCACTTGTGTTAGTGTTGAAAAACCACTTTTCGCACTTGTGTTGGTGCAGGAAACCACTTTTGCACTTGTATTAGTGTGGAAAAAACACTTTTTGCATTTGTGATAGTGTTGAAAAACCACTTTTCGCACTTGTTAGTGTTGAAAAACCACTTTTGCACTTGTATTAGTGTGGAAAAACCACTTTTCGCACTTTTGTTAGTGTTGAAAAACCACTTTTGCACTTGTATTAGTGTGGAAAAAACACTTTTTGCATTTGTGATAGTGTTGAAAAACCACTTTTCGCACTTGTTAGTGTTGAAAAACCACTTTTGCACTTGTATTAGTGTGGAAAAAACACTTTTTGCACTTGTGATAGTGTTGAAAAACCACTTTTCGCACTTGTGTTAGTGTTGAAAAACCACTTTTGCACTTGTATTAGTGTGGAAAAACCACTTTTCGCACTTGTGTTAGTGTTGAAAAACCACTTCTCGCACTTGTGTTAGTGTTGAAAAACCACTTTTCGCACTTGTGTTAGTGTTGAAAAACTACTTTTCGCACTTGTGTTAGTGTTGAAAAACTACTTTTCGCACTTGTGTTAGTGTTGAAAAACCACTTTTCGCACTTGTGTTAGTGTTGAAAAACCACTTTTCGCACTTGTGTTGGTGTTGAAAAACCACTTTTCGCACTTGTGTTAGTGTTGAAAAACCACTTTTCGCACTTGTGTTAGTGTTGAAAAACTACTTTTCGCACTTGTGTTAGTGTTGAAAAACTACTTTTCGCACTTGTGTTAGTATTGAAACACCACTTTTCGCACTTGTGTTAGTGTTGAAAAACCACTTTTCGCACTTGTGTTAGTGTTGAAAAACCACTTTTCGCACTTGTGTTAGTGTTGAAAAACCACTTTTCGCACTTGTGTTGGTGCAGGAAACCACTTTTCGCACTTGTGTTAGTGTTGAAAAACTACTTTTCGCACTTGTGTTAGTGTTGAAAAACCACTTTTCGCACTTGTGTTAGTGTTGAAAAACCACTTTTCGCACTTGTGTTAGTGTTGAAAAACCACTTTTCGCACTTGTGTTGGTGCAGGAAACCACTTTTGCACTTGTGTTAGTGTGGAAAAAACACTTTTTGCACTTGTGATAGTGTTGAAAAACCACTTTTCGCAATTTTCGCAGTCGGCGACTGGCTTTGGAGGCCAGCTTGGAAATGTGGTTTTCCCAAGAAAGATCATGGCAGATAGTGAGATCCAAAAGCTTGAGCGACAGAACTTCTTGGAGAGGATTGTTGAGAACGTCGATGGGAGGGTTGTCTCGTCGATCTTTTCGGAGAGACATAGTAAGAGTGTGAGATTTGTCAGGATTGAAAGACATGTTCCACTTGTTTGACCAGTCTGTGATTTTGTCCAGGTCTTCAGAGAGTGAGGAGGCTGCAGACTGCCGATCTGAGGGAAGAGGAATGGAGCAGCAGAGAGTGGAGTCTTCAGCAAAGAGATAGAGAGGATTTTCCATAGAGTCGGAGAGATAATTGATAAAGACCAGAAAAAGCACAGGGCCCAGAACACTGCCTTGGGGAACTCCAGCCTGAACAGGAAGGGGAGATGAGAGAAATCCATTCAGGGCCACATGTTGTCTATGACCAGAGAGGAAGTCCGCAAGCCATGCATGGAGATTTCCATGGATACCATAGGAGGAGAGTTTGGTGAGTTTCAGCAGAGCTGGGTGCCAGACCGTATCGAAGGCACGTGATATGTCAAGGGAGACGGCTCTGATTTCCTGTTTGGCATTGAGGACCTCCATCCATTTTTGAGACAGCAGAAGCAGCATGTCCAGAGTGGAATGACCTGGTCTGAATCCAAATTGATGATCGGAGATCAAGCCATTGGAGAAGAGGAAGGATTTGATATCCGAAGCAATGATGGATTCCATGACTTTGCTGATAATTGGGAGCAGGCTGATTGGTCTGTAGTTGCAAGGATCTGTTTTTGCACCTTTTTTGTGTAAAGCGGTAATGTTTGCTGATTTCCAGGATGCTGGCAGATGACCTTGAGCAAAAGAGAGGGTGAAAAGAACAGAGGGAGGGTGAGATAGAGCGGCAGAGCAGGATTTTAGGACCCGTGGGCTGATGCCGTCTGGTCCAGTTGCAGAATCAGAGTCGAGGTTTGACAAAAACTCCTCCACCTTGTCAGTAGAGAAGGACACAGTGTCCAGGAGTAGTTGGGTTCGACTGGGTAAGGTGGGAACAGAGAGAGATGGGTTTGGGACACAAGATTTTGAGGCAAACACAGAGTTGAGGCATTCGGCTTTGTCACGTGCGGTGTCAACTGTGTAGCCATTTGAGGTAAGGGAGGGGATGGAGGGGGAACAAACGCCAGAAACGGATTTGACCAGACGCCACCAGGATTTGGAGGAAGGAGACAGGTTTGAGAGTTCATTCTTGAGTGTGGAGATAGTGCTTCCTGGCACTCCTGAGGGTAGATACACACTTGTTCCGAGCTTGGTGGGAGGAACTGAGATTGCCTTCAGTTGGCTAATGATCAGATCGCTAATGCTGATTATAACATTAAAGAAAGAAATTTGGAGGAATCCTGACATAGGTTTAACTTACAGAACTGAGGGAAGATCTACTGTAATATTTCTACCCCAGAAGAGTTGGGGGTGTGCTCATTTACCAAGCAGCTAGCTAGCGCTTGCCAAGCCAGCGGTTCCTTAATGGTTTTGAATGGAGAGATAGGGCCAAAAACTATTCATAGCAGGATATCTCAAAAAGTTATGGAATTGGACAAAACTTGTTGGACATGTTGGGTGTGTGACAAGGAAGAATCGATTCAATATTGGTGAAGATCTGGATCCGGCTAGTAGAATTTTTTAAGTGATTCTTCACAATTGAGTGATATGGCCAACCATGCGGAGGTTTGCTCTCCACTGAGTGCCGTTCTCGTTTCATCTTGTTTTGATCATTAAATGAATGGGATCTCGCCATTTCGTTAAAAGTTTTTGCCTTGATGTAAGTTTGTGTTATTTTGAAAGATGTCTTGAAACCACATAAATATGGAGTTTCGCATGTCTAACTAGCTTTTGTAAATAGTTAGTGGTTTTGAGTTAACAGTTTTGCAAACTGTGCCAAGAGGTTGAAAAAAATGTGCATAAGCAATAGAAAAAAAAAACTGCAGTAAAAATGGGGGACATAGACATCTGGGTTTTCAGGAAAACATTTGAACAAACTTTTTTTTTTTTGGCCAAATGTGAGAATGTATATAGCTTCTGCCATTGTTATTCCATTAATTATAGGTTTTTCCTTATATACAATAATGAAAATAATAAATATATATAATGAAACCAGCATTGATGAAACTAAACTTTTGTCATTCTTCAACGGTCACAAATAATATTCCCACATTATTGTGGGGTTGGACCAGGAAAATTTATGGCCCAAGTTGTTCATGAATCGGCTGGCCAGGCCTGATGATTAACTAAGTAGTTAGGGCAGGGACTTGTAATTTGTTCAGTGTCAGTGTTAACTTACCTACTCTTCGCGAAGGACACCGCCTTTAACATATTGTAATCAAGGAATGTCAGCAGACGTGATGCCTAGTTTAGCGTCCCTCCGAAGGTGGACGGAGGTTGTTTTCACCCTTGTCTGTGAGCAGGATATCTCAAAAGGTTGTGTACAGATTTGGACGAAACATGGTGGACAGGTTGGGTGTGTGACATGGATGAATCGATTCGATTTTGGTGAAAATCCGAATATGAGAATTTTCAAATTTCAAATGATTCCTCACCCATGAGAGATGGGGCCAAACACTATTCATACATAACATATACGGGGAATACATAACACGGTATTTCAAGAAGTTGTATCCAAGTTATGCCAAAACTTGGTGGATGAGTTGGTTAGGTGACAATAAAAAAGCAATTCGATTTTGGTTCCAGTCCAAATCCAGAATTCTAGTTACTTACTAAATATGAGGGCAATAAGTTAATTAAACCCTTGGATGCAGATTTGGCCTCGGAGGCCCAAAAGGTTTTTTTGTTGCAAAAACTATGCTGTACAAATTTTTTTGGGAATGAGCCTCATTTTCACCGAATTTCATGTTGTTACACAAAATTCAGTGACATGAATTTAAAAATTTTTCATTCAGGCTCGTGGGAAAATCTTCATTCTTCACTTATAACCCAAAAATCTGACACGAATGCAGGCCTGGGGCCTTCGAGGCCTCGCATAAATGTTGTACTATGTTGTATCATTATTTTCTTGATATGAGCTTCATTCTATGCTCCGATAACTTGGTTTCAAATAATTCAGTGACAAAAATATGAAAATTCAAGAACTTTACATGAATACATTCGTGGGGCCTCCGAAGCCCAATGGCTGCATAGGTGTAGGATTTGACAGTTGTGGACATATATACATTCTAAATAAAAGGATTAGTGAATCATATTTTTTGAGCAAATACTCCTCCATGAGCCTCAAGTTTTTAGAGAAAAAAAGTTGAAAAACCAAGAGCAAAAAAATGTTTTTGCAAAAAAATAAATAAAAAAGATTCATTACTTGTATGGGATTCTTCCAACTAATAGGATCAATGATTCACATTTTCTGAGCAAATACACATCCATGAGCATCGACTTGGATTGAAAAAGGATGTGAAAGAAAAAAAATCTATAAAAAAGAAACGACACGAATACATCCGTTGGGTGTCCGAAGCCCAATGGCTGCGTTTATGTAGGATTTTTGACGCCTGCATCGAAGGGTTAAAAAAAAAAAAGTAAGTTGTAAAAAAAAAACCAAGGAAAGATAACAGTTAAACTGTAGAGAGCAGATAAACATTTGTTTGCAAGAAAACAACGAAAAGCATCTGGACACAGGTTGAAAAGGAATCGTGTTTTGTAATAAACAGATCAGGTCGTTACATCCTCAAGCTCGTAACTCTCTTCTCTCCAAAGCTGCACAGCAGCAGAGTGAGTCGTGAGAAGGGCAGGTGCGCTCGGGTGAAACGCCAGAGAGGAAATGACCCCTTTGCCAACAGGTAGCTCTAACACCTTTGAACCCTCCAGCAAGTCCCAGAAACAAACTCGGCCGTCCTCGGAGCCACAGACGATGTGAGTGTCCCGCTCGGAAAAGCAACATTCCACGCGGTACGACGAGGCCTCGTGTCCGGTAAACTCCCCGAGCAGCTCTCCGGTTTCCTTGTCGAGGAGCCGAAGCGTCGAGTCGAGCGAAGCTGCGAGGACGCATTGTCCGTCCCGACTCAGAGCCACGTTCGACAGGGGACATCCGATGTAATCCGAGTGCAGCTTCCCGACCCTGAGGTCATATCGACGAACACGACCGTCCACGGATCCCGTGACGATCTCGTGCGGGGACACACGGACCGAGGACACCCCGTCGCGCGCCTCGGACAACGTCTGCACGGCGTTGGCACGACGGGACCTGGTGTCCCAGCAACGTGCCGACCCGTCGATGGACCCGGACACGACGATCGTGGACTCTTCGTTGAAGTCCACGCAGTTCACCTTGCCCACGTGTCCACGAAACCTGCGCACGGATTGTCCGGACGCCACGTCCCACAAGATTACGGTCTTATCCCCGGAGCACGACGCCAGTTGACTGTTGTCGAAGGAGCCGACGGTATCCAGGACCTCGTACCCGTGACCGGTGTACGTCTTGAGCAGACGACCCGTGAGAGGGTTCCACAAGCGCAGGGTCTTATCGCTCCCGCACGTAATGCAGTAATGGCCGTCTGCGCTGAACCGGACGGCCCGCACGGTCCCCTGACGACAATCCAGCGTTCGAATCAGCTTCTTAGGAAGTTCTGGAGCTGCAGGTCGCGGCAATGGAAAAGCCATATTCTCTCACAGACACAAATAACTTACACGCTTACGAACCATAAACATAAAGCATAAACGTGACGTGAAGCCCAACCGGGAAGTGTTAAAAAATATTTTGCCTCACGTAGCACGTCGTCTACAAACAGATTCGTAGTTTATTAAATTATTAACTCAAAGTGATAATTTTATTTATTACCGTCATTTACACCAAGATTACAATTTTCCATTGCAGATGAACATGAGAACTATTTGGGTAACCAGCGTCGTACGGTTTATACACCGTTCAAAATACCAGAAAAGAAAACGAAAAAAGAAAAAGAAGAAATTTAATTCTGAGAAAAAGTATTGAAAAACCAAATATAAAACAAATTATCCTTACAGTTCAATTGATTATAAGAAGAGATGACTTTTAAACGTGCGATTTGTGAGTAAATATTTGTCCAAGCTTTGAACCGGTCGACAACGCATTACTGTATTATTCGTTTTGTTATTTCCGTCATAATTTAAAACTCTTCGACACACGTTTCACATCAAACGTTTATTGTATGTACGGTATTGTATGTGCTGGAGAGGCCACTGATCTCGACACGAACTAAATTGCCCATCGCGGCTGAATGTTGAGTAGGTGCGCCGCCATCTTGAGACCCCCAAGACGAAGCGACTGTATGTATTGTACGTACTGAACGTGACGTGCATATGACGTTTTAAAATCTATCGTCCTCAGCCTGCGTGTAAATTTTGCGAAGGATGTTAAAGTATCATCTGCGGTCAAAGTGTTTATGAACGTCTGTTATTAAATGGAAATGGTACGTCTAATTATTGTAATCAAGTAGGCTAATCTCTCCCTCCCGTAGCCTAAACTCCTTCTCATGGTATCCCGTCTGCTAGTATTATTTGTTGGACGTTATAGATCCCGTGGTGTCCTTTGCAAAGAGTGGGAGAGCTGTCGATGTCACCCTGAACGTATTTAAAATTCCTGCTTTCCCCTCGAGGGGGCACTGCATCAGCGGCAAAGCAGCGCTCAGGGCAATGATGCAAATTAGCACCACGGGCTATACAAGACCCCTTCTTATGATAACCCCTTCTGATCTTGGAATAACCCCTGGTGCTAAGATGATGATAATGATGATCCCTTCTTATATGGGAGGAACCCTGGTGCTAAGATGATGATAATGATGATCCCTTCTTATATGGGAGGAACCCCTGGTGCTAAGATGATGATAATGATGATCCCTTCCTATCTGGAAGGAACCCCTGGTGCTAAGATGATGATAATGATGATCCCTTCTTATCTGGGAGGAACCCCTGGTGCTAAGATGATGATAATGATGATCCCTTCCTATCTGGGAGAGAACCCCTGGTGCTAAGATGATGATAATGATGATCCCTTCCTATCTGGGAGGAACCCCTGGTGCTAAGATGATGATAATGATGACCCCTTCCTATCTGGGAGGAACCCCTGGTGCTAAGATGATGATAATGATAATCCCTTCTTATCTGGGAGGAACCCCTGGTGCTAAGATGATGATAATGATGATCCCTTCCTATCTGGGAGGAACCCCTGGTGCTAAGATGATGATAATGATGATCCCTTCTCATCTGGGAGGAACCCCTGGTGCTAAGATGATGATAATGATGATCCCTTCTTATCTGGGAAGAACCCCTGGTGCTAAGATGATGATAATGATGATGCCTTCTTATCTGGGAAGAACCCCTGGTGCTAAGATGATGATAATGATGATCCTTTCTTATCTGGGAAGAACCCCTGGTGCTAAGATGATGATAATGATGATCCCTTCTGATCTGGGAAGAACCCCTGGTGCTAAGATGATGATAATGATGATCCCTTCTGATCTGGGAAGAACCCCTGGTGCTAAGATGATGATAATGATGATCCCTTCTGATCTGGGAAGAACCCCTGGTGCTAAGATGATGATAATGATGATCCCTTCTGATCTGGGAAGAACCCCTGGTGCTAAGATGATGATAATGATGATCCCTTCTTATCTGGGAAGAACCCCTGGTGCTAAGATGATGATAATGATGATTCCTTCTTATCTGGGAGGAACTCCTGGTGCTAAGATGATAATGATGATCCCTTCTTATCTGGGAAGAACCCCTGGTGCTAAGATGATGATAATGATGATCCTTTCTTATCTGGGAAGAACCCCTGGTGCTAAGATGATGATAATGATGATCCCTTCTTATCTGGGAAGAACCCCTGGTGCTAAGATGATGATAATGATGATCCCTTCTTATCTGGGAAGAACCCCTGGTGCTAAGATGATGATAATGAATATTAATGATGATCCCTTCTTATCTGGGAAGAACCCCTGGTGCTAAGATGATGATAATGATGATCCCTTCTTATCTGGGAAGAACCCCTGGTGCTAAGATGATGATAATGAATATTAATGATGATCCCTTCTTATCTGGGAAGAACCCCTGGTGCGAAGATGATGATAATGATGATCCATTCTTATCTGGGAAGAACCCCTGGTGCTAAGATGATGATAATGATGATCCCTTCTGATCTGGGAAGAACCCCTGGTGCTAAGATGATGATAATGATGACCCCTTCTGATCTGGGAAGAACCCCTGGTGCTAAGATGATGATAATGATGATCCCTTCTGATCTGGGAAGAACCCCTGGTGCTAAGATGATGATAATGATGACCCCTTCTGATCTGGGAAGAACCCCTGGTGCTAAGATGATGACGATCCCTTCTTATCTGGGAAGACCCACTTGGGCTATGATGATGATGATGATGATCCCTGCTTATTTGGGAAGAACCCCTGGGGCTAAGAAGATGATGATCCCTTCTGATCTTGGAATAACCCCTGGTGCAAAGATGATGATGACCCCTTCTTATGATGATGACCCCTTCTTATGGGGTGATGATGACCCCTTCTTAACTGGGAAGCACCCTTCAGGCTAAGATGATGACCCCTTCTTATCTGGGAGGAACCCCTGGTGTTAAGATGGTGACAATAATGAACCATTCTTATCTGGGAGGAACCCCTGGTGCTAAGATAATGATGATGATGATCCCTGCTTATCTGGGAGGAACCCCTGGTGCTAAGATGATGATGATGATGATCCCTGCTTATCTGGGAGGAACCCCTGGTGCTAAGATGATGATAATGATGATCCTGTAGCGGTTGCCGCTGAACATACACAATCGCCTTACACCTGCCGAGGACGCAACCACGGAGCGATCGCTGTGCCGGGCTCGCCCAGACCGCCCGGAGACGCTCAGTCTCGCCTTTCCCGGGCATGCCCAGACTCGCCTTTCCCGGGCTCGCCCGGCCCGTTCGGTGACACCCAGTCTCGCCATTCCCGGGCATGTCCAGGCACGCCCGGCCTGTCCGGCGACACCCAGTCTCGCCGTTCCCGGGCATGTCCAGACTCGCCCAGGTCTCCCGGACATGCCCAGTCGCGCCTTTTAAGGGCAAACGCTCCGGCATGAGATATTCGAGTGCTTGTATATAATGCTGCCCGATAAACGGGCTTTTCAGAGTACCCGAGTTGATTTGATGCAATAAAGAAATTCGGACGAATTCCAGCTTTTTGTCGCGTCCATTCTTTCGATTCGAGTTGGAGCACAGCTCTTTCATTGGTGACCTACCGACATGGACACGGCAGTTGCCCTCAAACTGCCTACCTTCTAGGATGCTCATGCGGCAGTTTGGTTCGCCCAGGCGGACTCCCAGTTCGCCCTGCGAGGCATCACCGCCGACGACACCCGCTTCCATCATGTGGTAGCAGCACTCGGCTCAGCCACCACGGCCTGCGCCCTCAGCCTCCTCCAGCACCCGCCAGCTGCTGACAAGTACGGCGCGATCAAGAAGCTCCTCCTCGATGCTTTCGCCCTCTCATCGGCGGAACGCGCACGGCGCCTGCTCGACCTGCCCGAGCTCGGCGACACGCGCCCGTCCGAGCGAATGGATTACATGCTCTCGTTGCTCGGGGAGCACGCCCCGGATTTTCTTTTTCAAGAGCCGTTCCTCCGTCAGCTGCCTAGCCAGGTACGCCTCGCCCTGGCAAGCACGCAGATCGCGGATCCCCGCGCCCTCACCAGGGAAGCCGACAAGATCTCCTCGGCAGGCCAACGCATCGGGGCAGCGACCTGGAGCCCGCCGCCATCCGAAGCAACGCCCATGGCGCCCGAGCACCCGGCACGGTCGGCGGCCGAACTGCCGGCGCAATTGGCGGCCGCTACGCCATGCCGACCGCCTCCAACACGACGACCGGGGCCTACACCTGACCAGGCATGGTGTTACTACCATGCCAGGTTCGGACAGAAGGCCCGGACATGCCGACCCCCGTGCACTTTCGGCAAGTCGGGAAACGGCCGGGCCGGCGTTCATTACCAGCCATGAGCGCCGGCCACACGGGCAACTTACTTTTTATCAGGGACAAGGCGTCCGGATGGCACTTCCTGTGTGACACCGGCGCCCAACTGAGCATCATACCCGCCTCCGATCAGGACAGGCAGTCCGCGGTTTGCGGCTCCTCCTTGGTGGCGGCCAACGGATCGGCCATCCCCACCTTTGGCCCGCGCAACGTCACCCTCTGCTTCGGCAGCCAGCGCTTTCATTGGACTTTTGTGACCGCAAGCGTGCCCATGGCTCTGCTGGGCGCCGAATTCCTCTGCGCACACGGGCTGCTGGTTGACGTCAAACGGCGTCGCCTCGTCAACGCCGAGACCTTCAGCTCCCTGGCATGCACGTTGAGCAGCTCCGCACCGACCGAGCTAGCATGCGCCCTCCCGGCGGCGAACGAGTTTGCTTGCCTGCTCGCAGAGTTCCCGGCCCTCACGCGGCCGACGTTTTTGGTCGTCGCGGTACGACATGGTATCGAGCACCACATACCAACTACGGGCCCGCCGGTCTACGCCAGAGCCCGCCGCCTCGACCCAGCCAAGCTCGCCGTGGCCAAAGCCGAGTTCGACACTTTGGAACACCTCGGCATCATGCGGCGCTCCGATAGCACGTGGGCTTCGCCACTACACATCGTACCGAAGCCGGGGGGCGGCTGGCGCCCATGTGGCGACTACCGCCGCCTTAACGACGTTACCACCCCCGACAGGTATCCGATCCCGCACATTCAAGACTTCTCCGCCCGTCTGGCAGGACGGGTCATTTTTTCGAAGATCGATTTGATACGGGGATACCACCAGGTACCTGTCAGGCCGGCTGACATCCCACAAACGTCCGTCATCACACCGTTCGGCTTATTCGAATTCCTTTGAATGCCATTTGGCTTCAAGAACGTGGCTCAGGCGTTCCAGCGCTTGATGGATGGCATGCTGCGCGACCTGCCGTTCCTTTTCGTCTACCTGGACGACATCCTCGTCACCAGCGCGTCCCGGGCCGAGCACCTCCTCCACCTCCGAACACTGTTCGGGCGCCTCAGCGAGCATGGCCTAATCGTCAACCCGGCCAAATGCCACTTCGGCACGACGGCCGTTGATTTTTTGGGCCACCACATCACCAAGAACGGGGCCGTGCCGCTGCCTACCAAGGTCGAGGCCATCACCGCGTTTCTGCGTCCCTGCTCCATCAAGGCCTTGCAGGAGTTCCTCGGAATGGTGAATTTCTATCACCGCTTCGTGCCCCGCGCTGCTCAGCTCATGCGGCCCCTCTACGAAGCCCTCCAGGGCAAGCCGGCCATACACGACGTCATCTGGTCCGCAGCCATGGACGCGGCATTTACAAGCTCAAAGCGGGCCCTCGCCGATGCACCACTGCTCGCTCACCCGGTGCTCAACGCTCCCATCGCCCTCACCACGGATGCCTCCGACTACGCGGTGGGCGCCGTACATGAGCAATGGGTGAACGGGGTTTGGCAGCCACTCGCTTTTTTCAGCCGGCAACTCCGGCCGAACGAGCTCAAATATAGCACGTTTGACCGCGAGCTCCTCAGTCTACACCTGGCCGTTCGCCATTTCCGCCACCTCCTGGAGGGCCGACCCTTCACGGCTTTCGTCGACCACAAGCCGTTGGTTTACGCAATGGCCAAAGTCACGGAGCCATGGCCGGCCCGCCAGGAGCGCCACCTCTCCGCTGTGTCGGAGTTTACCACGGACATCCGGCACGTCGCCGGCAAAGACAACGCCGTGGCCGACTGTCTTTCTCGGGCCAGCGCGAACGCGGTCCACCTCGGCGTGGACTTCGCGCTTATGGCGGCTGACCAGACCACCGACACCACGGTGCAAGCCCTCCGGGCGGTGGACACGGGCCTCCGCCTGGCCGACGTCCCCTTCGCGGACACTGTCCTGCTCTGTGACATCTCCCAAGGCCAGCCTCGCCCCATCGTGCCCGTTACCTGGCACCGCCGCATCTTCGCCTCCCTCCACGGCCTTTCCCACCCGGGCCGGAAAGCTTCCCAGAAGCTGGTGTCGGCGCGATTCGTCTGGCACGGCTTTCGACGGGATGTCCGCGATTGGACCAGCACCTGCACGGCCTGCCACCAGGCCAAGGTCCACCGACACACCCAGGCCCCGCTGGCACCTTTCACCGTGCCCGAACGGCGTTTCGGCCACGTCAACGTGGACCTGGTGGGCCCCCTCCCCCCATCACGGGGTTTCACACACCTGCTCACCATGGTGGACAGGACCACCAGGTGGCCGGAGGCCGTTCCCCTTGTCTCCACCACCACCGCCGACGTGGCGCAGGCTTTCATCGCCACCTGGGTCGCCCGTTTCGGCGCACCGGCAGACATCTCTTCGGACCACGGGCCGCAGTTCACCTCCGAGCTGTGGGGCGCGGTCGCCCGCAACCTGGGGGTCAGGCTCCACCGTACCACGGCCTACCACCCCCAAGCCAACGGGTTGTGCGAGCGGTTCCACCGTTCCATGAAGGCTGCGCTCATGGCCGGCCTTTAGGATGGCGACTGGACCGACTGGCTACCGTGGGTCCTTTTGGGCCTCCGCACGGCCCCCAACGACGACCTCCAGGCGTCCACCGCCGAGCTGGTCTACGGCCAGCCGCTACACGTCCCGGGCGAATTCGTGCCTGACACCACCAGTCCCTGGTCCGCAGCTCGCCAGCGCTCGGACCTCCAGGAGACCGCTCGACGGTTTGCCCCCGTGCCAACGTCCCACCACGGTGACCCCCAGGCCTACGTCCCCCCAGCCCTTCACACAGCAGAGTACGTTTTCGTGCGTCATGACGCACACCGGGGGCCACTGAGGCCACCGTACGACGGACCCTTCCGGGTCCTGCGACGGGATGACAAGTCCTTCGTCATCGACGTCGGCGGCAGGTCGGACCGGATTTTAGTGGACCGCCTCAAGCCGGCGCACGTGGACATCGACCAACCACCTCGGTTGGCCCTTCCTCCGCGGCGAGGCCGCCCCCCATCCACGGTGCCTCCCGCTCGACCACCCACCCCCACACCGGACCCCCCCCCCCCCCCACGACCCTCCAGGGTCGCTTTGGCCGGGTCATCAGGACCCCCCTTAAATTGACCCTGCCGGTGCAAGTCGATTCTGGGGGGGCGTGTGTAGCGGTTGCCGCTGAACATACACAATCGCCTTACACCTGCCGAGGACGCAACCACGGAGCGATCGCTGTGCCGGGCTCGCCCAGGCACAGCGATGATCCCTTCTCATCTGGGAGGAACCCCTGGTGCTAAGATGATGATAATGAGGATCCCTTCTTATCTGGGAAGAACCCCTGGTGCTAAGATGATGATAATGATGATGCCTTCTTATCTGGGAAGAACCCCTGGTGCTAAGATGATGATAATGATGATCCTTTCTTATCTGGGAAGAACCCCTGGTGCTAAGATGATGATAATGATGATCCCTTCTGATCTGGGAAGAACCCCTGGTGCTAAGATGATGATAATGATGATCCCTTCTGATCTGGGAAGAACCCCTGGTGCTAAGATGATGATAATGATGATCCCTTCTTATCTGGGAGGAACCCTGGTGCTAAGATGATGATAATGATGATCCCTTCTTATCTGGGAGGAACCCCTGGTGCTAAGATGATGATAATGATGATCCCTTCTTATCTGGGAGGAACCCCTGGTGCTAAGATGATGATAATGATGATCCCTTCTTATCTGGGAGGAACCCCTGGTGCTACGATGATGATAATGATGATCCCTTCTTATCTGGGAGGAACCCCTGGTGCTAAGATGATGATAATGATGATCCCTTCTTATCTGAGAAGAACCCCTGGTCAACCCAACCCCTCTTGATTACGCCTTCCTAATAATTTTCATTTCCCACTGATTTTTTTTTTTTTTTTTTTTTTTGTATACAGAGTCGAGGCTCGTGAAAGTGCCAACATTTATCAAACAAACAAGCAAACAAAGTATATAAAAAGGGGAGCGGTCGACAAGATGTGGAGAGAAGGGGAGGAAGCACACAAACACAACATTTGAGAGCAGGGACATCGGGAGATGTGTCGGAGGGAGAGGGCCTGGGGGGAGGCAGGATAGGTATAAAACGCAAGGACACCAAGGACCTCCAGGAAAGAAGACAAAAGTAACCTCAAAAAAGTGGATTTGGGGTGAAATTAGCAGGGGTAGAAAATATCAAGGTTTTGGATTGGGGAAGATAAGAGATGGTGGTGAACAGTCGTTTTAAAGACCTGGAGGGAGGAGTGGGATTGAAGAGAGTGAGGGAGTTTGTTCCAGAGGCGGGAGAAAAGAGGAGTGAAGGTGAGCAGAGAGTCTTGATTTTGGCAGTTTAACCATAAGAGGGTTGCAAGCAGATCTTGTGCAACCTGTAGGAATATTTGGGGGACAGAGCCCAGAGAGAGCTGGGGCGGAAAGGCTGGAGAGGAGTCGGTAGAAGACGGAAAGACCACCAACCTGCCTGCGGTGAGGGAGTGAAAGGCCCTCGGAGATAGCGTCATCGCGGGAGATTCCAATGATTCTGAACGCTTTGGTTTCAACAGCGTGAAGACGAGCTAGGTGTGAGGCAGGAGCACCAGCCCAGAGGGGAGAGCAGTATTCCATTGAGCTGCGGATGAAAGCCTTGCTTTGCAGCTTGCTTGAAAGCAGCTTGCACTACTCCGTCACTGTTTGTGGCTAGCCATGGGCGATGTGCAGGGTCATTAGCCCGCTGTGATGGACGTACATCAGCTTTCAAGATAATCAACCCTGTTGCAGACTTGACATGATGCACTGTCTGCACGAAGCCAGCAGTGAAGTACCGATCAGTCTCCATTGACTTAAAAGCCTATTGCTGTAAGCTGTAAGTTGTGGCTGTATATAAGTTGTAGAGCTGTTGCTATAAGCTGCCCGCCCACTGCACTTGCATGGCTGGGTAAGTTTAAATATAAACTATTACTTTTAACTTCAGTTAGTATTTTCATTACATCACAGCTACTGAAAATATAAGTAAGTAACTGTTGTGTGTATCGCGCATGTATAAACATGTATAGTGGGGCGGCTTAGCCCAAATATTCAAAAGAATTGTGCATTTTGTGATACAAGCACCAAATTTGGCACAAATGTACATTAATATGTTGCGAACATTTTCAGATATTGGGCCACTTGAAATTCCGTAATTTTTTTTTTCAATTTTTTTCAAATTTCGTAATTTCAAATTTTTGCGGTGACACCGTCACAATTTCGGTCTTCGAGGCCGGCCGATAGGCAAAGTGTGACCGGAAGGGACGAGGTTCTCCTGACCACGTGGCCCTCGATCTGGGAAGCGAGAGGCGTTCCATTAGTGGACGCGCCCCTCACGCCCGACTTTTGGGCGGCCCCGGCAGGCCGTTTGTTTTGACGTTCCGTGACAGGCCCCGCACCCCCACCTCCGGGCCGACCGGAAGCTTGTGCTGAGTACATCATACCTGAACAACTCAGTGAGGCAGAACACAGCAGTGCACACCAGGGTGACCCCTTCAGTGCATAAACCAATTAACCTGTCCACTGCAGGGCATATAGAAATGAAGTTATTTTCTGCATATAATAATAATATAAGTTCAGTTCTATATAACAATTTCTGTTATCACCACTACCACTACAACTACCACTACTACAAGCTTTGTCTGGAATTTTGTGGACTAACAGACAAACAGACATACAGACAAGCTGGGATCAAAACATTACCTCCTTCCACCATTGAGTGTAGAGGTAAACATCATGGAAATTATATCATGCCCTAGATTTAATTCATGCTTACCCGTGTATTTGCTTCACTGGTTCACAAGGTCTTTTGCATACATGTAATTCAGACTCTCGTCTTCATTGCTGACCACACAATGTTCGCAACATATTAATGTACATTTGTGCCAAATTTGGTGCTTGTATCACAAAATGCACAATTCTTTTGAATATTTGGGCTAAGCCGCCCCACTATATCGGCCGGCCTCGAAGACCGAAATTGTGACGGTGTCACCCGAAAAATTTGAAATTACGAAATTTGGAAAAATTTGAAAAATAAAATTACGGAATTTCAAGTGGCCCAATATCTGAAAATGTTCGCAACATATTAATGTACATTTGTGCCAAATTTGGTGCTTGTATCACAAAATGCACAACAGGTTTGCTATGCTGCTACACTAGTACACACGCATTGCTACGCGTGTTTGCTTTCATCGGCCGTTCGGTTGTCAGGTGTCAGAGGGTGAAAGTACCCGGATGTACTTTCATACCTGGTGTGCTCGTGAGGTACATGTACACATCCGCGAACTGAACATCCGGCCAGGCGGTCGGGTCGTTGATCCACGCACTTGCCGGTAACCGGTATGGACAAATTGCAAGGCCAATTGCCGATAATTTGTTCTCGTATCTCTCTTTAGCTTCGCTTGGAAGATTGTCAAAATAGTTGTAAGACATGCTGATATAAGTGGCCAGTAGTATGTGAGGAAAGTCGTAAGTTAAACCGTTGCAACAACACAAAATCTAGCACTTTCCTGCGCAAGTCTGCAAACACAAAGCACACACACTGCAAGCGCGCGGCGTGATTGTTTTCATCGCTCTCGGGCACGTGATGCCGTTACTAAGCTGAAGTGATGTCACTCCACCCCCACCCATAGCTTAACTACCACTTTACATAGAGCTATAATTTTGATCTCAAAATATCGGTAAGGATTTCAAAAACTTTCCTTTTGACTATCTCTGACATTTATATCCAACATTTTGGAAGATCGTGATTTCAAAACAAGCACGAGTGTACTGTAGCAGTCAAGTATTTGTGAATATCAAGCTGAGCCCGATGTCCATAAATATTTCCAGCATTTTCCTAATGTTATAGATTGTCATTCCAAATCCTTCTCCATACTGTAAGCCCGAGAGCCGGGATATTTTCCCCTCCCCCATAGTTAAACAACAACAACAACAACAACATCAGCGTCATAGGTTATATATTGTTGCGGATCTTCGAAGCCCGTTCCCGTTACAAAGGGGAGATTAAACCCCTTTTCCCCCTGGGTCTTCGGGTCCGCGAGACCGAGTCGCCACTTCCAGGCAAACGTGAAAAAGGGTTTTGGGACAAATTCAAACTTACCTTTGGTACCCACGTCGCAGCGGAAGCGGGGATCGAGCCTCACACGATCCACGCTTAATTGAGTATGCCCGAGCGAAATGCATATCACGTGACCCGTGCTGTTACTTCTCTATTGGAACCCGATTAGAGTGATCTTATTCGTACCATGCAAAGCCAATGATGGAAAAGACAGGACGGTCAAATCAGAAGAAAGAACAAGATTTATTTACACTATGTACAGGGATTTGAAGAAGGAAAGGGACACAGGGCAGAACTTAGTCAGTCTTAGCTTATACCCAGACAATGGGCCCACTCACATACACGGGGAGATGGAGGAAGAATGTTCGCGTGCCAAACGCGCCTGCTTCGGTCGCTCCTGGAACAGCTCACCTGGCGTGGCCCTCTGGCGATCATGGCACGTATCCCGGCGAAGGCAGGCAGGAGGGAAATCGCGTGTCTGTGGCCCGGCACGGGTCGTTCTTTACAGCACGCGATTAATACTGCGCAGAGCACGGGAACAGGGCAAAGTTCGTGTACAACGAGGTAATTCAGTTCGTAGGCGATACGATTCAATACGAGACAATGCTGACGCGCGTTCTCAACTCATCTGCCGTATCCTCCTCAACTCCGTCTCATCTCAACTCGGGGCTCTGATCTGCGTTGTGGGTTGGGGGGGCTCGGAACAGGTTTATATGGCCCCGGCCCGACTCGAATGTTCCAAACCCCGCCTTTTGCCGCAGTGGTAAGCCACTCCCCTCGAGCCCTGATTGGCGGCTCGTGCTTACCAGTGGCTCCTACTCCTCCTGCCCCGCCTTCCTTCGGCCTCGGTCAACTTGTTCAGGCCTGCCGCGTGGTATTTCAACGCCAATACCAAACCAAAGCGCCATAAGGACACCTAATTTTCACTGGCCTACTCAACGCAAAACTAACACAGGAAAGGGCTTACATTTACTAAGAAATAACTGAACTATCGCGAGGCTACATGTTGTGGTGTAACTAACTAAGAGGGGAAATTAACCTTTATTCCAAAACCGCAACAATATATATCCGGGTCTCGCAATTACCCGTAGTGCATTGCGATATTCAAGATGGATGCTGCGTGGGCCCGTGTGGGTGGATGATAATTACGGTAGGACTAATAATCGTTATGTTCTTGGTTAATTATTAATGTGGGATTGTTATGCTTCCGTATGTAGTATTATTATTAGTATTATTTTGCTTGTTGTATTAAGCGACAGACTTAGCTATGCTTCTGTGTTGTACTGTAGCTACTGTTCTCGCTGAATAAAGCCTACGTTGTGTGACCTAACGAATCAAGCCTATTCCATTCACTCTTCGGATTACCACACCTATGCAGGTCAAATTTAATTAAAGTCCATGAAGTTCCACATTTTCCACCAGATTTACACATTTCAGTGCAGCTTTTTTCGGCATTTCTGGAAGTACAGGTGTGAGTGAAGCATCACACATCTTTTCAAACAGTCACATTTCAACAGTTCTCAACAGGCTTGGGAAGTTTGCAGAAAAGTTGTCAATAAAGGTTTCCAGCTTTCTCCTTCTGCATACCATTCCCAACCTTCCGGAGATGGAATGTCTGGCACTGGAAGGATCAAATTTGTGGTCCCCCAACTATAACCCCCTTGGTTTTGAGCAGTGCAGCACATGTTGGTGGAATGTGGTTAAAGTTCTCCCTTTCTGGATGAATAGTTGCCTTTGCGTTTCATTCACATTGACATGTGACTTTGTCCATTCATACATCATGATTGTGAATCTCTCAATGGTCGACATTGCTGCCTCCACATCATGACGTATTGGTGCGTATCTTCTGCATAGGAATTCGAAGTGTCCCATGCACTTTTCTTGCCCATGCCCTCAAAACAACTGACATTGTTACATCCGGTGAAAGCATTGCAAAAATGGAAGACTGTGGCACTTTCTTGATCCCAGAGAGCAGGCTATCTCATGAGCAGGTATCGGAAGTTTTTTCCAGTTCCAATAGCTCCCCACAATGACTCCAGTGGATCCTTCAACAGGTTGAAAGTTATGGTTGCAAGAACAACACCATCACTACTGTCTACTGTGCAGATCATGACATTATTGGAGCTACACTTAGCAACATCACCAACATGGACCATCATTATGGTGTCTGCTTTGTAAATGTACCATACAATGTCAATACATTGTGTGTTATTGACCTGGGACATTATACAGTATAGGCAGAAAATTCTGTTTCCCTATACTGGCCAAATGCGACATTTTGATTTTGTGACAAATGATGAATTGCGAAAGATGATGGGAATAGAGCCTGTGATGGATGCTGTGAAGAGGAACAGTTTGAGATGGTTTGGTCATGTGTTGAGGAAGGTTGAAAATGACTGGTTGAGAAGAGTGATGGAAATGTATGTAGAAGGAAGTAAAGGATGGGGAAGACCAAGAAAGACTTGGCTAAAGGTGGTAGAAGAAGAAATGCGGGCTTGGGGGTTAACAAGGGGAGATGCAGAAAATAGGGCAAAATTGAGAAGATTGTCATGGGGACTGCAAGGCTAACCCACGTTCTAGCAGGGAAAATGGCCTTAAAATGCCTGTTGTGTTGTTGTTTACTGGCCAAATGTTGTTGAAGTCCGTGGCTTCAACATGTGGACAATTACAGCTTCATCAATGATAGCTTCATCAATTGTCTGTTGGAAGCGGCATACCTTTCTCCAAGCAGTTGATGATGTCTGCCTTTGTTTCTGTGACATAATGTGACAGCGATGGTGGACAGGCTCGGTTCTTATGTGAGAAGTACTCTGCAATATCACTGTTCCTCTCTTGACAGGCAATGTAGAGTTGAGAAAACAATACACAATCACTTTTGAGAAATGATGCTTCAATCTGCAGTTTTGATTTTGCTCTTTCTGGTGATGTTGCAAAAAGATGGAGTTTGTTCATTTTCATTGGTACTCCTCGAGGTTTGGCACAATCTGCTAGCCGCTCTTTGACAAATGCATTGTGCTGATCACGGACAAGCCGTTCAATTTTCACAATATTGTCCACAACACTCTTGTTACAAATATCTCTAGTGTCCAGAAACACTAGGTCAGATACTTCCTCACTGAGTGTATTTCCAATGTCTTGTAAGGCAGCTTTCACTGAGTTTGCATCTTTTACGAATGCTGTTTGGACACTTGTGCTTTGATCATGTAGTCCGGCAGCCAAGGGGAGTGACCCCTAATTCTCTGATATAGTTTTTTCTCTGCTGATTATTCATCTTTGGGATGTATATAATGAGATCTAGGGTGGTGTGGACCTGTCACCCTTGAGCAATTTTAAATATTCAAGATGGCGTCCAAGATGGCTGCCGCGAAGGACTAAAATTCGAAAATTCCGATTATTTCAATGTTTTCTGCCACAGATAAATTATTTTTTGGCCAAGATATATGTTTTGGGGTCCAATGATTTCGATAGAAAGGGTTTGAAAAGTATTGGATGTACCGTTGCTATGGTAACTAGCAATATGGCTACCATTAAGGCGGTAAAAATGACAAAACGTCCAAGATAATATGAATAGAACATTCTTTGTATTTCCTACGTGTATAAAATTGACTACAATAAATTCGATAGAAACGATGTGTTTAAGATTTTCTGTTGCCATGGTAACCACCTTAAATAACTTCCAAAACTACCGCTTTGATGGCCGAAACTAAACAAACTGTCATATCATCAAAGATGAACAACATAGAGCAGTATGATTTGTTCCTGGATATTATCATTTAGGGCCATACAAGATGACCACAGGAAAGGCGATCAAATTGACCACAGAGATTGCAAAGAATATCAAAAATAGAATTGCATCGAGAATGCCATAGATTACATGTAGGTGACAACTACCATTAAAGAAACTACATGAGCACACACGAATGTTCATGTTAGAAAACAATCTATCTTTGGCTTGCAGGCATTTCAGTTTAGAGTGGTGTCACAAAAGTAATGTTCTGACACAATGGGTCATTGGGTATTTGCAGATGGATGCAGATGTGTATACGTCCCCGGGTTCAGTTGAGAGACATCTAGTCATTTTCGTCATCGTCGTCTGCCTGAAGAGCCTGCTTTGTTCTTTCGTTGAAACAACCCTGGCCACCCCGACATGCACAGAAAACTGAGCAGGCAAGGTTTGCACTGTTGCATCTTTGTGTCTTTGTGTCTTGCATCTTTGTCTTTGTGTCTTGCAAGGGATCTCACTACTGCAAGAACATCTGACGACTTTCAGTAAATCATCTGGTGCTAGGGGGATGTCACTGGGAAGAGTTGTTCGGAAAAGTGTTTTGGAGCCATCTTGGCGCAGTAACTCATCATAGCTGCATGTGATGCGATAGTCATACATATGACCAACAACTGTCTTCGAGAGAAGTATTCCAAGTGCCACTTGTTGAGGAGTTGGATTGTTCGTTATTAAAGCGCGGTGTTACGCGCGCTGCTTGTGAGCAAGCAGGAAGCGGACAACGCGGTAACTTGTAAGAGTCTTTATTCAAGAGCTCACTGCTTTTGAATTGATTAACTCCTTGCCATCCACCGTTTGCCCTTCACGTGACTTGTGGTGGTCCCTCTCGGCTCTCCCCCCGTTGGTATTTTTGTGCACATAAGATTGTTCACGGCTCTGTTTAAATATTATTTAAATATGTATAACCTTTCCCCTTCAGTGTTTTACTCAGTGGTATTTTACAACACGCTGTTTTTCTTCCTATTTAAAAGGCTTTTCTCAATTTCCTCTCCAACTCATTCCACCTAAAAAAAAAGAAATTCAATATCTTATACGTCTCCCTCACTACATGGTCTAAATTCACATTCATTCCATCCCTCCTCCATCATTCTGAACCGGATTGCTAACTTGAAAATCACAACAAACCCAATTTGTTTTCAATGTTCGTCTTTCATTAATCATCCACTTTCTAAACTCCCCTCTTGCCCCTCCCATCCAAATCCCTCCCCTTGCACCGACACTCCTAAACTCCCCCCTTGCCCCGCCACTCTTAAACTCCCCCCCTACCCCTCCACTCCTGAACTCCCCCCTTGCCCTTCCACTCCTGAACTCCCCCCTTGCCCTTCCCCTCCTAAACTCCCCCCTCACTCCTCCCCTTCAAAACTCCCCCCCAACCCCTCCCATTCAAATCTCCCCCCATACCATTCCTCTCCAATTCTCCCTCCTCCCCCCTCCTCCTCAAAGCTGCCTCCTCCCCACTTCGTCTCCCTTCTATCTCATACCTCCACCCCCCCCAACCTTCTTCTTTCCTCTGCCCCCCCTCAAACAACCCCTCTCTGTGCCTCATCCCTTCACCTTCAAACCTTTCATCCTCCTCATCCTTCCCTTTCTTGGAACTCTTCTGCAATCGCTGACACACTAACAACTGCTCTCCCTACCTCCCCCTCTCATCCTTCATCTTACCCTACTCCTCCCCTCCCCTGTCCTGTACCCGATGCTCCCCCTCTCTCTTCATTAACGGTATGGACCTCAAACATCCGGGGCCTTCGCTCAAACCTGACTGATCTCTCCATACAGGTTGCTTCTGACAATCCAGACTTGATCTGCTTAACAGAGACTTTCCTCCTTCAAGATGTCTCTGATTCCTTAATATCTCTTCCTGGTTACTCCCTCCTCCGGTATGATAGACCTGAGCCTCGGCCTGGTGGTGGGGTGGCTATCTTTATCAAAAACTCTCTTCCTCACTCTCCTTGCACTGCCCTCTCTCCTCCTCACCCCCAGGAGTACCTCTGGCTACGGCTTCCTCTCCGCTCCCACCTTTTGTTCATATGTGTTCTGTACCGTCCCCCAAACAGTGATGACTCCATCTACATTTCACTGTCTGACAACATGGACCAACTTCTATCCACTCATCCCAACTCTCTCTTCCTCATATGTGGTGACTTCAATTGTCATCATGCCACCTGGTTGGGTGTGGGTTCCTCTCTCACCAGTCATGGCACCTCAGCAAAGGACTTCTGTGACTTACTGGGATTGACACAATCTGTCAATTTCCCAACCCGGATCTCAGCCAATGGAGTATCTTCTCTTCTAGACTTGGTTATGACTAACTTCCCTGCTAATGTCTGCTGCTCTTCTTCTGCTCCAATCGGTTCTTCTGATCATGTGCTTGTCAAAGTGGATATCTCTCTGGCCATTCTCAGAGAGCCTCCTCAGCGTCGACGAGTCTGGCATTTCACTCAGGCCGACTGGGACGGTCTTCAAGCAGCCATCAATCGTCTGGATTGGTCTCCCATCTCCACTGCCTCTGACATCAATTCTTCCTGGGAATTCTTCCAAAGCAAACTGATCTCTCTCATGCACAGATTTATCCCATCTCGCCTTCAGTTGTCTTACCCTTCCTCCCGTCCATGGTACACTGAATCTTGTGGTGAGGCAGTTGCCCTGAAACAACTTGCCTTTGCCTCTTGGAAGGCTAATCCAACTGAAGGAAATCTCAGTTCCTTCCACCAAGCTCGGAACAAGTGTGTGTCTACCCTCAGGAGTGCCAGGAAGCACTATCTCTCCTCACTCAAGAATGAACTCTCAAACCTGTCTCCTTCCTCCAAATCCTGGTGGCGTCTGGTCAAATCCGTTTCTGGTGTTTGTTCCCCCTCCATCCCCTCCCTTACCTCAAATGGCCACACAGTTGACATCGCACGTGACAAAGCCGAATGCCTCAACTCTGTGTTTGCCTCAAAATCCTTAGTCGCAAACCCATCTCTCTCTGTTCCCACCTTTCCCAGTCGAACCAAACTGCTCCTGGACTCTGTGACCTTCTCTCCTGACAAGGTAGAGGAGTTTTTGTCAAACCTCGACTCTGATTCTGCAACTGGACCAGATGGCATCAGCCCACGGGTCCTAAAATCCTGCTCTGCCGCTCTATCTCACCCTCTCTCTGTTCTTTTCACCCTATCCTTTGCTCAAGGTCATCTGCCAGCATCCTGGAAATCAGCAAACATTACCGCTTTACACAAAAAAGGTGCAAAAACAGATCCTTGCAACTACAGACCAATCAGCCTGCTCCCAATTATCAGCAAAGTCATGGAATCCATCATTGCTTCGGATATGAAATCTTTCCTCTTCTCCAATGGCTTGATCTCTGATCATCAATTTGGTTTCAGACCAGGTCACTCTACTCTGGACATGCTGCTTCTGCTGTCTCAACAATGGAT
Source organism: Myxine glutinosa (assembly GCF_964187855.1). Taxonomy (NCBI): domain Eukaryota; kingdom Metazoa; phylum Chordata; class Myxini; order Myxiniformes; family Myxinidae; genus Myxine; species Myxine glutinosa. The sequence goes on along the minus strand of NC_136261.1, from coordinate 312,915,017 downwards.
GGAGGTCCTCAATGCCAAACAGGAAATCAGAGCTGTCTCCCTTGACATATCACGTGCCTTCGATACGGTCTGGCACCCAGCTCTGCTCACCAAACTCTCCTCCTATGGTTTCCATGGAAATCTCCATGCATGGCTTGCGGACTTCCTCTCTGGTCGTAGTCAACGTGTGGCCCTGAATGGATTTCTCTCATCTCCCCTTCCCGTTCAGGCTGGAGTTCCCCAAGGCAGTGTGCTGGGCCCTGTGCTTTTTCTGGTCTTTATCAATGATCTCTCCGACTCTCTGGAAAATCCTCTGTATCTCTTTGCTGATGACTCCACTCTCTGCCGCTCCATTCCTCTTCCCTCAGATCGGCAGTCTGCAGCCTCCTCACTCTCTGAAGACCTGGACAAAATCACAGACTGGTCAAACATGTGGAACATGTCTTTCAATCCTGACAAATCTCACACTCTTACTATGTCTCTCCGAAAAGATCGACTGGACAACCCTCCCATCTACTTTCTCAACAATCCTCTCCAAGAAGTTCTGTCGCTCAAGCTTTTGGGTCTCACCATCTGCCATGATCTTTCTTGGGAAAACCACATTTCCAAGCTGGCCTCCAAAGCCAGTCGCCGACTGGGCATCCTCCGTCGTGCGAAGTCCTTCCTCGGCACACCTGAGCTCCTCACCACATACAAGGCTTTCATCCGCAGCTCAATGGAATACTGTTCTCCCCTATGGGCTGGTGCTCCTGCCTCACACCTGGCTCGGCTTCACGCTGTTGAATCCAAAGCTTTCAGAATCATTGGAATCTCCCGCGATGAAGCTATCTCTGAGGGCCTTTCACTCACTCACCGCAGGCAGGTAGGTGGTCTTTCTGTCTTCTACCGACTCCTCTCCGGCCTTGCTCCCCCAGCTCTCTCTGTGCTCTGTCCCCCAAATATTCCTACAGGTCGCACAAGATCTGCCAGCCACCCTCTGATGGTTAAACTGCCGAAATCTCGGCTCTCTGCTCACCTTCACTCTTTCATTCCTCTTTTCTCCCGCCTCTGGAACAAACTCCCACACTCACTTCAATCACACTCCTCTCTCCAGGTCTTCAAAACAGCTGTTCACCACCATCTCTTATCTTCCCCCATCCAAAACCTTGATCTTTTCTACCCTCACTAATTCACCCCAGATCCACCTTGTTTGAAATTCCAACTTCTTTCCTGGAAGTCTTGGCAGTGTCCATATGTTTTATACCTCTGCCACCCCCCCCCCCTCCCATGCCTCCCCCCCAAAGCCCTCTCCCTCCCACAGTTCTCTCGATGTCTCCATGTCTCTCGGTCCCTGCTCTCAAATGTTGTGTTTGTGTCCTTCCCCCTCTCTCCCCATCTTGTCTACCGCTCCCGATGTTATTTTTTTTTGTGTGTCTGTTTGTCTTTCTGTGTGATTAATGTTCGCTCTTTCACGAGCCTCGATCTTGTATACAAAAAAAAACAAAAAAAAAAAACTAACACTCAGCTGCTCAGGGCTGCGCGCCCCGTGTATATCGTGAGGCCACGCCCGGGACTTGGTGTGCGGGGTGATGTCACCACGTCAGTGCTTTCGTGTCCGCCACATGCGCCCCCCCAGAATCCCCACGCACCTGAAGGGTCAGTTTGCGGGGCAAACGGATGACCCGGCCGAAGCGCCCCCTGGCGACTGGCGGCGTCTGGGATGCAGGGATGCCATCTGGGATGCCTCCGGCTGCCCCTGGGATGGGTGCAGGACCGGGGGGCGACGTGGCGGCGGGGCTGGGCGGTGCCGGGGTCCGCCCGCAGGGGGGCGGCCCCGACGTGGGGGTCGGGCCACTGGCGGTGGATGGTCCACGTCGAGGTGGGCCGGCTTGAGGCGGTCCACAGAAACGCGGTCAGGAGTACCGCCGATGTCCAGGGTGAAGTGCTTCACCCCGGTCTCCAGCATGCGGAAAGGCCCGTCGTACGGGGGCCGCAATGGTGTCCGGTGGGCATCGTGGCGGACGAAGACATACTCCGCCGTGCGAAGCTCCGGGGCGACGTGCGTCGGTGGGTGCCCGTGGCGTGCCGTTGGCACCGGGGCGAACCTCTGGGCAGTCTCCTGCAGAGCGGAGCGACCATGGTGCCGTGGAGTCGGGGAGGAACTCGCCCGGCACCCGCAGCGGTTGCCCGAAGACCAACTCCGCCGCGGATGCACGCAGGTCCTCCTTGGGCGCCGTCCGGAGGCCCAGCAGGACCCAGGGGAGCCTGTCGACCCAGCCGCCGTCGCGGAGGGTGGCCCGGAGCGCGGCCTTCAATGAGCGGTGAAATCGCTCACACAGGCCGTTAGCCTGGGGGTGGTAGGCCGTGGTTCGGTGCAGCCGGACCCCGAGCCCCTGCGCGACCACCCCCCAGAGCTCTGAGGTGAACTGGGGGCTGCGGTCGGACGAGATGTCTGAGGGGGCGCCGAACCAGGTGACCCAGGTGGCGATGAAAGCCTGCGCGACGTCTGCCGCCATCGTCGACGCCAAGGGCACGGCCTCCGGCCACCAGGTGGTGCGGTCCACCATGGTGAGGACGTGGGTGAAACCCCGCGAGGGGGGCAGAGGTCCCACCAGGTCCACGTGGACGTGGTCAAACCGGCATTCCGGCACCGTAAACGGGGCCAACGGGGCCTGGGTGTGCCGGTGCACCTTGGCGCGCTGGCACGCGAGGCACGTCCTGGCCCAGCCGCGGACGGCCTTCCGGAGGCCATGCCAGACGAATTTGTCGGCGATCAACCTTTGGGAGGCCCTCGCGCCCGGGTGGAACAGGCCGTGGATGGCGTCAAACACCTGGCGCTGCCAGCCCGTGGGCACGATGGGGCGAGGCTGCCCGAGGGAGATGTCGCACAAGAGGGCCGCGCCCACGCCGTCGAACGGCACCTCGGTGATGCGGAGGCCCGTGATGGCGGTCCGCAAGGCCTGGATGTCGGGGTCAGCGGCCTGGTCCACTGCCATCTGGGCATAGTCGATTCCGAGGTGGACTGCGTGGGCGACGGCCCGGGAAAGGCAATCCGCCACCGGGTTGTCCTTCCCGTGCCGGATGCCGGATGTCCGTCGTGTACTCGGACACGGCCAAGAGGTGACGCTGCTGCCGGGCCGACCACGGCTCGGTGACCTTGCCCATCGCGAAGATCAGCGGCTTGTGGTCGACGAAGGCCGTGAACGCACGGACCTCGAGCAGATGGCGGAATTGCCTGACCGCCAAGTGAAGCCCGAGCAACTCGCGGCCGAAGGTACTGTAACGGCGTTCGGGCGGGCAAAGCTGCCGGCTGAAGAACGCCAGCGGTTGCCAAGCTCCACGCACCCATTGCTCGTGCACCGCGCCCACCGCGTAGTCCGAGGCGTCGGTGGTGAGGGCGATCGGTGCATCGGGCGCCGGGTGCGCGAGCATGGTGGCGTTAGCCAAGGCGAGCTTCGTGCCCGTGAACGCCGCGTCCATCTGCTCGGTCCAGGTAACGTCGCCTTTGCCCGGCTTACCTCGGAGAGCTTCGTGCAGGGGGCGCAGGAGCTGGGCGATACGGGGCAGGAACCGATGGTAAAAGTTCATCATGCCCAGGAACTCCTGCAGCCCCCTGATCGTGCGGGGGCGCGGAAACCCCTTCACCACCTCCACCTTGGCCGGCAGGGGGACGGCTCCGTGCCTGGTGACGTGGTGCCCCAGAAAATCGATTACGGCGACGCCAAACCGGCACTTTGCGGGGTTCACAATCAGGCCATGCTGGCCCAGGCGTTCGAAGAGCATGCGGAGGTGGTGTGGGTGCTCTTTGCGGGACGCGCTGGCGATGAGGATATCGTCCAGGTAGACGTATACAAAATCCAAGTCGCGCAGGATGCTGTCCATCAGCCGCTGGAACGCCTGAGCCGCATTCTTCAGACCGAAGGGCATCCGCAGGAATTCGAAGAGTCCGAACGGCGTGATGACCGCCGTCTTTGGGACGTCCTCCGGCCTGACGGGGACCTGATGGTAGCCACGTATGAGGTCCACCTTCGAGAAGAAGGACATGCCCGCCAAATGGGCGGAAAAGTCCTGAATGTGGGGGACGGGGTAGCGGTCGGGGGTGGTGGCGTCATTGAGACGGCGATAGTCCCCGCACGGTCGCCATCCCCCGCCGGGCTTCGGCACGATGTGCAGCAGCGACACCCAAGCACTCTCCGAGCGCCGAACGATGCCGAGTCGCTCCAGGGTAGCGAATTCCGCTTTTGCTACCACCAGCTTCGTCGGCTCGAGGCGGCGTGCCCGGGCGTAGACCGGTGGCCCGACGGTGGGGATGTGATGGGCCACCCCGTGCTTGACGGCCCCCGCCGAGAAGGTGGGCCGCGTGAGGGCCGGGAAGCCGGCGAGGAGGCGGGTGAATTCGTCCGCTGCCGGAAGCGTACATATCAACGTGGCCGGAACCGAACCGTTCAGCAAGCCGCTTGGCAAGCCGCTCGGTGAGCCGCTCGGTGAGCTGCTCGACGAGCTGGGCAGCGCACAAGCGAGTGAGCTGAACGTCTCGGCCTGGACAAGACCTCTGTGCTTTACGTCGACCAGGAGCTCATTGGCGCACAGGAAGTCCGCGCCAAGCAATGCCATGGGCACGTCGGCGGTGACGAACGACCATCGGAAAACCTGCCCTCCGAACCGCAGAGAGAGGCAGCGTTTTCCGTACGTACGGATGGGCGTCCCGTTCACGGCAAGCAGCGCGGGGCCCCCGCCCGCGGCGTGCTTGTCCGACGTACCGGCAGGAACGACACTCACCTGCGCTCCCGTGTCGCACAGATAACGGCGCCCGGATAAGGTGTCCGTTATGAACATCAGGCTGCTTGAACGGCCGGCGCTCATTGCCACTATCGAGCGCCGGCCCGGGCGTTTCCCGACCTGTTGAAGGAGCATGGTGGATGACACTGTCGAGCCTCGTGGCCGAACTTGGCATGGAACCAGCACCAGGTGGTGGAGCTGGAGGAGTGCGGCTGGCTCTGCCAGGCCGGTGGAGCCGGCGGTTTTCCGCGCGGTGGCGGTTTTCGCCGCTGCGGTGGGCGGGGCGTGGCGGCGGCCACGAGGTGCGTATCAGCATGCTGTGTATACTGTGGAAGCTGATGCTGTGGATCAGCATCAGCCTCGGGATCCACGAGGTGGGCCGCACCGACTCTCGCCCGCATGTCTGAAGCCGCAAAGTACCTGTCTGCCACGGCGGCCAATGCTCGGGGTTCCGTTAGCACGGTCCCGGCCAACGCGAGGCGTACCTGTGCTGGAAGTTGGCGACGGAAAAGCGCCCGGAATAGAGAACCAGGGGCTTCGTCGCCCAACAGTGACAGCATATGGTCCATTCGGACCGACGGGCGTGTGTCGCCGAGCTCGGGGAGATCCAGGAGGCGGTCGGCCCGTGCATCCTCCGTGAGGCCAAACGTGGCTAGGAGCAGCCGCTTGAGTGCCTCGTACTTGTGGCCGTCCGGTGGGTGGCGAAGGACGGACACAACTCGAGCGGCCGTGCCGGGCCCGAGGGAGGCGACGACGTGGCAGTAGCGCATGTTGTCGCCGGTGAGGCGCCGAAGCTGAAACTGGGCTTCGGCTTGGATGAACCAAATTTCGGCCTGGGCCTCCCAAAATTCGGGAAGTTTAACCGACATCGCGTTGTTGGCCATGGCAATGGCGTCGTGTTTGGAAGGATCGCTACAGCAGATCCAACGTCGAGGGTCACCAGTAAAGCGCGGTGTTACGCACGCTGCTTGTGAGCAAGGAGGAAGCGGACAACGCGGTAACTTGTAAGAGTCTTTATTCAAGAGCTCACTGTAACACTCAGCTGCTCAGGGCTGCGCGCCCCGTGTATATCGTGAGGCCACGCCTCTCTCCCGGGCGTGGCCCACCCCCACTTGGTGTGCGGGGTGATGTCACCACGTCAGTGCTTTCGTGTCCGCCACAGAAGTTGGATTGTTCGTTATCACGTCTGTGATAATATTGGCAATTAACAGCGCCGGTAAAGTTTAGTCCAACTTTGTAGACAGAGCAGCCAGTAACCTCATCAATGTACTCGATGCATACGCAGCAGCAATATTCATATCGATGTGCACTTGGTACATAGACTTGTCACAGGTGATTGACTTGCACTCCTTCACCACATTCTTGGCCAAAATGCTAACGCTTCTCTCAATGTCGTCACTCTCGTCATCGTCTTTAACCATCTTCAGCATCAGGGCAGCATTCTTGTGGAATGCAATTAGGCTGGCATAACCAGGAGTTGTAAGGACAACAAGGTCATCACCGAAGTACTGTCGCAACTCCTCTACGAGACGGTAGCGTGTGAGTGCACAGCGGTGACTATCCTGGTATTCCTTGAAGAGTTCAACTGAGTTCCAAATCCGACATCTGTCGGCCTGTATGATTTATATCACATGCTGCAGGGCTTCATCTGTTTCTGACTGTTTGGATGTGCCTTTTGGATCCTCTGAAAGGCACCGGTTGCTCACAAATAAGCTCATGCAGTCCTTGTGATAACGAGCGTCAACTGCATGCAAGTCACTGAAGGCACCTCTAATGCGACTTTGAACTTCATTTGCCCAGTGGTCGTTACTAGAATAACATTTTTCAAGAAGATATTCTTTGTAGGGCTTACCACAATGCTCAGTGTGAGTTGAACGACACAGGAAGGCTGGTCTCCATCTTTTAGGATTCTTTGGATCCTTGTTTATTTCACAGGCTTTGCCACAGTACAGGCAATGAACCTTGAAGTCAAACACTGACGAGGACCGTCGTAATCTTTTGGCTGGTGGGGCACCCTCATTATTCTTATACTTGGCGAGGTTTGTTTTTGATGTATACCGAGACACGCAGTTTCTGTGGTAATAGATCTTCAAGTTCTCATTTTCAGCAAGCTGTGTTTCAAGTTCTACATGCAAGGTGTCCCCATAAACTTTGCTCGCATTGATAAATCGTTTCTATTCGTGCCACACCAGAAGTCTCTGAGAGCGATGTCTTCTCATCACACTCAGTGCCATACCGGAAATTAAAGACGCAGCCCTGCTCCATGGTTTAGCTCCAGATTAAAACAAAGAACAAATATTAATTAAGTATTAATGTTGACAATTTTAGGGAGAGAAAGAATGCTCTGTACACGTCACATCATGTCATTCCAACTTTAGACTCCCATTGTCATCAGAATATCTGAAACGTAATCTTACTATAATTCACCAAATGTCCGTCCGTCTGTCTGTCTGTCTGTCTGTCTCTGTCTGTCTCTGTCTGTCTCTGTCTGTTCGAAGGTACCGTAAAAACGGCTCAACCGATCGCAAAGATATTTTGGGTGGATAATCCTGGGATCTCCAGGAGTAAAATAGGCTATTTAGTTTTCCCAATTTCAGCTTTGGTCTTCAGCATTCTCAACTCCCGCATGACATTCATTGTTCTCATTGTGACGATGTTGTTTTCCTGGGTGCGTGCACAAACGGCTGCACCGATCGCTGCACAGCTGCACCTGCCACGATCAGGACACGGGTTGAAACCCTGCATAAGAAAATTCTAACCCATTTCAACTGAAGGAAACACGTATTGGGAGTACATACGACATAGCGATTGTGAACACGATTATCGATCACGATTCACGACCACGATCATCACGATCATAGTGTATCGATCACTGTGGGACATTTGGTGAATTATAGTAAGATACAGTTTAGATTTTGATGATATGCGTGTGATATGATTTAACGGATGTTTATATGAATCGTTAAAAATTTTAAAAGCCTTCAATTTCTGATATTTTACCTTTTTATTTGGGCTTCCCAATTGAAGCCCCGCCCGCAGGGCGAGTACCGTTGCTAACATTCGCGTTCACATAACGTTCATTGTGATGATGTTCTCATTGTGACGATGTTGTTTTCCCGGGTGCCGCACAAACGGCTGCACCGATCGCTGCATGGCTGCACCGATCAAACTCTGTGACCTCGGACAAAGACCTTTTATAAGGACACGGGTTGTTAGAGGACACGGGAGTACATACAACATCGGGAGTACTAACTGCACGCGTCTTCAGTATCAAGCTTAAATCTGTCATGGCGCATCTGAAGAGCGGAATGCTTGGAGAAGTGGTGGGCTACTTCGGCATGAAGGAGGATCAGAAACGTGGACTCCCACACTGCCACATCCTGCTGATACTTGCTCCCACATGACGTTATTTTCCCGGGTGCCGCACAAATGGCCGCACCGATCGAGGTTTAACGGATGTTTATATAAATCGTTTAAAATAAAAAAAACCCTTCAATTTCTGATATTTGGCCTTTTCATTTGGGCCTCCCAATTGAAGCCCCGCCCATAGGGCGGGTACCGTTGCTAGTGGTAATCAATGTGATATTAGTAGAAAAAACATGTTTATCAAAACGTTACAGTACCCATTCATGGTAGCATCTTTGTAGTTACAATGGCAACATGAAACAGTTTATTTATCAAATCCATCCCATCATGATCTTAGGGTTAGAAAACATTTAGCTAAGGCCAAAAATGTATGGTTTTATGTTATACAGTCACGTGAAAAAGTAAGTACACCCCATGTAAAGTTTTGACTTTTTCAACATATTTCAAGATACAGCTATTTGATCTTCATTTCAACAATATTGAAAGACAAAAGGTGATATAATATAACAAATATCATGAAACATTTACATTTTGTAGTCCATTGTATAATTTAAATAAACATAAATGCAAATTTCGCATGTGGAAAAAGTAAGTACACCCCTACATTTATCACTACTTCAAATACCTAAAATTACAATCAGGTGCACCAGCTCAGGTGCAAATGATTAGAACATCGTTAGAGAGGATCTTGGAGGGAACCTGTCTTATTTAAACCTCAGACATTTAGTTTGGTTTGCTCTTTGTTATTGAAGTGTGCGGCGTCACCATGCCTAGATCAAAAGAGCTCTCTGAGGCCTTCAGAAAGAAGGATATAGATGCCTACGAGTCTGGGAACTGATTTAAAAAGATCTCCAAACAATTTTGAAATCAATCATTCGACTGTCCGGAAGATCATCTACAAGTGGAGAAGATTCCAAACAACTGCCAACTTGTTCAGGCCAGGCCGCCCCAGCAAGTTCAGCCCGAGAGCAGATCGCAAGATGCTGAAAGAAGTCTCTAAGAACCCCCAGAATGTCATCACGGGACCTACAGGTAGCTCTTGCCACTGTTGATGTCAGTGCACGAGTCTACCATTAGAAAGAGGCTTCACAAATTTGATATTACTGGGAGGTGTGCCAGGAGGAAACCTTTGCTGTCCAGAAAGAACATCAGGACAAGACTAAAGTTTGCCAATGAACACCGAGGTAAAGACCAGCACTTCTGGAACAATGTGCTCTGGACAGATGAGTCAAAGGTAGAGCTATTTGGCCACAGTACCAGAAGATGTGTTTGGCGAAAACCAAAGACAGCATTTGTCCACAAGAACCTGATACCAACTGTAAAGCATGGTGGTGGAAATATTATGGTTTGGGGCAGCTTTGCTGCATCAGGGCCTGGGCAGCTCACCATCATAGAATCCACTATGAATTCTTCATTGTACCAGAGGGTGCTTGAGGATAATGTGAGGCCATCTGTCGGAAAGTTGAAGCTCAACCGAAGGTGGACCTTGCAACATGACAATCACCCTAAACATACCAGTAAATCCACCAAGGAATGGCTGAAAAGAAAGAAATAAAGGGTTCTGGAATGGCCAAGTCAAAGCCCGGATCTAAATCCCATCGAGATGTTGTGGGGGGATTTGAAACGAGCTGTGCATGCAAGAAACCCCTCAAACATCGATCGCACAGCTGAAATAATTCTGCATGGAGTAGTGGGCAAAAATTTCTCCCAGTCGATGTCAGAGACTGGTAGACAGTTATAAGAAACGACTACTTGAGGTTGTTTCTGCCAAAGGGGGCAATACCACCTATTAGAGCCAAGGGTGTACTTACTTTTTCCACATGCGAAATTTGCATTTATGTTTATTTAAATTAGACAATGTACTACAAAATGTAAATGTTTTATGATATTTGTTATATTATATCACCTTTATCTATCAATATTGTTGAAATGAAGATCAAATAGCTGTAAGTTGAAATATGTTTAAAAAGTCAAAACTTTACATGGGGTGTACTTACTTTTTCACGTGCCTGTATATCTTTAACACTTATTTCGAACATCAGAATGGTCACTTTAGATGGTTACCATGGCAACAGAAAATCGTAACTCATCAAACCTATTTTATCCAATACATTGTGGTCAATAGCATATACCTAGGAAATAAAAACAATGCTCTAATAAACTTTTTCTTAATTTATGGCAGTTTTGCCATTTTTACCACCTTTTACCGACTTAATGATAGCCAAATTGCTAGTTACCATTGCAACGGTACATCCAATACTTCTAAACCCCTTTCTATCGAAATTATTGGACCCCAAAACATATATCTTGGCCAAAATTTTTTTTATCTGTGGCAGAAAACATTGAAATAATAGGAATTTTCGAATTTTAGTCCTTCGCGGCAGCCATCTTTGACGCCATCTTGAATATTTAAAATTGCTCAAGGGTGACAGGTCCACACCCCACTAGATCTCATTATATACACCCCAAAGATGAATAATCAGCAGAGAAAAAAAACTATATCAGGCATTTTGGGGTCAGGGGGAAATTTGGCCCTTGGCTGCCGGATTAATGGTGACGATGATCTTCATTCCTTCTAGATGTCTCAACAGATGCTTCAAATTCAGCAATGAGCCGTGAAATCTCTGGGCCTGAAGTCATCCATCTACGATGAGCAGCAGGATTTTCAGACATACCCTCTGCATCACCGTCTCCTTTCACCACTGCATTGTTTTGTTTTTTGTGCCTTGTCGATTGCCATCTTTGAGAAAGAATCAGATGTGTTTGTGATAACAAAGCCAGAGTTGATGGTGAACTCTTCATATACAGTTCTGTGTTCATGCTGAGAGTTGCTATTTCAATGTGCATATATCACCCAGCATTATCATAAATTGCTTCTCCCCATGAGCGTCTTTTCATGTCCATTGAATCTGTTTAGCAAGGTGGCTGGTTCATAGATATCCTGCTATGTATCGTTTTTGGCCCGATCTCCCGATGGTAAAGAATCACTTAAAAAATAAAATAACTCTCATATCCGAATCCATATTCAGATCTTCACCAAAATCGAATCTATTTGTCCTTATCATACACTCAACCAGTCCACCAAGTTTCGTCCAAATCCATCCACAACTCTGAGATATCCTGCTATGTATCGTTTTTCGCCCGATCTCCCAATGGTGAAGAATCACTTTAAAAAATTCTTGTCGCCGAATCCGGATCTTCACCAAAATCTAATCATTTCGTCCTTGTGACATACACTACCTCTCTGCCAAATTTCGTCCGAATCCGTCCACAACGTTTTGAGATATCTTGTTCACAAACGGACAGACAAACAGACAGACAGACAAACAGACAGATAGGGGTGAAAACATAACCTCCATCCAACTTTGGTGGCGGAGGTAATTTTGAGATAACGTTTTGAGATATCTTGATATTTGATATCTTGATATCTTGATATTTGAGATCGTGGAAAATCGTAGCGAGGGGCCATTTTGAATCGGTTTTCGATTATTGCACCGGATTATTGCACCCTCCCATCACCCTCCCCCATCACCCTCCCATCACCCTCCCATCACCCTGCCCCATCACCCTGCCCCATCACCCTGCCCCATCACCCTCCCCCATCACCCTGCCATCACCCTGCCATCACCCTCCCATCACCCTGCCATCACCCTCCCATCACCCTCCCATCACCCTCCCATCACCCTGCCATCACCCTCCCATCACCCTCCCACCACCCTCCCATCACCCTGCCATCACCCTCCCATCACCCTCCCATCACTCTCCCATCACCCTCCCATCACCCTGCCATCACCCTCCCATCACCCTCCCATCACCCTGCCATCACCCTCCCATCACCCTTTATTGGACCATTTGACTTCTATAGGGTTGGTTTTCTAAGGCTTATATCAAAATATTAACTTATATCAAATAAATCTTTTAAGGTGAAAGCGCGATGACGTCACCACGTCACGCGGCACGAATGCGCGCCTATGTCGTTGGAGGTATTGACTTATATAGGGTTGGTTTTCTAAGGCTGTAGGCCGCACCTCATTTTGTCGAATAAAGTGGTATTCGGGTGGTTCCGGTATTTGGGACCGCAGGGACGGAAAGTGCAGGTACGGGGTGCTTGGCACTCCCCAGCCGGCCCGCTCTGAAGGTTCGGACCGGGACACCGGGATTCATTCCGGTCGCCCGGTCGGCCCGGAGGTGGGGGTGCGGGGCCTGTCACGGAACGTCAAAACAAACGGCCTGCCGGGGCCGCCCAAAAGTCAGGCGTGAGGGGCGCGTCCACTAATGGAACGCCTCTCGCTTCCCAGATCGAGGGCCACGTGGTCAGGAGAACCTCGTCCCTTCTGGTTGCCCTGCCGTCCCACCGGGAGCGCTGGCAGGGTGTACTTCAAACTAAGCTTAAGTGTCAAGTGTTAAGTTCCTCCTTGCCCTCGCAAGGGAAAGGCTAGGGTCAAGCTCTTCCAAATTTCCAAACACTAGAAATCGGACGTCTCAAATTAATTAACTAATTTGTTAATACATCTCAGTCGCCCGCGACCTCTCTAGCGCGGGCGTCGAACCAGTTCATTTCCGGGCGACCGGGCCGAGTATCGGCTCGGCCGTGGCCGAAGCCGTTGATTCCGCCGTAGCACGCTAACGCGTAGGCTCGCGCGTCCCTGGTCCGCCGGGGCTCCGCGGGTGTCCTACCGTGCCCACGTCGCCATGCTCCCTGAATAAGAGAGTCAGACGTGGTGCCCGGGGACGGAGTTCGCTGTCTAAACATGGTAGCGCTAGGCCAGTGGGACCGCCGGGACCCACGTGCACTCACAAGTTGTTCTGCACGTGGGCGGCAGTATCAGACCGGGGCGCCCAAACACTCCCCGGCTAAAGTTCATCCTGAAAGCGCCCACATTGTGCGGACAAACAAGTCAAGGGCCACGTGGTCAGGAGAACCTCGTCCCTTCCGGTCACACTGTGCCTATCGGCCGGCCTCGAAGACCGAAATTGTGACGGTGTCACCCGAACAATAACAATAATTAACAATAACAATAACAATAACAATAATAACAAGTTGACAATAAGTTGACAATAACAGAGCAATCTCCCGCCTCCTCTTGGTTTGTATCGTCACATCTTTGTCTTTCCAGATATTGGTGTATCCTGACATTCCTGTTTCCCCTAACGCTAACCGTCGTTGAACTTCTCCTTTACATTCTCCACTCGCTTCAATATCAGAACCCAGGAAGATTAAACTTTTCTCTATTTCCACGTAATCGTCTCCAAATCTAAACACGTCAATCTTCTCAGTTAGCAAGCAAGACTTTAGGTTTTTAGGGAATACAAATTACCTTTTTCACTTTCCTTCTCCACTGTCAGCAGCAGTTTCATCACCTTCCCTTTACTTTCTGCCAACAGAGTGGTATTGTCAGCAAACCTTAGGATGTTGTTACATCTTCCTACAATACACACTCCAGCCTCTATCTCATCCACGTTTGATTTTTCCTCAAAGTTCTTATAACCACAAATTATTCAGTCAATTCCGTCCGATATTAATGGCATCTTCTTCTTACTATAATTCACCAAATGTTCGTCCGTCCGTCCGTTCCCAGGCAACTGCAAAAACGGCTGAACCGATCGCAACAAAATTTTGAGTGGGTAATCCTGGGACCCCCTGGAGTAAAATAGGCTATATTGTTTTTCCAATACCCCGAAGACCCAAAATACGCCGAAGACCCAAAATACCCCGAAGACCCAAAACACCCCGAAGACCCAATAGACCCCGAAGACCCAATAGACCCCAAAGACCCAATAGACCCCGAAGACCCAAAAATACCCCAAATACCCATAACACCCCGAAGACCTGGAAGACCCAAAACACCACAAAGACCCAAAATATCCTTAAAGGCCCAGAGGATCCAAACGACTCTGAAGACCCAAATGGCCCTGAAGACCCAAAACACAATGAAGATCCAAAATACCCTGAAGACCCAAAAGACACCGAAATGGTCAAATATGCCTATCCCTCTGAAACGACGTGTGGTGAGGCACGCGGAGCGCGCCGAGTCACACAAGTAATTATAATGCAGTGTTACTAATATTAATAACACTAATATCAAATGGCGACTGGAAGGATGGCCGAAATGGCCGAGAAGAAGCATAGAGAAGATGGAAGGATGGCTGTCTTGCCTGGGTTTGAATGTTGGCCTCGCTATAAACTGTCATCCTGGTGTTTCACAGCCATGGTGTTTCATCAATTTGCGTGCTGCCCCTGCAATGGACGTTAAACTGGCGTTCCGTCTGCCGGATTTATGTGGTTTATGATCCAACTGTGTCCTTCGAGAAGAGTAGGCGAGCTATAGCCGCCACCATGGCAGAATTCGGAAGTTTACCACTATTGATGCAGCGTCTTTTACACCCACCTCGTTTAACTTGTTGCATTAGTTCTTCATGCTTGTTGTTTGTGTCCTTTATGACGTGCTTAAAAACAGTAAGTTTCCTGTTTAGAATGATTTTCAATTTTGACTGCCAGACAGGCAGACAGGAAAAAAGTATCGCACTCCTCTCAGCGCATGGACACTCATGAGAATTCAGAGCCAAAGTACTTCTAAGATACCGATTCGTGTTCAAAATATAACATTCAATTGAAATTAAGTTGTTCCTTCATCATAAACTGAAGTTTGTGGACAGACAGGCAGACTGACAGAGAAGGTGATGCAATTGCTTAACCCCACTTTTCACTTCACACACCCGGGATAAGAATTATCAACATGACCCGTCCCTCTGGCCGCTCCCATAGGGAGTGGGACATGAGGTTGTTTCTGGTTACTCTGGTCCACTGAAGTTGGACGGACGTTATACTGTATATGTTTTTACCCACGTCTGGCTGACTGCTTAAATATTTGTTTGTGTGTGAGCAGGATATCTCAAAAAGTTGTGGACGGATTCGGCCGAAATCTGATGGACATGTTTGGTGTGTGACAAGAACAAGCGGATTAGATTTTGGTTCAGGTCAGCATCCAGATCTGGCCTATCGGTGGATACAAAACGTAAACTCTTCAGCCTGGTGGAGGTTTGCTTTCTACTGAGTGCCGTTCTAGTTGTGCATAAATTAATTTTTCAAGTTGGAGCTGGTGCTTATACAAAAGCAATCTGTCTCTTTATCTATTCCCTGATTGCATCTGATTGGGGAAAACGTAGTAACCACAGCACGTGCAATCCTGAATGATACCTCGTTTAAGAGCTATTGGGTCCACACTGTGGATGCATATAACCACCGTCTAAACAGTGGTTTACAAATATTGGTATTCATGGAATTTCGGGTTATATTCATTTTTGTTATGCACGTGGGGTGGTGTATATGCTCAGTCATTGGTTTGCACATCTACCGGAAGTAAGAAAATAATACAACACAAACTATTCGGTCAATTCTGTCAAAGTATAATTACCTTTCCATCGATTTGCTTCGTAGTCTTCGCAGTTAGTGACTATTGCGCTGTCAAAGGAAAATCAAAGCAAAATAAATGATGAATAGTTTCCTTTTCATTCATTTTCTACAGGAGAAAAGTTCATTATTTTGGAAAGGAATTATCTTACAAACAGAACCTCAGGCTCTGTAGTAATGCATCCATGGCAAGTAGGAGGTGACGAAAAACGAATTTGTATGATTACTAATCGAAAGCAGGTTTTTAATTTTCTACTTGCAAAATCCAAGATTTTTCAAGTATATTGGTTGGTCTTGTGCATTATTCTGTCTTTGTTATAGGTCACAATTTTAATCCGATCTTCAGGAAACCTCACCAGATGGTAGAGTTCGTCATAAGGAAGAAGCCTATTGATTTTGAGGTCAAAGGTCATCTTGAGGTCAAATTTCTAAAATTGTCATTTTTCATCTGATTGACTTGACAAGTTGAATAGCATTTGCACATTGAGTCATTTTATTGGGAAGCCAGCGACTTTTGAGGTCATTAGGTCAAAGGTCAACTCAAGGTCAAACTTCTAAAATCATAAACTTTCATGTGAAAAATCTTCAATTTTCGTCTGATTAACCTGAAAATTAAAGTGCAATTGCATAGTACATCACAGAATTGGAAAACCAACTATTTTGGGGTCAAAAAGTCAATGCGACTCATGGTCAAACTTTTAAAATCATCAAATTTCATCTGAAAAACTGTCCATTTTCTTCCAACTTGGAAATTAAACAGCAACTACATAGTGCATCACTGAATTGGGAATGTGGCCATCGGTGAGGGAAAGCTCTTGACGTCACACAACCTTGCTTATTGTCAAGTAATTGGGGGTATTCAGAGAAGAAATGAACGAAAATAATGAAAAACCAGAAACCAAAACAGACGAAAATAATGAAGAAATGGAAACGAGAGTGATACCTACCATATTGAATCGGGGTCGTTGCAGGCTTAATCAGTCTGTGTCAATCCTTGCGAGGGAGGGGGAAGGAATTCAGTCTTGGAGTTAGGAAAGGGGAAAGGGATGCGGACTTTAAGTTGGAAGGGAGGGGGAGGGATGTGGACTTGGAGTTGGAGGGATGCGGAGTTGGAGTTGGGAGGGAAGAGGAGTGATGCGAACTTGGAGATGGGAGGGAGGGGAATGGATGCAGACTTGGAGTTGGGAAAGGGGGGAGGGATGCAGACTTGGAGTTGGGATAGGGGTGGGGGGGGGGGGATGGGAACTTGGATTTGGGAAAGGAGGGAGGGATGCGGACTTCGACTTGGGAAGGGGTAAGGGATATGGTGTTGGAGTTGAGAGGGACGCAAGAATGTGAAAATTTAGTCGGGAGGTATGGGGGGGGGGGGAGGGGAAGAATGCGGACTTAAAGAAGAAAGGGGTTGAGGACTTGAAGGCACATTTTACATCATGCATAAGCGAACAGAGTACCCACCCTACGGGCGATCTTGGTCCAAGCGTGCAACGCTAACAGGCTAACAATACCCAAGACCACACCCCCATCCCCACCTCCCTCCACCATCCCCTCACAATCCCCCGTCAACTGTCACTGTAGCTAACAATACCCACGACCACCCCCCTCCCCCTCCTTCATCATCCCCAATCAGTATCGGAATCTGAGCTCAGCAATGCACCGTTTCTCTATGTACCCTCGCAGGCAGCATCACGGTGAGTTCACAATGTGATGTCACTGGCAAACTCGAAAATCGACGTCTAAGGTTTTTCGGCACTTTGTGATTGGCAAAAAAAAGAAGAAAAATCTTCAAATTAGACCATAATTAATGATTGTCATTGGTTTTTCAGAATTAATTTTTTTTGCGTTTGGGTTCGCCTTTAAGTGTCTTTTGGGTCTTCAGGGTCTTTTCAGTCTTTTAGGTCTTGAGGGACCTTTGGGTCTTCAAGGTCTTTTTGGTCTTTGGGGTCTTTTCAGTCTTCGGGATCTTTTCGGTTTTTGGGGTCTTTTCATTCTTTGGGGTTTTTAGGGACTTTAAGGATCGTTGGTGCCTTTTGGGTCTTTGGGGTCTTTTCAGGGTTTGGGGTCTTTAAGGGTCTTTTAGTGTTCAGGGTCTTTAAGGGTCTTTGGGGTGTTTTGGGCCTTCGGGGTATTTTGTGTCTTTGGAGTCCATTGGGTCTTTGGGTCTTTTCGGCCTTTTGGGTCTTTAAGGGTCTTCAGGGTCTTTTGGGTCTTCTGGATATTTTGGGTCTTTAGCGTCCATTGTTTCTTTTCCGTCTTTTAGGTCTTTGGGGTAGTTTGTGTCTTTGAGGTCCATTGGGTCTTTGGGGTCTTTTCAGTTTTTTTGGTCTTTGGGGTCTTTTGGTTTCTCTGGGTTCTTTGGGTCCTCCTGGTCTTTTGGTTTCTCTGGGTTCTTTGGGTCCTTGTGGTCTTTTGTGTTCTCGGTGTCTTTTGGGTCCTTGGGGTCTTTTGGGTCCTTGGGGTCTTCTCGGTCTTTTGGGTCCTCGGGAGATTGGGGGGAGGGGTATTGTGGGTCTTCTGGGTAGTTTAGGTTATGTATTTCAGGTTACAATTGTGGGTGGAGTCAGGTCAGCTGTCAAACCAATGGGTGAAGAGTGGACATACATACAGTTGTGGCCAAAAATATTGGCACCCTTGCACTTTTTTCAAATAACTCACAATTTTCTCTAAAAATAAGTAGAAATCGACAAAAGTATTTGGTCTCCACAATTCTTTATTTCATTGCTAATACTAGCTGAGCACCCACCCTACGGGCGATCTTGTTCCAAGCATGCAGCACATTTTTCTGCCATCGGATATTTTCTGCTGACAACTACTTTGACTTGGATTTCTTGCTGATTTCCTTTGGTAATATTGTTCTTGCTGATTTCTGTTCAACTTAGGTGTCCTTGGTTTTTGAGGCATCTCAATTCCACCCCCTCCCCCCCCAAAAAAAACCATCAACCGTCACCCTAGCTAACAATACCCACAACCATCCCACAGCCCCCTCTTTCCTTCCCCTCCACCATCCCCTCACAATCCCCCATCAAGCATCACCCCGAGCTAACAATACCCATAACATCCCCACACACCCCCCCACCAACTCCACTTCCCCCCACAATCTCCCGTCAACCATCACCCGAGCTAACAATACCCACGACCACCCCACACACCCCCCTTCATCATCCCCAATCAGTATAGGAATCCGAGCTCGCAAAGCACTGTTTCTTTATGTACCTTTTTTTTTTTTTTTTTTTTTTTTTTTTTTGTATACAATATCGAGGCTCGTGAAAGAGCGAACATTAATCACACAGAAAGACAAACCGACACATAAAACATATAACATAGGGAGCGGTAGACAAGATGGGGAGAGAGGGGGAAGGACACAAACACAACATTTGAGAGCAGGGACCGAGAGACATGGAGACATCGAGAGATCTGAGAGAGGGCGAGGGCTTTGGGGGGGGGGCGTGGGAAGGGGGCAGTGGGAGAGGTATAAAACATATGGACACTGCCAGGACTTCCAGGAAAGAAGTTGGAATTTCAAACAAGGTGGATCTGGGGTGAATTAGCGGGGGTAGAAAAGATCAAGGTTTTGGATGGGGGAAGATAAGAGATGGTGGTGAACAGCTGTTTTAAAGACCTGGAGGGAGGAGTGGGATTGAAGGGAGTGAGGGAGTTTGTTCCAGAGGCGGGAGAAAAGAGGAATGAAAGAGTGAAGGTGAGCGGAGAGCCGAGATTTCGGCAGTTTAACCATCAGAGGGTTGCTGGCAGATCTTGTGCGACCTGTAGGAATATTTGGGGGACAGAGCACAGAGAGAGCTGGGGGTGCAAGGCCGGAGAGGAGTCGGTAGAAGACAGAAAGACCACCTACCTGCCTGCGGTGAGTGAGTGAAAGGCCCTCAGAGATAGCTTCATCGCGGGAGATTCCAATAATTCTGAAAGCTTTGGTTTCAACAGCGTGAAGCCGAGCTAGGTGTGAGGCAGGAGCACCGGCCCATAGGGGAGAACAGTATTCCATTGAGCTGCGGATGAAAGCCTTGTATGTGGTGAGGAGCTCAGGTGTGCCGAGGAAGGACTTCGCACGACGGAGGATGCCCAGTCGGCGACTGGCTTTGGAGGCCAGCTTGGAAATGTGGTTTTCCCAAGAAAGATCATGGCAGATAGTGAGACCCAAAATCTTGAGCGACAGAACTTCTTGGAGAGGATTGTTGAGAAAGTAGATGGGAGGGTTGTCCAGTCGATCTTTTCGGAGAGACATAGTAAGAGTGTGAGATTTGTCAGGGTTGAAAGACATGTTCCACTTGTTTGACCAGTCTGTGATTTTGTCCAGGTCTTCAGAGAGTGAGGAGGCAGCAGACTGCCGGTCTGAGGGAAGAGGAATGGAGCGGCAGAGAGTGGAGTCATCAGCAAAGAGATAGAGAGGATTTTCGAGAGAGTCAGAGAGATCTTCGCCAGCATGATCACGGTGAGTTCACAATGTGACGTCACAATGTGACGTCACTGGCAATCTCGAAAATCGACAGTCTCGGGGATTTTTTAGGCACTTTGTGATTGGCAAATAAATAAATAATTCCCCTCAAATTACACCATGATTAATGATTGCCATTGGTTTTCAGAAAAAAAAAATTGCGTTGGGTTCCTCTTTAAGGGTCTTTTGGGTCTTTTCGGTTGTTGGGGTCTTTTCATTATTCGGGGTATTTTTAGTCTTCTGGGTTTTTAAGGGTCTTTGGAGGATTTTGGATATTCAGGGTATTTTGGATCTTTGGGTCTTTTTGACCTTTTGTGTCTTTAATGGTCTTCAGGGTCTTTTTGTCTTTTCAGTCTTTTGAGTCTTCAAGAATCTTTGGGATATTTTGGGTTTTTGGGGTCTTTTGGGTCTTCCGGGTCTTTTTAGTCTTCAGGGTATCTTGGGTCCTCTGCGTCTTTGGGTCTTCAGTGTCTTTAAGGGTCTTCGGGCTCTTTTACATATTTTGGTTATCTTGGGTCTTCGGGGTCTTTAAGGG
Source organism: Myxine glutinosa (assembly GCF_964187855.1). Taxonomy (NCBI): domain Eukaryota; kingdom Metazoa; phylum Chordata; class Myxini; order Myxiniformes; family Myxinidae; genus Myxine; species Myxine glutinosa. The sequence goes on along the minus strand of NC_136261.1, from coordinate 312,894,524 downwards.
TATTTGGGGTCTTTTGGTCTTTTGGGTCTTCAGGGTATTTTGGTTCTCTCGGGTCTTCAGGGTCTTTGGGGTATTCTGGGTCATTAAGGGTCTTTGAAATATTTTGGGTCTTAGGGGTGTTTTGGGTCTTTGGGGTCTTTTAGGTCTTTGGGGTATTTTAGGTCTTTGAGGTCTTTTGGGTCTATTGGGTCTCTGGGCTCTTTTGGGCCCTCTGGGCTCTTTTGGGTCCTCTGGGCTCTTTTGGGTCCTCTGGGTCCTTTGTGTCCTCGTGGTCTTTTCAGTCTTGTCATCATCATCGGGGTGTTGAGGGGGGGGGGGGGCGTCTTTTGGGTCCACTGGGTACTTTACGTTAAGTATTTCAGGTTACATATTTTTCATGTTATATTTGTGGGTGGAGTCAGGTCAGCTGTCCAACCAATGGGTGAAGTGCGGACATACATACATACATACATACATATATACATACATACATACAAACACTTGCTCCTATATATATATATATAAGATATTGTTATGTATTTTGGAGTAGGGCCATATCTAGATTTAGGTAGATCTGCATAGGTAGGTGCTCCGATGATGGTGGGTAGCAAGAACCATCTCAATGTAAATACGTAGAGGACCTGTCTAGTCCGGATGTCGGATAAGTTGGATATGTGTCCCCGCCACTAGGGGGCGGGGCATGTTAAGTAGTTGTGGGGATTTTGCTATTTCCCCGGTGTGTCGTAACCTCTGTGATCATTCCGGTGTCCCTTATGGCAACTCACTCATATACATTAGCTAGGCCCATGAGCGCATACACACTAATTTACTTCCTTCTCATAATAAAACCTGACTGGATGAACAGACCGGACGCGGTCACGCACGACCCCAACATGGCAGGCAGACAACAGACAGGCAGGCTGAGGCCACGCCCACCTCGTGATTTATTGACACCAAGGGTTTGATGGGCAGATGACATCACTGGAAGGGAGGGCCAATCGGCATGCAGCTGAAGCCCAGGGACGATAAGGAGCCAGCTGATTGGCCAAGTGTGATCAATAAAAGTGGAGAGAAGCTGACATTTTCTCTCTGATACTGGATGCGATAGCAAATGGTCGGAGACTGACATTTATTTTCTTTTTCTCTTTCTCTTTCTCTTTCTCTTTCTCTTTCTCTTTCTCTCTCTCTCTCTCTCCCCCTGCTGGTCGTTGGTGAGTCGTGCGTGGGTGTGGCAATCATGGCTGCTGTGTGTGAGGAGCTGTGAGTACTGTGTTGTGTTGTTTGCCTTTCCCATCCCCCATTTCACTCCCTCTGTGTCCTTGTACGTGCTTGTGAAGTTTTCCCCGTGTTTTCCTTCTTTGTTGAGACAAGAGAGAGAAAGAGAGCGCGCACGGTGAGTTTGGTGCGAGTCCTAAAGAACCTTGTGTTCTTCGGGCCTGTGCTCTGTTTGCCGTGTTCTTCATCATCGTCGTTTATCGGCTCCCTTATTCTATTTCTTTTCATTTTACCTTCGCCTGCAGGTTTTGCTCGCGACAGGTTCTCTTTTATTTTATTTCGAAACCGTTTCTTTAGTTTCATTTATTTTTAGCTATGGCGAACGTTCGTTTGCACAATAGCAGGTATGAGTCATTGACTCGCAAACACGGGCTTATTGCTTGCCCGCCTGACGGAGTGAGCGTCGAGGACGTGGTAACCAGTATTGGTAACATTGTCGGCCTGGATAATGTCCTCGCTGCCTCCAGGATGAACCACAGAATTGTGGTTTTTGTATCAAAGGAACACCTCGTTAATGAGGTGGTGGAACACGGTTTGTCCTTATCCCAGGGCATTTATTTAAGTGTTAGTCCGATGGACACACCGGCGGTCCGAATCATTTTGTCGAACTTACCGCCGTTTATAAAGAGCGAGCACATTGTCTCTTCGCTTAATCGTTTCGGCACCGTCGTGTCCCGGATATCGATGATCCCCCTGCGACTTCGAGCAGACGCCTCGCTCCGACACGTCATGACCTTCCGGCGTCATTGTTATATTATCCTCAAAGACGACGCTCAGACGCTTAATGCGACCATGACGCTGTCGCTCAATGGTCATAACTATCAAATATATGTGTCGACCGAAACGACGACCTGTTTCATTTGCGGGCAACACGGACACGTTAAAGGTGCCTGCACGAAGGTAACTGTCCCCGTGAGAACAACCGAGCAGGCAGAACCTGGTAATGCTGTGGACGATCAGCCGTCCACATCGGCGGCAGCAGCGAGAGATACCTGTACGGAGGTAACTGTCCCCGTGGGCACGCCTAAACAGGCGGCACCTGGTAATGCTGTGGACAATCAGCCGTCGACATCGACAGCAGCAGTGAGGGATTCCTCCGTGAATGATGAAGGTTTCACTGTTGTTACTGCTCGGAAGAAGCACAAACGGCCGAACGTTAATGACGAAGCAGCAACGAGGGATTCAAAAAAGATTGTGTTGACTGGAAGCGACAATGGACCCCTCACTGAGGTGGCTCCTTGTGTTACCGGCATAGCCTTACACAATAGATTTGCATCTCTAACTCCTGATGATGATAAAGAATTAATGAATCAGAGTGAAAGAGCTGCTTGTGATGACAATAATGGACCTACAGAGCCCATTTTAGCCTCCGCCTCTGCGGGGCGTGAGGAACCTGAGGAGGTCGTGCCTCAGAATGGCCTGGGCTGTGCGGACATGGAATGCACAGTTTCTGTCTGCGGGGCATGAGGCACCTGAAGAGGTCGTGCCTCAGAATGCCCCGGGCTGTGCTGACATAGAATGTACAGTCTCTGTCTGTGCGGGGCGTGAGGCACCTGAGGAGGTTGTGCCTCAGAATGTCCCGGGCTGCGCAGACATGGAATGCGCAGTTTCTGTATCAGCTGGGCATGGCGCACCTGAGGAGGTTGTGCCTCAGGATGTCCCAGGCTGTGCCCTCAAGACATATACAAGTTCTGTCGTTGAAACGCCTCATATAATTCCGGAGCATGGCATGACCATAGCGGGTCATGAAGAGGTGAATCTCGCAACACCTGTTGCATCATTGTCTGATTTGCAGACGTGTCCAAAACCTGCAGACATTCAGGGGATGGCACACACAGCATCTGCTGCACCGGCACCTGCTTTATCGTTAGAGGGTGAGACTCACGCTGATCAATTGGACTATGACTCCGATGGAGCCTCATCCCTCACGTCTGGCATCAGCATCGAGGCTTGGAACGAAGTGTTGTTGTCTCATGGGCCGGAGGGTGACCCGGGCATCACACCTGCAGAAATTCTAAAATTCCTGAAAGACACTTTTCGGAAGAGGCGAGTAAAGGTGAAAGATTTCTTTCCAGACCTAAAAATCTTCATAACATCCGCGAAATATCTCGTCCTGAAGTCCAGCCAGTTCGGAGTTGGGGAACGAGAAGTATTCTGCCTCAAGAAGTACATCGTCAAAGCGAAGGAAGAGCTACAAGTAGACCAACCTTCCGCTATATAACCCCTTCCCCTTCTTCTTCACATGACCTTTTCTGTAGCTACCTTGAATATCAATGGGGGGGCGGTCCCCATTGCGCAAGACCCAGGTGAAATTACTCACTGAGGAAAAGCATATTGATGTCATGCTTTTACAGGAGACGAGATGCAGTCCTTCGTGCGAAAGCCAATGGCGAAGGTTGATGAACGGCCAATGGTTTTTCAGTAGCTTGGCTTGCCCTAGAGCCGGGGTAGCTATATTCTTCTCATCTTCTTTTTTCCTCCAAACTGACATTGTTTTTGAAGACATAATTAAGGGGTATCTAATTTCTGTCTTTCACCTTCAATGGTTACAGGCACACACTTTTTAATGTCTACTCACCCAGTGACAGCACTGACAGGGTCACCTTCTTCACACAGTTAGAAACATCACTCACTCATGCAGATTTTAATAATCTTGTTTGCTTGAGTGGGGATTTTAATTGTACTCTAGACTCTGCCATGGACCGGAACGGTAAAGAACCTCATCTAGCTAGTACCATCCCACTGGCAAGGGTTTTATCTAAATTCTCTTTCGTTGATGCGTGGAGACTTCACAACCCCCTCATACGCCAGTATACATGGTGTCGCTGTCTTGACGGTTGGCTTTCCTTCGCTCGGCTAGATCGTGTTTACATAAATAGTAACTTTCTTAACATGATGGGCAATGTGCAAATTTTACCAATCGGTTTCTCCGATCATCACATGGTCACCTTTTCTCTTCTCTCTCCGATACGGAACTATGGAGCTGCACATTGGATTTTTAATGTGGACCTTTTAGAGGATCAAGCTTTCCTTAAAGCCTTCCGGGCTTTCTGGGGTACACTGCTTTTGCGGAAACCTTCTTTTTCTTCCCTCAATCAATGGTGGGATAATGCTAAGGCGCAAATTAAAACCTTTTGTCAGCAGTATAGATTATTTTGTACAAAAGATGAGTCTCTCTTTAAAAGTGTTATTGAAAAAGAAATTTTAGCTTTGCAAAGCCATCTGTCACCTTCCAACACAATGGAAACGAATCTTTCATTGGCCAAAAAGAAAGCTATTCTCAACAGGCTATGTGTAAAACAAGCTAGAGGTGCCATGGTTCGTCTCCGTGTGGAGAATTTGCGTCATCTGGACGTGCCTTCTAGTTTCTTCTTTCGACTTGAACACACTTCAAAGGGTAGCGAGCAGCTCACCGTGTTACGGACTGTGCAGGGCAATATGATAAAGGATGACAAGGGCATTAGAACCCTGGTTAAAGATTACTTCTCTGATCTGTATTGTAGGAAAGACATTGATGACGAAATGGTGCATTCTTTAACCGCGTCCTTGCCCACCTTGTCAGCTACTGCACGTCAAGAGCTGGACAGAAAGATAACTATGGAGGAACTGTTTGTTGCACTACAAGCCTTGCCGAATGGAAAAGCCTCTGGCTTGGATGGACTCCCCGTAGAGTTCTACAAAGCTTTCTGGGACCTCTTTGGGACGGAACTGTTGGAAATATTTTCTGACAGTTTACGACTCAACCAACTGCCACTCAGCTGCCGTAGAGCGGTGCTTGCCCTAATACCCAAGAAGGGAGATCTGCATTGGGTGGAAAATTGGCGTCCGATATCCTTGCTATGCGTGGATTATAAAATCTTTTCCAAGGCTCTCACCAACCGGCTCAGAGTCGTGATTGGGGAGATCATACACCCAGATCAATCTTACTGTGTCCCTAAAAGGTCAATTCACGACAGTATCTTTATTGTACGTGACATGATTGATATCTGCTCTCTCGAACAAAGAAATGTTGGTCTGGTGTTCCTCGATCAAGAAAAGGCCTTCGATGCCATCGATCACTTTTATCTTTTCTCTGTTTTACGGGGGTTTGGTTTTGGTGAATTTTTTATCTCTCACGTACAGCTACTGTATAATAACATTTTTAGTTTAGCAAAAGTTAACAACATTTTATGTCAGCCTTTCCCGGCTAGTAGAGGCATTCGTCAAGGTTGCCCTCTTTCCGGCCTCCTGTACTCCCTCGCGATTGAGCCTTTGCTCGTTCGTTTGCGCGCACGTCTTCCCGGTTTCGTTCCTCAACCAACTGCGAACCCGTTCAAGGTGATTGCTTATGCAGACGATCTTTGTGCAATCGTTCACTCGGATGAGGACGTCTTGGCCTTGGTCCAATGCGTCCATGAATTCAGTTTGGCAAGTTCGGCAAAAGTGAATTGGAAAAAGAGCAGAGCTCTCTACCTTGGTCCGCAAAATGGCGCCACTCCTCCGACTCTGCCGGAGCAACTTGAATGGGCATGGGATGGCGTTCTTTACCTTGGTGTCTTTCTTGGTACCGAAAACTTCATTTTGAGAAACTGGGAATCTCTCATAATTAAAACTGAGAGGCGGCTGCTAAAATGGAAGGGCTTACTCTGCCAACTCTCCTATCGGGGCCGAACCCTCATTATAAATAACCTTGCAGCATCGATGCTTTGGCACGTTTTTATGGCACTGCAGCCCCCGGATTTTATTCTTAAAAAACTGCAATCTATTTTTATTGACTTCTTTTGGGGGGGGAAGCACTGGCTCAAACCTGGTGTGTTAAACCTACCCGTTGCTGAAGGAGGACAGGGTCTGATTGCCATTACCAGTAAAGTTATGGCTTTTCGCCTCCTGTCGCTTCATCGACTGCTGTACACAGACGTCCCGTGGAAGGCATTGGCTCACTGCCTGCTTCGGCAGGCAGGGAGACTCGGCTACGATCAGGAGCTGTTCCTTATTGGCAGCAAGAAAGTCGATATGGCATCAGTCCCCCTGTTCTACAGGAGTGTGCTGGAGGCATGGCAGGCGGTTACCGTTCGCCGTGATAACAGTAATTATTCTCTTGAAATGTTCTTAAACGAGCCAATTTTTTTAAACCCCATTTTTGAAGGGGTCTGCAGTGATCGTACTTTTATGCAAAAGTTTATTGATGCTGGATGCACCAAGGTTAAAGATTTTAGAACCCCTCCTCCTTACAAGTGGAAACCAGCTGCTGACGTCGCTGTTGCCACTGGAGTTAGGTCCATTCGGGTCATTGGGAGGATATTCTCTGTGATTCTGCGCTTTTTCAAGCAAACCAAGCTAAAATGGGCTCCACAGGTGGAAGCTGGCCCTCTCTCATCCCAACACCCCTTTCCAGAGCTTTTGCTTCTTTTTCAAGTTTTCACCTCCTTTAAGTTGATGGAAAAATCCTCTGTTTATGGCATGTGTGTCAAAACCCTTGTTTCTGATAGACCTGCAGAACCACAAGTGCACTGGAGGAGAATGCTCCAGACTACTCATTCTACTTCGATAAACTGGCTTGTTATGTACAAGGTACCCATTGCCAAACGCTCCGGAGACTTGCAGTGGCGATTGGCACATCACATTTTACCCTCAAACGTTTTGATACACCGAATGTGTCCACATGTCCTTGAAAAGTGCCCTTTTTGTGATGCCCAGGAAACTCTTTTTCATGCCTTTGTTGGATGCCCAAGATTGACACCACTTTTTACTGTTTTATCGCATGTCATTCAAGGGTTGGGGTTGGTTTTTACACACTGTGTTTCTATATTTGGTTTTAGTATTAAACCCAGATGTAGGCACGAATGTTTTTTAGCCAACTTTTTAATTTCTGAGGCAAAACTTGCTATATATGTGTCCAGGAAAAGGAAAATCCGGAACAGTGTTGTTCCAGTGGATGACGCTGTAGTCTTTCTTAGGTCATTGGTGTCGTCTCGGCTGAACCTGGAATTGTCTTTTGATAACTGTGGGGACTTCCAGAAACGATGGTGTGTTCGGCGTTCCTTGTGCAGTTTAACTGACGGAGTCCTTACATTAAACTTGTAATATAGCATTGCTCTCTTATTTGGTGTAATGTGAAATGCTTCGAAATGGTACCTTTTTATGACTGTATATATCAACTTTATTTGCTGTCTGTTTTGATTTGTAACCATGGTTTTCTTTTTCTCACTGTCTGTATTTGTAGAAATGCTCTCATGACCTGTAAATATTTTTTGTTTTACCTGTCTGCATTGGTGGAAAAGGTTTTTTCCTTCAAAAAAAGGAATGAAATCTCTCTGTCTCTCTCTCTCTCTCCCTCTCTCTCTCTCCCTCTCTCTCCCTCTCTCTCTCCCTTTCTCCCTCTCTCTCCCTCTCTCAATGTTTCGCTTAATTTAATTAAACGCTTAATTTTGCTCTTGATGTGGTCATAGCTCTTGCATGAGCATTTCCTTTGAAATTGTTTGTGGTTTTGTTTGTGTCTTCACCTTTGGTTTGTAAAATTTTTATATTTGCTGGTTTCCTTTAAATATCCTTTGCTCCTTTTGGTGAATTCATGATCCTTACGAAATGTTTCTTTAAACTGGTTGCTTTGATTACAACCGCTTTGTGGAATTGCTTGTATTTTTATAATAAAAGGGCACAAAAGTCTCTCTTTCTCTCTTTCTCTCTTTCTCTCTTTCTCTCTTTCTCTCTTTCTCTCTTTCTCTCTTTCTCTCTTTCTCTCTTTCTCCATCGACGTTCTTCTCCTTCCTGTCTCGTTGTTGGATACTCTCTCTAGCTTGGCCCTCACGTATTCCTCTGCCATCGACTCTCCCCGCTTCGTGTCGGACGTTGGCGAGCGACGGTGTGTGGGACCTGACCTGTGGTTGCAAACCAAGGAGAGACTGAGTGTTGGGTGTTCGTAAAATGGCAGAGCCCCAAGAACGAAGAGCCGCGGTTTCCGTGCCGCGTTCGTTAGGAAGGGCACGGTTGGGGAGCAGGCTGCGCGCTCGTTCGCCTCGCGCGAGAGGCCTTCATCGGGGCCGAGCGAGCAAGGGCGCATCGGGGCCTGATTCGCACCAACCGGAGCTGTGTTCGGATGACATGCTGGGACCAGACGATTCCTGATGCACAAAGATAAGCCAGCTCAAACGCAAACACAACGGTTCTTTTTGAATATCTTCTTTTGTTTGTTGATGCGTCTGGTGTGTGGGATCCCAACTTAGAACATTTAGCTTGATCGTCATGCTTCCTTGTCCCAATAGTTCTTGAAAATAAACCTTTTTATTATTTGCCTTTCTATTCGAAATCCGTGTTCGGCTTGAATTATTTCCCTCAGGTTTAAGACGCACACGGATCGTGAGGTTAATCTCTCTGCTTCTTCTTCCTCTTTCCTCCTTCCTCCTGCGTTTGTATAGGAAATCCGCCATTGATCATCGCCTCGGAGTTAAAGCTCGTTTTGGATATCCATGATTGCCCGGTCTTCGAGGGCAAATCACGCGACAATATATATATTGGGGTCTTTTAGGTCTTTGGGGTCTTTTAGGTCTTTGGGGTCTTTATTTCTTCATACATGCATACATACATACATACATACATACATACATTATAGAACCTTTGTTTTTGATTCAGAATTTAATATATCCTTTTAAATCAGAAAATAAAAAGGAATGGCATTGATTGACACCCTAGGACAAACAAATTGCAGTCACTGCGTTTGCCTTTGGACAAAATAAGTGCAGTCAAGCCTTCCTATAGCCATGAATGAGCACCTCTCTACTGGCAGTTTGGCCCACACTTCGTGTGCAAACTGCTCCAGTTCTCCCAGATTTGAAGGGTGCCTTCACCCAACAGCTGTTTTCAGATCTCCCCATAGGTGTTCAATGGGATTTAGATCTGGACTCATTGCTGGCCACTTCAGAACAGTCCAGCCTTTTGTCTTGAACCATTCCTGGGTGCTTTTTGACGTGTGTTTGAGGTCATTGTCCTGCTGCAAGACCCATGAGCTTTGATGGAGACTCAGCTTTCTGACACTGGGTTGAACATTGTGCTCCAAAATGCCTTTGTAATCTCGTGATTTCATGATTCCATGCACACATTCAAGGCACCCAGTGCCAGAGGCAGCACAGCAACCCCAAAACATCACTGGACCTCCTCTATGTTTGACTGTATGAGAGGTGTTATTTTGTTTGAAGGCTTCATTTTGTTTTCTGCAAACATAGAGATTATGTGCTTTACCAAAAAGCTCTAATTTGATCTAATCTGTCCACAGGACAATCTCCCAGAAGGATTTTGGCTTGTTCAGGTATGTTTTGGAAAATTCCAATCAGGCTTTCTCAGCAGTGAGAAAGGGTTTCTAACTTTTGGGTTTCCGACCATAGAATCCCCTTTTATTGTCCCCCTTCGCACCGTGGAGCGAAAGGGGGACTATGGTTTTCCCCTCCGTCCGTGTGTGTGTGCGGGCGTGCATGTGTGCATACATGCGTACGTGCATAAGGTCAGAAATAATGTCAGGTAAAAATGTGATAACTTGAGAACAGCTGAATGGATTTAAATCAAACTTGGTACAGGTATTATAATGATGTAATAAATGCGGGCGGAGGCATATCGGTCGACGTCGTGACGTGGACGTCGTGATGACGTGGTCGACATTGTGACGTCGAAGAGTGTTCTCATTCACCAACTAATATCAGAAGACAGGACGTCCAGTTTAACGTTCATTCGAGGAACAGCAAACGCATTGATCAATCACCCTGCCAGTGAACAACCGGGATGGCAGTTTATAGTTTAGTTGGGATTCAATTTTTCAGTAAATTGTCTCAGGCTAGACAAATACATTTTACAGTAAATCGATAAAATACTGCATTCAATTAAAGTGAAATGAAAAACAAGAAGTAAGTTTAGAACAACATTCGGTATAGAGAGCATACCTCCACCATGATGAACAGTTTATGTTTTGTATCCACTGACAGGCCGGATCTGGATTAGGACCTGAACCAAAATCGAATCAGCTTGTTCTTGTCACCTAACCAACTCATCCCCCAAATTTGATCCGAATCCGTCCTTAACTATTTGAGATATCGTGTCAGTGATATTGAGATATCGTTTTTTTTTTTGTTTGTTTTTTTTGTGTACAGAGTCGAGGTTCGTGAAAGAGCTAACATTTATCAAACCAACAAATCAAACAAACAAGCAAACAAAGTATATAAAAAGGGGAGCGGTCGACAAGATGGGGAGAGAAGGGGAGGAAGCACACAAACAGAACATTTGAGAGCAGGGACATCGGAGGATGTTTTTGGAGGGAGAGGGCCTGGGGGGAGGCAGGATAGGTATAAAACGCAAGGACACCAAGGACTTCCAGGAAAGAAGTCAAAAGTCACCTCAAAAAAGTGGATTTGGGGTGAAATTAGCGGGGGTAGAAAAGATCAAGGTTTTGGATTGGGGAAGATAAGAGATGGTGGTGAACAGCCGTTTTAAAGACCTGGAGGGAGGAGTGGGATTGAAGAGAGTGAGGGAATTTGTTCCAGAGGCGGGAGAAAAGAGGAATGAAGGAGTGAAGGTGAGCAGAGAGTCTTGATTTTGGCAGGGTTGCAGGATCTTGTGCGGGCAGATCTTGTGCGACCTGCAGGAATATTTGGGGGACAGAGCCCAGAGAGAGCTGGGGGAGCAAGGCCGGAGAGGAGTCGGTAGAAGACGGAAAGACCACCAACCTGCCTGCGGTGATTAAGTGAAAGGCCCTCGGAGATAGCGTCATCGTGGGAGATTCCAATGATTCTGAACGCTTTGGTTTCAACAGCGTGAAGACGAGCTAGGTGTGAGGCAGGAGCACCAGCCCAGAGGGGAGAGCAGTACTCCATTGAGCTGCGGATGAAAGCCTTGTATGTGGTGAGGAGCTCAGGTGTGCCAAGGAAGGACTTTGCACGACGGAGGATGCCCAGTCGGCGACTGGCTTTGGAGGCCAGCTTGGAAATGTGGTTTTCCCAGGAAAGATCATGGCAGATAGTGAGACCCAAAAGCTTGAGTGACAGAACTTCTTGGAGAGGATTATTCAGAAAGTAGATGGGAGGGTTGTCCAGTCGGTCTTTTCGGAGAGACATCGTAAGAGTGTGAGATTTGTCAGGATTGAAAGACATGTTCCACTTGTTTGCCCAATCTGTGATTTTGTCCAGGTCTGCAGAGAGTGAGGAGGCTGCAGACTGCCGATCTGAGGGATGAGGAATGGAGCGGCAGAGAGTGGAGTCATCAACAAAGAGATAGAGAGGATTTTCAAGAGAGTCAGAGAGATCATTGATGAAGACCAGAAAAAGCACAGGGCCCAGAACACTGCCTTGGGGAACTCCAGCCTGAACAGGAAGAGGAGATGAGAGAAACCCATTCAGGGCCACACGTTGACGACGACTAGAGAGGAAGTCCGCCAGCCATGTGTGGAGATTTCCATGGATACCAAAGGAGGAGAGTTTGGTGAGCAGAGCGGGGTGCCAGACCGTATCAAAGGCACGTGATATGTCGAGGGAGACAGCTCTAATTTCCTGTTTGGCATTTAGGACCTCCATCCATTGTTGAGACAACTTGAGACAACATTTAGGACCTCCATCCATTGCTTCAAAAAGGGGACCAAAAAAAACAACAACAACCACGGTTCCCGAAAAAGGCCAACCCCCGCTTTGCGGGGGAAAATGGCCTCTAAAGGTGGTTTTTTTTTTTTTTATCCATTGTTGAGACAGCAGAAGCAGCATGTCCAGAGTCGAGTGACCTGGTCTGAAACCAAATTGATGATCAGAGATCAAGCCATTGGAGAAGAGGAAAGATTTCATATCCGAAGCAATGATGGATTCCATGACTTTGCTGATAATTGGGAGAAGGCTGATTGGTCTGTAGTTGCTAGGAGCTGTTTTTGCACCTTTTTTGTGCAAAGCGGTGATGTTGGCTGATTTCCAAGCAGATGGCAGTTGACCTTGAGCAAAAGAGAGGGTGAAGAGAACAGTTAGAGAGGGAGTGAAAGAGCGGAAGAGCAGGATTTTAGGACCCGTGGGCTGATGCCGTCAGGTCCAGTTGCAGAATCAGAGTCGAGGGTTGACAGAAACTTTTCCACCTTGTCAGGAGGAAAGGACACGGAGTCCAGGAGCAGCTGGGTGTGACTGGGTATGGTGGGTACAGAGAGGGATGGGTTTGGGACACAAGATTTAGAGGCAAACACAGAGTTGAGGCATTCAGCTTTTTCACGTGCGGAGTCAGCTGTGTAGCCATTTGAGGTAAGGGAGGGGATGGAGGGGGAACAAACACCAGAAACAGATTTGACCAGACGCCACCAGGATTTGGAAGAGGGAGACAGATAAGAGAGTTCGGTCTTGAGAACGGAGAGATATTGTTTCCTGGCTCTCCTGAGGGTGGACACACACTTGTTTCGGGCTTTGTGAAAGGAAATGAGATTTCCTTCCGTTGGATTTGCTTTCCAGGAGAGGAAGGCAAGTTGTTTCTGGGCAACAGCCTCACCACAAGATTCTGTGTACCATGGACGGGAGGAAGGGTATGACAACTGAAGACGAGATGGGATAAATCTGTGCATGAGAGAGAGCAATTTACTTTGGAAGAATTCCCAGGATGAGTTGATGTCAGAGGTGTTAGAGATGGGAGATCAGTCCAGATGATTGATGGCTGCTTGAAGACCGTGCCAGTTGGCCTGAGTGAAATGCCAGACTCGTCGACGCTGAGCAGGCTCCCTGAGAATGGTCAGAGAGATGTCCACTTTAACAAGGACATGATCAGATGATCCAATTGGAGCAGAAGAAGAGCAGCAGACATTTTCAGGGAAGTTAGTCATAACCAAGTCCAGAAGAGAAGATGCTCCGTTGACTGAGATCCAGGTCGGGAAATTGACAGATTGTGTCAGTCCCAGTGAGTGGCAGAAGTCCTTTGCCGAGGAGCCATGGCTGGTGAGAGAGGTACCCACACCCAGCCAACTGGCATGGTGACAATTGAAATCACCACATATGAGGAAGAGAGAGTTGGGATGAGTAGATAGAAGTTGGTCCATATTATCAGACAGCGGGATGTAGATGGAGTCATCACTGTTTGGTGGACGGTACAACACACATATGAACAAGAGGTCGGAGCGAAGGGGAAGCCGTAGCCAGAGGTATTCCTGGGGGTGAGGTGGAGAGAGTGCAGTGCAGGGCGAGTGAGGAAGAGAGTTTTTGATAAAGATAGCAACCCCACCTCCAGGACGAGGCTCAGGTCTATCATACCGGAGGAGGGAGTAACCCGGGAGAGATACTAAGGAATCAGAGACATCATGAAGGAGGAAAGTTTCTGTTAAGCAGATCACGTCTGGTTTGACAGAAGCAACCTGTATGGAGAGATCAGTTAAGTTTGAATGAAGGCCCCGGATGTTTGAGGTCCATTCCGTTAATGAAGAGGAAGGGGGAGCATCGGATACAGAACAGGGGGGAGGAGGGGTACGGTAAGATGTGGAAGAGGTGGAAGAGGTTGGGAGAGCTGTTGAAGGTGTGTCAGAGATTTCAGAATAGCTCGGAGAAAGGGAAGGATGGGGCGGACAAAAGGTTTGATGGTGATTGGGTGAGGCACAATGAGGTGTTATTTGAGGAGGGGGAAGAGCGAGGCAGAAGGTTGGGGGAGATGGAGGTGAGAGTTGGAAGGGGGAATAAGCAGGGAGGATGCTTTGAGGAGGGGGAGTGAGAGGGGGGAAATTGAGAAGAAATGAGGGTGGGGAGATTTGAAGGGGAGGGGTGAGGGGGGAGTTTGGGAGGGAAGGGACAAGGGGAGGGATTTGAAAGGGATGGGATATGGGGGAGATTTGGAGGGGAGGGGTGAGGGAGGAGTCTAGGAGGAGAGGGGCGAGAGGGAGTCTTGGAGGGGAGGGGTGAGGGGTAGTTTAGGAGGGAGGGGGCAAGGGGGGAGATTTGAAAGGGATGGGTGATGGGGAGCATTAGGAGGGGAGGGGAAAGGGGGAAGATTTGAAAGGGATGGGTGATGGGGAAGATTTGGAGGGGAGGGGTGATGGGGAAGATTTGGAAGGGAGGGGTGAGATTGGATTTTAGAAAGTGTACGATTAATGGGAAACGAACATTTATTGCAAAATGAGTTTCTTGTGACCTTCGAGTTAAAAATATGTTTAAGGACGCTGGATGGAGGATGGAGTGCAGGAGAGTTTAGGGAATGTAGAAAAAAGGCACTATAGGAGATGGAATTTTTTTTTGGGATGAATAGATTTGGTGAGCATGTCGAAAGCAGCCTTTTAAAGAAGAAGAAAAATTGTGTTATAATATATGATGGAATACAGAACTTGAGGGGAAAGTGTAAACTTTGAAGGTTAATCACAGTGAAAACTATCTGGGGAAATGGGGGAGAAACACTTGGTCGAAGAACGAACGAACGAATAAGAATGAATAAATGAATGAGAACAAAGAATAAGAACAGAGAAGGAAATTTTTTTTTTGTTTTTTTTTTTTTTTTTAGTTGAGATTTACACAAGGAAGTAGGCTATGGGGTGAAAAGACTGGGAAAACAGAGAACGAAAGTTATTGGATCACAAACGACGGACCGCTGAGAGAAAAACAAAGCCTCAAGGTTGTACACTGTACAAGGCCTCAAGACACGACACGAATTAACACGATTTTCAATACAGGTATGAAAGATTTGCACCGAAAATCTTCCTCAGGACACAATATACGTACACACACCATAAAATAAATACAGTTATAACGAAAATACTGGGAACAATTACTTAACTTCGATTTCAAATCGCTCGCGACGCGGCAAAGGCCTTGCTCGCGACGCGGCAAACAGACGATTAATTTATGAAAGATAAACACCGAGAAACTTCCAAGGTGCACACTATAACTTCACACACCGAAAGATAAATACAGTTTCGACAAAATACAATTGTGAACAGACTTAACTTTGAAAACGTGGAGACCATGTGGAGCTTCGAGAATCCCTGATATCGTGTTAGCGATGTTGAGATATCGTGTTAGTGATATTGAGATATTGTGTTAGTGATATTGAGATATCGTGTTAGTGATATTGAGATGTCGTGTTAGTGATATTGAGATATCGTGTTAGTGATATTGAGATATCGTGTTAGCGATATTGAGATATCGTGTTAGTGATATTGAGATGTCGTGTTAGTGATATTGAGATGTTGTGTTAGTGATATTGAGATGTCGTGTTAGTGATATTGAGATATTGTGTTCGTGATTGTGAGATATTCTGTTCGTGATTTTGAGATATCGTGTTCGTGATATTGAGATGTCGTGTTAGTGATATTGAGATATCGTGTTAGTGATAGTGAGATATCATGTTAGTGATATTGAGATATCATGTTAGTGATATTGAGATGTCGTGTTAGTGATGTTGAGATATCGTGTTCATGATATTGAGATATCGTGTTAGTGATATTGAGATATCGTGTTAGTGATATTGAGATATCGTGTTAGTGATATTGAGATATCGTGTTGGTGATATTGAGATGTCATGTTAGTGATATTGAGATATCATGTTAGTGATATTGAGATATTGTGTTTGTGATATTGAGATATCGTGTTAGTGATATTGAGATATCATGTTAGTGATATTGAGATATCGTGTTAGTGATATTGAGATGTCATGTTAGTGATATTGAGATATCATGTTTGTGATATTGAGATATTGTGTTTGTGATATTGAGATATCGTGTTAGTGATATTGAGATATCATGTTAGTGATATTGAGATATCATGTTAGTGATCTTGAGATATCACGTTAGTGATATTGAGATATCGTGTTAGTGATATTGAGATATCACGTTAGTGATGTTGAGATATCGTGTTAGTGATATTGAGATATCGTGTTAGTGATATTGAGATATCGTGTTAGTGATATTGAGATATCGTGTTAGTGATATTGAGATATCGTGTTCGTGATATTGAGATGTCGTGTTCATGATATTGAGATGTCGTGTTCGTGATATTGACATGTCGTGTTAGTTATATTGAGATATCGTGTTAGTGATATTGAGATATCGTGTTAGTGATATTGAGATATCGTGTTAGTGATATTGAGATATCGTGTTCGTGATATTGAGATGTCGTGTTCATGATATTGAGATATTGTGTTAGTGATATTGAGATGTCGTGTTAGTGATATTGACATGTCGTGTTAGTGATATTGAGATGACATGTTAGTGATATTGAGATATCGTGTTCGTGATAGGGCCACAAACGATATACTGTAACGATAAACTGCTCCTGGACTCTGTGACCTTCTCTCCTGACAAGGTGGAGGAGTTTTTGTCAAACCTCGACTCTGATTCTGCAACTGGACCAGATGGCTTCAGCCCACGGGTCCTAAAATCCTGCTCTGCCGCTCTATCTCACCCTCTCTCTGTTCTTTTCACCCTATCCTTTGCTCAAGGTCATCTGCCAGCATCCTGGAAATCAGCAAACATTACCGCTTTACACAAAAAAGGTGCAAAAACAGATCCTTGCAACTACAGACCAATCAGCCTGCTCCCAATTATCAGCAAAGTCATGGAATCCATCATTGCTTCGGATATGAAATCTTTCCTCTTCTCCAATGGCTTGATCTCTGATCATCAATTTGGTTTCAGACCAGGTCACTCTGCTCTGGACATGCTGCTTCTGCTGTCTCAACAATGGATGGAGGTCCTCAATGCCAAACAGGAAATCAGGGCTGTCTCCCTTGACATATCACGTGCCTTCGATACGGTCTGGCACCCAGCTCTGCTCACCAAACTCTCCTCCTATGGTATCCATGGAAATCTCCATGCATGGCTTGCGGACTTCCTCTCTGGTCGTAGTCAACGTGTGGCCCTGAATGGATTTCTCTCATCTCCCCTTCCCGTTCAGGCTGGAGTTCCCCAAGGCAGTGTGCTGGGCCCTGTGCTTTTTCTGGTCTTTATCAATGATCTCTCCGACTCTCTGGAAAATCCTCTGTATCTCTTTGCTGATGACTCCACTCTCTGCCGCTCCATTCCTCTTCCCTCAGATCGGCAGTCTGCAGCCTCCTCACTCTCTGAAGACCTGGACAAAATCACAGACTGGTCAAACATGTGGAACATGTCTTTCAATCCTGACAAATCTCACACTCTTACTATGTCTCTCCGAAAAGATCGACTGGACAACCCTCCCATCTACTTTCTCAACAATCCTCTCCAAGAATTTCTGTCGCTCAAGCTTTTGGGTCTCACCATCTGCCATGATCTTTCTTGGGAAAACCACATTTCCAAGCTGGCCTCCAAAGCCAGTCGCCGACTGGGCATCCTCCGTCGTGCGAAGTCCTTCCTAGGCACACCTGAGCTCCTCACCACATACAAGGCTTTCATCCGCAGCTCAATGGAATACTGTTCTCCCCTATGGGCTGGTGCTCCTGCTTCACACCTGGCTCGGCTTCACGCTGTTGAATCCAAAGCTTTCAGAATCATTGGAATCTCCCGCGATGAAGCTATCTCTGAGGGCCTTTCACTCACTCACCGCAGGCAGGTAGGTGGTCTTTCTGTCTTCTACCGACTCCTCTCCGGCCTTGCTCCCCCAGCTCTCTCTGTGCTCTGTCCCCCAAATATTCCTACAGGTCGCACAAGATCTGCCAGCCACCCTCTGATGGTTAAACTGCCGAAATCTCGGCTCTCTGCTCACCTTCACTCTTTCATCCTCTTTTCTCCCGCCTCTGGAACAAACTCCCACACTCACTTCAATCACACTCCTCCCTCCAGGTCTTCAAAACAGCTGTTCACCACCATCTCTTATCTTCCCCCATCCAAAACCTTGATCTTTTCTACCCCCACTAATTCACCCCAGATCCACCTTGTTTGAAATTCCAACTTCTTTCCTGGAAGTCTTGGCAGTGTCCATATGTTTTATACCTCTCCCACCCCCCCCCCCCCCCCTTCTCATGCCTCCCCCCCAAAGCCCTCTCCCTCCCACAGTTCTCTCGATGTCTCCATGTCTCTCGGTCCCTGCTCTCAAATGTTGTGTTTGTGTCCTTCCCCCTCTCTCCCCATCTTGTCTACCGCTCCCGATGTTATTTGTTTTGTGTGTCTGTTTGTCTTTCTGTGTGATTATTGTTCGCTCTTTCACGAGCCTCGATCTTGTATACAAAAAAAAAAAAAAAAAAAAAAAAAAAAAAGTTTTATATAGTTTTTGGCCCGATCTCTCAATGGTGAAGAATCACTTGGGAATGTAAAAACAAATCTCTGATCAGGATCCGGATTCGAATCTTCACGAAAATCGAATCGATTCTTCCTTGTCACACAAGCAACCTGTCCACAAAGTTTCGTCCGAAGCCATCCACAACTTTTCGAGATATCCATCTCACAGACAAGTAAACAATCAAACAGGGGTGAAGAACTCATCACATACTTCTTGTCTACCTTCAGTGACAAAGGTAAATACTGAACGGAAATTTTCCTCCATTGCTTGTAAGTATATATCATATTATACATATATGGATTGAATACGCCTCGAAATGTTTACCGAAGACAAAAAACGTGGAAGAGGAAACTATAAGAATGCAACAATGAGTGTTTATCATTTGCAACCTGCTGTAGTTTATGGTTTATTCATTGAGTCTGATACATTATTCATGAAGGTGTGCCATTGCCTACTCAATCAAGACGATTCGTTTTAAAGTGGGTGTGCTCTATTAATAAAGATTCTGTTCCATCCGCCACATACTGGCTCATTTAACGATTTAACAAGAACGATATTCTTTTTCTGTAGTCATTGCTTTAATATCTGTGTTACATTGGGAAGAATTGTTTGAATTAAGGGTTCGCAAATAGCTATAGTTTTACATGCAGAGACTGCGACGTGAATGAATGGTTCAAGCTGGTGATGGTTTCGTGTGATGCCTGTGGCTGATTGGCTGCATCATTTTCTGGGGGCATGGCTCAGTGGCTGTGCCACTGATGCCGTGCCTCCCCCATGCCACCCTCCCCCTCCGCGTGATACTCCCTTCGCCCCTCCCCCATTACTAGTAAGCTGGTACTCATTTTGCTGACCTTCGAAGGATGACAGGCTCAGTCAACCCACATGGTGTTAATTCAACGGTGTGAGCAGGGGCTTGGACTCGAGACCCTAAGCTCTCAAGCCAGCGACCTTAACCATTACGCTACCAGGCTGTTTCAAACTAATGCATGAGTAGTTGGAAGGTATAGAGCCTGCCATTTGTATTGAATACATTTCACATTTGTAATTTCTTTCGATGGACACAAGAAGGCAGACCGATAATATCCTGGGAGCCAAAATGTATTTCATGGGCAATGTGCTGAACTTCTGATGTTTTCAAGCTTGAGGAAAGGAATGTATTTTCAGGTGTTGCACATCACAGATTATTTACTCTGAAGGAGCTGCCTGGCAGTGTAGCCTAGACTCTGAAGGTATGCACACTCACCTCTCAGCCACCTAGCCTGGGTTTGAATCCAGACCTGCCCATAAACTGTCATCATGGTGCTTCACAAGCAGTGTGAGATATCCAAATTCCTGCCCTAACCTTCCCTCTCAAAGTATCCAAATTCCTACCTTAACATTCTCTCTCAAAGTATCCAAATTCCTGCCCTAACCTTCTCTCTCAAAGTATCCAAATTCCTGTCCTTACCTTCTCTCTCAAAGTATCCAAATTACTGCCCTAACCTTCTCTCTCAAAGTATCCAAATTCCTGTCCTAACTTACCCAATCAAAGTATCCAAATTCCTACCCTAACCTTCTCTCTCAAAGTATCCAAATTCCTGTCCTAACCTTCCCTCTCAAATTATCCAAATTCCTGCCCTAACCTTCTCTCTCAAAGTATCCAAATTCCTGCCCTAACCTTCTCTCTCAAAGTATCGAAATTCCTACTCTAACAGTCTCTCTCAAAGTATCGAAATTCCTGTCCTAACTTACCCAATCAAAGTATCCAAATTCCTACCCTAACCTTCTCTCTCAAAGTATCCAAATTCCTGTCCTAACCGTCTCTCTCAAAGTATCGAAATTCCTCTCCTAACTTACCCAATCAAAGTATCCAAATTCCTACCCTAACCTTCTCTCTCAAAGTATCCAAATTCCTGTCCTAACCTTCCCTCTCAAATTATCCAAATTCCTGCCCTAACCTTCTCTCTCAAAGTATCCAAATTCCTGCCCTAACCTTCTCTCTCAAAGTATCGAAATTCCTACTCTAACAGTCTCTCTCAAAGTATCGAAATTCCTGTCCTAACTTACCCAATCAAAGTATCCAAATTCCTACCCTAACCTTCTCTCTCAAAGTATCCAAATTCCTGTCCTAACTTACCCAATCAAAGTATCCAAATTCCTGTCCTAACTTACCCAATCAAAGTATCCAAATTCCTGTCCTAACTTACCCAATCAAAGTATCCAAATTCCTACCCTAACCTTCTCTCTCAAAGTATCCAAATTCCTGTCCTAACTTACCCAATCAAAGTATCCAAATTCCTGTCCTAACTTACCCAATCAAAGTATCCAAATTCCTGTCCTAACCTTCCCTCTCAAAGTATCCAAATTCCTGCCCTAACCTTCTCTCTCAAAGTATCCAAATTCCTGCCCTAACCTTCTCTCTCAAAGTATCGAAATTCCTACTCTAACAGTCTCTCTCAAAGTATCGAAATTCCTGTCCTAACTTACCCAATCAAAGTATCCAAATTCCTACCCTAACCTTCTCTCTCAAAGTATCCAAATTCCTGTCCTAACCGTCTCTCTCAAAGTATCGAAATTCCTCTCCTAACTTACCCAATCAAAGTATCCAAATTCCTACCCTAACCTTCTCTCTCAAAGTATCCAAATTCCTGTCCTAACTTACCCAATCAAAGTATCCAAATTCCTGTCCTAACTTACCCAATCAAAGTATCCAAATTCCTGTCCTAACTTACCCAATCAAAGTATCCAAATTCCTGTCCTAACCGTCTCTCTCAAAGTATCGAAATTCCTCTCCTAACTTACCCAATCAAAGTATCCAAATTCCTACCCTAACCTTCTCTCTCAAAGTATCCAAATTCCTGTCCTAACTTACCCAATCAAAGTATCCAAATTCCTGTCCTAACTTACCCAATCAAAGTATCCAAATTCCTGTCCTAACCTTCCCTCTCAAAGTATCCAAATTCCTGCCCTAACTTACCCAATGAAAGTATCCAAATTCCTACCCGAACTGACCCAATGAAAGTATCCAAATTCCTGCCCTAAACTTCTCTCTCAAAGTATCCAAATTCCTGCCATTACCTTCTCTCTCAAAGTATCTAAATTCCTGTCCTAACTTACCCAATAAAAATATCCAAATTCCTGCCCTACCTTACCCAATGAAAGTATCCAAATTCCTACCCTAACCTACCCAATGAAAGTATCCAAATTCCTGCCCTAACCTTCTCTCAAAGTATCCAAATTCCTGCCCTTACCTTCTCTCTCAAAGTATCCAAATTCCTGTCCTAACTTACTCAATGAAAGTATCCAAATTCTTACCCTAACCTACCCAATGAAAGTATCCAAATTCCTACCCTAACCTACCCAATGAAAGTATCCAAATTCCTGCCCTAACCTTCTTTCTAAAAATATCTAAATTCCTGCCCTAACTTACCCAATCAAAGTATCCAAATTCCTGCCTTAACTTACCCAATCATAGTATCCAAATTCCTGCCCTAACCTTCTCTCTCTCAAAGTATCCAAATTCCTGCCCTAACTTACCCAATCAAAGTATCCAAATTCCTACCCTAACCTTCTCTCTCAAAGTATCAAATTCCTGCCCTAACTTACCCAAAGTATCCAAATTCCTACCCCAACCTTCCCTCTCAAAATATCCAAATTCCTGCCCTAACTTACCCAATCAAAGTATCCAAAATCCAACCCTAACCTTCTCTCTCAAAGTATCCAAAATCCTGCCCCAACTTACCCAATCAAAGTATCCAAAATCCTGCCCTAACCTTCTCTCTCAAAGTATCCAAATTCCTGTCCGAACTTACCCAATCAAAGCATCCAAATTCCAATCTTAACCTTCTCTCTCAAAGTATCCAAAATCCTGCCCTAACTTACCCAATCAAAGTATCCAAAATCCTGCCCTAACCTTCTCTCTCAAAGTATCCAAATTCCTGTCCGAACTTACCCAATCAAAGCATCCAAATTCCTGCCCTAACCTTCTCTAAAAGTAACCAAATTCCTGCCCTAACTTACCCAATCAAAGTATCCAAATTCCTGCCCTTACCTTCTCTCTCAAAGTATCCAAATTCCTGTCCTAACTTACCCAATCAAAGTATCCAAATTCCTACCCTAACCTTCCCTCTCAAAGTATGAAATTCCTGTCCTAACTTACCCAATCAAAGTATCCAAACTCCTACCATAACTTTCTCTCTCAAAGTATCCAAATTCCTGCCCTAACTTACCCAATCAAATTATCCAAATTCCTACCCTAACCTTCCCTCTCAAAATATCCAAATTCCTGCCCAAACTTACCCAATCAAAGTATCCAAATTCCTACCCTAAACTTCCCTATCAAAATATCCAAATTCCTACCTGAACCTTCCCTCTCAAAGTATCCAAATTCCTACCCTAACCTAACCTACCCTATCAAAGTATCCAAATTCCTACACTAACCTACCCTATCAAAGTATCCAAATTCCTACCTTCACCTACCCTATCAAAGTATCCAAATTCCTACCCTAACCTTCCCTCTCAAAGTATCCAAATTCCTACCTTAACCTACCCTATCAAAATATCCAAATTCCTACCTTAACCTACCCTATCAAAGTATCCAAATTCCTACCCTAACCTTCCCTCTCAAAGTATCCAAATTCCTACCCTAACCTACCCTATCAAAATATCCAAATTCCTACCTTAACCTACCCTATCAAAGTATCCAAATTCCTACCCTAACCTTCCCTCTCAAAGTATCCAAATTCCTACCTTAACCTACCCTATCAAAGTATCCAAATTCCTACCCTAACCTTCCCTCTCAAAGTATCCAAATTCCTACCTTAACCTACCCTATCAAAGTATCCAAATTCCTACCCTAACCTACCCTATCAAAGTATCCAAATTCCTACCCTAACCTTCCCTCTCAAAGTATCCAAATTCCTACCTTAACCTACCCTATCAAAGTATCCAAATTCCTACCCTAACCTCCCCTATCAAAGTATCCAAATTCCTACCTTAACCTACCCTATCAAAGTATCCAAATTCCTACCCTAACCTACCCTATCAAAGTATCCAAATTCCTACCCTAACCTTCCCTCTCAAAGTATCCAAATTCCTACCCTAACCTACCCTATCAAAGTATCCAAATTCCTACACTAACCTACCCTCTCAAAGTATCCAAATTCCTACCCTAACCTACCCTATCAAAGTATCCAAATTCCTACCCTAACCTACCCCATCAAAGTATCCACATTCCTAAGCTAACCTTTCCTCTCAAAGTATCCAAATTCCTACCCTAACCTACCCTATCAAAGTATCCACATTCCTAAGTTAACCTTTCCTCTCAAAGTATCCAAATTCCTACCCTAACCTACCCTATCAAAGTATCCAAATTCCTACCCTAACCTACCCTATCAAAGTATCCAAATTCCTCACCTAACCTACAGAGGGCACAGCTGCACCCCTCAGCCAATGATGCTGAGGCGATGAATGATGCGACCCCACAACCTTGTACTGCAAAAGAAAGAAGATTCAAAGCGTTAAAGATTATCAAAATCAAAGTATCCAAAAGAATCCCCCCTTGCAGCCTGTAGCTGCAGTTTCTTTGTTGTGATATTTATTCTTGTCTGTTTCAATCACTCCACTGAGTGTTTTTTTTTCAACGCAGTGGTGACAACTTTTACAGGTATGAGGTGGATGTTTTTATTTATTTATCAGTGCTACCAAATTCTACATTTCTACAAGATCTACATTCTACAAGATCATTCTACAAGATCAAGACTACAAGATCTACATTCTACAAGATCTACAACGTATCAACATCTATGAATTTCATGTATTGGTTGCTTGAGTTCTTCTGGATACTTTGCGACCGAGTTACCTGGAACTGACACATCAATGAGCATTTTTTTTTTTTTTTGGCATACAGGATCGAGGCTCGTGAAAGAGCTAACATTTATCACACAAAAAAATCAAACAGACACACAAAACATATAACAAGCGTAGAGGAAGACAAGATGGGGTGAGAAGGGGAAGCACACAAACACAACATTTGAGAGCAGGGACATCGGGAGATCTGTGGGAGGGCTTGGGGGGAGGAGGCGTGGGAAGGGGGGGAGGGGTGGGAGAAGTATAAAACACAAGGACACTGCAAGGACTTCCAGGAAGGAAGTTGGTATTTCAAAAAAGTGAATCTGGGGTGAAATTAGCAGGGGTAGAAAAGATCAAGGTTTTGGATGGGGGAAGATAAGAGATGGTGGTGAACAGCTGTTTTAAAGACCTGGAGGGAGGAGTGGGATTGAAGAAAGTGAGGGAGATTGTTCCAGAGGCGGGAGAAAAGAGGTGAAGGAGTGAAGGTGAGCAGAGTCTTGATTTTGGCAGTTTAACCATAAGAGGGATGCAGGCAGATCTTGTGCGACCTGTAGGAATATTTGGGGGACAGAGCCCAGAGAGAGCTGTGGGAGTAAGGCCGGAGAGGAGTGGGTAGAAGACAGAAAGACCACCAACCTGCCTGCATTGAGTAAGTGAAAGGCCCTCGGCGTTACCTTCATCGCGGGAGATTCCAATGATTCTGAAAGCTTTGGTTTCAACAGCGTGAAGCCGAGCTCGGTGTGAGGCAGGAGCACCGGCCCAGAGGGGAGAACAGTACTCCATTGAGCTGTGGATGAAAGCCTTGTATCTGGTGAGGAGCTCAGGTGTGCCAAGGAAGGACTTCGCACGATGGAGGATGCCCAGTCGGCGACTGGCTTTGGAGGCCAGATTTGAAATGTGGTTTTCCCAGGAAAGATCATTGCAGATAGTGAGACCCAAAAGCTTGAGTGACAGAACTTCTTGGAGAGGATTGTTCAGAAAGTGGATGGGAGGGTTGTCCAGTCGGTCTTTTCGGAGAGACATAGTAAGAGTGTGAGATTTGTCAGGATTGAAAGACATGTTCCACTTGTTTGACCAGTCTGTGATTTTGTGCAGGACTGCAGAGAGTGAGGAGGCTGCAGACTGCCGATCTGAGGGATGTGGTATGGAGCGGCAGAGAGTAGAGTCAACAGCAAAGAGATAGAGAGGATTTTCAAGAGAGTCAGAGAGATCATTGTAGACCAGAAAAAGCACAGGGCCCAGAACACTGCCTTGGGGAACTCCAGCCTGAACAGGAAGAGGAGATGAGAGAAACCCATTCAGGGCCACATGTTGACTACGACCATAGATGATATCCACAAGCCATGCGTGGAGATTTCCATGGATACCATAGGAGGAGAGTTTGGTGAGCAGACCGTATCGAAGGCACGTGATATGTCAAGGGAGACACCTCTAATTTCCTGTTTTGCATTGAGGACCTCCATCCATTGTCGTTACTTCTTATTTTATATACGATCTGTATCACATTTATTTGTTATTAATGTTCACGCAAAAATGTCATTGACAGATGTCATATGTGGATGTTGTCAGCATTATCGATTGTTACCTCCATCACTGAAAGTGGTCCCGTTTTGTCCCGTTTGTCCCGTTTGTTTGTGAGCGCGATAACTCATGAACACTTTCAGTTATCTTCGTCAAACTTTACCAGAGGAATCCGAAGGTCAAAAGTGAGGCTGCCAATGTTGTTTGACTATATAGGTCAAAGGTCAAGGTTCGCTAGTTTGTCCGGGCAATATATCAGCCATCCTTTAAGCTCGGAAACTGAAATTTGCGCACAATAGTGATCATGCGCTTTGGCAAAAACTTTTTTTTTTGGATTAATTAATTAATTGATTAATTATTTAATTATTATCGACTATTAAGTACTAGTTCAGCAGCCCTATGCATTGTCACGATACAAAAGGAGTGGTCTTCATCATCATCATCATCAATCAATTAATTATTGATTCTCTCAATTTTCGTCATACTGCACATGTCAGGCTACCGCTTGACATCCTTTCTTGTTTGTCTGTCTGTTTGTCAACAGGACGTGTCAAAAAGTTGTGGACTGATTCAGACAAATATTGGTAGAGAGGTTGGGTATGTCACAAAGCTGAAATGGTTAGATTTTGGTGAAGATCCGGATCTGAATCTGAGAATTTTAAGTGATTCTTCACCATTAATAGATCGGGAAAAAACTGATATATAGCATATTTCAAAAAGTTGTGGACGGATTTGGACGAAACCTGGTGGATGAGTTGGGTAAGTGAGAAGAACAAGCCGATTCGATTTGGGTTAAGGTCCGAATCCAAATCCGACCTATCAGTGGGGTTGTTCTGGGTTGTTCTTCACTATTTCTGTGGGATTGGGATATTGACCTTTTTGCAGATATGCCAGTAGATTTTGATATTGTGCATTCATTAGGAGTTTGTCTCCATCTCAATTCAGCAACCCTCTTCTTAACCACTTCAGGGGAAGTTTTTAAAAATACATTTTCGATCTGTAAAATGGATTTTTGAATTTTCCTGCTGTTACCTCATACTTGTCATTTGTGAGTTTTTGACAAAAGGTATCTGCGGATAGCAGGCCGAGTATGAATTCTTAGTTGGGAATACTCATACTAATTCACAAGTTTGAAGACAGATGTCGCTAGATGATTGAGTAATTCAGCATGAGCCACGAAGTAGCTGAATGTACAAATGCTGAGCGAAGTAGCTGAATGTACTGAAATGAAAGGGTGCTGGCTGTGATTGTTCTGTATATGACAGTTCATGTTCTTGGTCGAGGTTCGAACCCAGGATGGACAGCCTAGAGGTGAGTGTGCATACCTCTAGCTCCAGGCTATCCTGCCATCCCCGATGGGTCTTACCATGCCTTTATATAGAGATTAATGGAAATTTAACACAACATTAGAAGTGCCTTTTACGAAGTTCTTTATGAGATATGTTTCCTTTGTAAATTCATCATTGCTCCATGAGAACATCAATTACCCGAATGGGTAAGTTGTGCGCAATAAGGCCCACCCAACGTTCCAGACGTTAAAATATGCACAGATGAACTTGCGCCAACATGAATGAATCAAATGTGTGGCTGGAGGAAGAACGTTTTTATTTTGGAATACATGATTACAACTAGAATGGCACTCGAACGCATACCTCCACCAGGCTGAGCTGAACAGTTTAGGTTTTGTACCCCACTGATAGGCCGGATCTGGATTCTGACCTGAACCAAAATCGAATCTGCTTGTTCTTGTCACCAAACAAACTCATCCACCAAGTTTTGTCATAATCCGTCCAAACGTTTTCAAAATATCATGTTATATATCGTTTTTGTCCCTATCACTCAATGGTGAAGAACCACTTAAAAATAAATA
Source organism: Myxine glutinosa (assembly GCF_964187855.1). Taxonomy (NCBI): domain Eukaryota; kingdom Metazoa; phylum Chordata; class Myxini; order Myxiniformes; family Myxinidae; genus Myxine; species Myxine glutinosa. The sequence goes on along the minus strand of NC_136261.1, from coordinate 312,866,909 downwards.
AATTATCTGATCTGGATCCGGATTCGGATCTTCACCAAATTCGAATCAGTTCTTCCTTGTCACACACCCAACCAAGATTGCACAAACACCCAAAATCACACACCCAAACCCCAACCAACCAAGATTGCACAAAGTTTCGTCCGAATCCGTCCACAAATTTATGAGATATCTTCTTCACAGACAGACAGGGGTGAAACACAACTCCATCCTCCTTCGGTGGCGGAGGTAAATATTAAGATAATAAATAAATGTGTTTTTAACATCTACACCTCCATATATTTTTTTATCTGGTGCAACATGTGCGATTGAGTTTCTGTCATTTATAAAACATTATGACCACCTGTTGTTCAATGCACCTTTGTACTCTATCAGCTGGTTATTATAATCTATAGACTTTGAATGAAATGTTTTTTGTAGAATATTTTTTGCATAGTTAGCAGTTTCCTTGTGTTCTCTCGTCCAGTTCGTTGAAATCTTTGCCAGTTTTACTCTGCCACAGCTGTACTGGAACATTTGCACTGCGAACTGGTTTATCGCTTTGATTTTGTTTCTTGGGTTGACGTATGCTTTAAGGATTCCGCGCAGCGCAGATATCCTTTTCCCAATGGCTGTGCGCATTTCTTTCTGTAAAATTTGGTGGGTCATCTTCTACTCGGTGGTGTTTATATGATGTTTCCTTTTTGAGTTATTACCCTGCGCTCACGAAGCGAAAACAGGGTTAAGCATTCAGTTGAGTACGTACGTGTGCCGTACGTGTCTGCATTTTAAAAATTCATTTTCTCGGCAACCGTTTGTCCGATTGACATGAAACTTTCACCATAGGAGCGCCTTCTCCTGTAGACTATTTCAATGATCATTATGACGTCATAGATCACGTGGCACAGGCGCCATCTTGGAAAAACTTCGCACCTCTATATCTCTGAAACTACTCCATGGAAAAAAAATTGAGACCTGGCTCATTGTCAACTCCTCCCCATGGGGAATAAGATATGTTAATGATGATGCCTTCGGTGCCTTCGTTATGACGTCATAATTCGACAAATACAACACTTATCCATCCGATCATTATTTTAAAAATTTCAGCAACTGTTGGTCTGATGGACACGAAATTTTCACCATTTCCTTTAGAATATTTTAATGATAATCATGATGTCATAGGTCATGTGGTACAGGGTTCATCTTGCAAAAACCGAAAAACGTTGCACCTCTATATCTCCAAAACCGCTGCATGGAAAAAATTGAAACATGGCTCATTGTAAAGAACTTCATATGGGGAATAGGTGTTGTTAACGATGACGTCATTGGTGCCATAATTATGACCTCATAATTCCACAGAGACAACGCTTAGTCTGATCAGTTTGAGATGTATTGAGCATGATCTATGCAACAATTTTATTAGAGATTATAAATTTTTGATGTCATCGCTCACGTAGTCTGGCAGCCATATTGCATCAAAGAAAAAAATGTTCAAAAACAGAAGAGTTGGCTCGCAACAAGTTGACTGTGCAGGGTAAGTATTCTATGAAAACCATCTAGTTTTGTTATTGAATTTATTTTGATAGGTGATTACGGGCGTAGCCCGTCGGACATTGCCATCTGGAACATTGTTTGTCGGTCCGTCCAGTGTATCTATGTACATACATACATGTATATATTTATGTATGTATGTATGTATGTGTATGTATGTATGTATGTATGTATTATGTATGTATTTATGTGTGTATGTGTGTATGTGTGTATTATGTATGTATGTGCGATTGTGCGTGTGCATTATGTGTGTATGTATTTATGTGTGTGTGTATTATGTATGCATATATGCATGTATGTATTTATGTATGTATGTATGATGTATGTATTTATGTATGTGTGTGTGTATTATGTATGTACATATGGATGTGTGTATTATGTATGTATGTATGTATGTATGTATGTGTGTATTATGTATGTACATATGGATGTGTGTATTATGTATGTATGTATGTATGTATGTATGTATGTGTGTATGTATGTATGTATGTATTTGTGTATTATGTACGTGTGTATTATGCACGTGTATATTTATTTATGTGTGCATTATGTATGTGTGTATGTGTGTATTATGTATGTATGTATATATGTATGTATTTAAGTATGTATGCATGTCCCTTCCGCTGACATTTTGTGTGTTTACCCCCTTTAAAATATATTTTCTTTGCAACCGTTAGTCTGATTTACACTAAATGTTCACTATAGGAGCACTTCCTCCTGTATATTTTTACGATGTAGCCCATCGGGCAGAGCCATCTAGAACAGTGTTTGTCCGTCTGTATGTATGTATGTATGTATGTATGTATGTATATATGTCCCCTCAAACGTATACCAATCAGAGCTGAGATTATGGTCACATGACAGGGTGATGTGATTACATCTGATGTCTTTACGGCGGTGCTGCGGCTGACTTTCCACGCACCACCATTTTGATTTATATGTCATTGAAGCCGAACATATGGTCGAACCTGTCATATATCACAATCGCCATGCTCCACATTTACGTTTTTCATTCTGTGTGAAACACAAATAAACCGATTGTTAAAATAATCATCAAATATCGAAAGCATCGGCGTTATGTCTCTTCCAACAAAACGGTACGTATAGCTATAGGCCTTAGGTGTTATGCCTCACCTTCCGCTTCGGACAAATTAAACCCAGGTTTCTTTCTTAATACAGACGTGATATCGTTTCAGTGGTATCGTTTTCGTAATAATAATAATATTATAGTAAATATAACCATAACACTTTAATCCCAATGTCGTGAATGGAAAGTTTTTGGATTTAAGGGGTAAAACCGCGGAAGTAAGGAATTCACCTCGGTTTAAAAATATATATATATAATTTTTGTACTAATAACGTAACATTATTATTATTGTAAATCTAATCAACACTAATCCCTTTGTAGTGACCAACGTTACTGGAGGTTAAATATATATCTTTTGTATATATTGTGGTTTTGGAATAAAGGTTAATTCCCCCTCGTAGGTAGACGCACCACAACATGAAGCCTCGCGATAGTTCAGTTATTTCTTAGTGAATGTAAGCGTCGTCCTTTCCTGTGTTTAGTTTTGCGTTGAGTCGGCCATTGAGCTTAGGTGTTCTTTTGGCGCTGAAATGCCATGCGGCAGGCCTGAACAAGTCTACCGAGGCCGAAGGGAGGCGCGGCAGAAGGAGTGGTCGGTAAGCACGAGCCGCCAATCAGGGCTCGAGGGGAGTGGCTAACCACGACGGCCAGAGGCGGGGTTTGGAGCATTCGAGTTGGGCCGGGGGCAGTGCAAAAAAACCCTGCTCCGAGCCCCCCCCCCCCCCCCCCACCACAGTAGAGTTCCCGGTGAGTTGAGTTGAGACAGCAGTTGAGGTCGGTCACAGTCGTGTGCAAGTCAGTTGAGTTGGCAGTTGAGTTGGGTGAGTTCAAGGGCTGAGTTACAGTTCCCTGTGAGACGAGTTACAGTTCCCCATGAGAGAGTTGGGTTGAGCTTGAGAACGCGCGTGGGGCTGCAGAACGAGCGAATTGAATTGCCCATTGTACATGAACTTTCCCCGTGCCCTGCGCTCTGTGCTGTATTAATCGCGCACTCGAGAGGACGACCCGTGCCGGGCCACAGACGCGCGATTTCCTCCTGCCTGCCTTCGCCTGCATACGTGCCGTGAACATCGGAGAGTCGGGCCGGGCGAGCTGCCCCGGAGTGTCCGATGGCGAAGCGCGCTTGGCGCGCGAACATTCTTCTCTTCTTTTCCCCATGTGAGTGAGTGGGCCCTTTGTCTGGGACCCAAGTTAACATTGTTAAGCATCTGCTCTGTGTCCCCTTTCCTGCATTCTGAATCATTGCACAGTGTAAATAAATCGCGTTCTTCCTCTGATTTGACCGTTCCTGTCCCTTCCATCAATTGGCTTCGTCTGATACGAAAGAACCGCTCGAATGGGGTTCCATAAAAGTAACAGCACGAGTCACGTGATATGCATTCCGCTCGGGCGTACTCGATTAAGCGTGGCTTGTGCAAGGTTCGATCCCCGCTTTCGTGGCAGCGTGGGTTAAAGGTACGTGCAAATTTGTCCCGATACCCTTTTTCACGTTTGCCCGGAAGTGGCGATTCGGCCTCACGGACCCGGAGACCCAGGGGGAAAAAGGGGTTTAATCCCCCTTTGTAACCGGAACGGGCTTCGGGAGATCCGCAACAAATTTGATAGTCAGGAGTGGGATTTGAACCCTGGAAAGATTTTTTTGACAATTTGGCCGCAGCAAATTGGTGTTTGGGAGTGTGAGATAATTGGACTTAGAGTGTGCTTCACACACTCGAAATTACGAGCGCCCGAAATTTAGTTGTAAAACCAAATTTATATTCGTACCATGGCTGGCCAATGCGGTCAAATGCCAGTGGGGGTAATGGAAGATGAAGTAGAAGAAGAATTAATGACCCAGGACCCACGGGAGGAGTTGGTAGACGAAGGGAAAATTGATGAGGGTGCGGCAGCTGGCGAAGAAAATGGCGGCATCTTGCACGTGGCGGCGAGAGCCGAGCCCGCGGTGCCAGTGGACTGGGGGCTATTTATGGCACAAATGAGGGCCTTTATGGTCCAGACGGGTGAAAACATGAAAGGACTGAGGGAAGAAGCAAGGTGTAACAAGAATGGGTTGGAAAACAAAATGGATACCCAGGGGGACAAATCCACCCGGGAATTGAAAGAAATGAGGGACGAAGCAAGGTGTAACATGGAAGGGTTGGAAAACAAAATGGGTGGTGAAATGAAAAAAATGATGGCAGAGTCAAAGAGGGACATGAAAAAGGCGGGGGAGGACATTGGGCATAGGTTGAGCGGGAAGGTAGTACGCGACGAGGTGACACGGTGTGGGGAATGCATGGAGAGTGAGGTAAAGCGGAGCACAGCCAAGTTGACCGGGGCTATGGGAGTCGCGACACGAGGTGTAGTGGAGCCGACGATCGTCGAATTGGGAAATAAAATTTCGGGGGCTCAGCCTCAGCCAAGACAGCGAAGGCTGAGTTGGAAAAAGAAATTTTATGGGCGCCGGCGATCGTCGAGGAAAAAGAAACAATTGGGGCTGAAGCGACGGGAGAGAAAGTGAATACATCACGGGAGGTTATGGAGCATGAACAATGTCTATATTTGCACCGTGATGCCGTGCTTGCTGACCCCAATAAAAGTTTACAGGTGCTGGCGAAGGAGCCGGGGAAGGAGGACCCTGAGGTGAGAAATAATGGCGCGAATGTGTTTGGCGCGAAAGGGTTTTCGGCATGCTTGGGAGAAAGGCGAGACCCGGGCGTTCGCCATTGGCCCATTGTGCGGTGTACGAGTGAGGGTGGCACAATTTGTGAAGGGCCCATTGTGCGGTGTACGAGGGCGACTGGTAAGGAGTGTGAGAGAGAGAGTCCGTACCCGAGTGCGTGGAGCACGAGTGTGTTACGGAGTGTGTAACAGAAAAGTGTGTGCCGGAGTGTGCAGGAAAAGAGTGTGTTACTGAGTGTGTAAGAGAATAATGCACACCAGAGTATGAGCGGGAGTGCGCACCTGGGGGGGGGGGGGGTGGAAAAAGAGTGTGTGAGGGCCGAGTGCGTAGAAGAAAAGTGTGTACTGAAGTGTGTGAAAGGCGTGAGTGTGCCGAGGTATGCAGGTACAAGTACGGAGTGTGAGGGAGAATGCACACCAGAGAATGTGGAAGGAGAGTGTGCAGTAATGGAGTGTATGGGAGGCGCAAGTGCAGAGTGGGTCGGGAGTGGTGAGGACGCTGCTCAAGCATCGACACCGACCGGGGGGGGGGGGTAGCGCCTAGTGGGACGAGTAGCAGACGCGAGCCCCCGGTGAGTTGTGTGCTGCAGGGACCGAAGGGAATCCGTGCCGCGTCGGTCTCACAAGGACCGGCGTGCACGATTCGTTCCGGCCCCCGCACTGTTTGGTTGGTGCCGTATGGCGGCAAAGACGATCGGCGAGGTTCAAGGGGAGGTAGGAGTTTTTGGAGCCGCGCACCCTGTTGGGTGCGGTGCTCCGACCATGGCCGATTGGGCCACCGTGCGTGGGACTGCGAGGCCCCGCGCAGGGATCGAGCCCTGCACATCGGCCCATCCATACCTACCCCCTTGGATCGAAAATGCCGGGCGGACACCCCATACAGGAGACCAACCACCCGAATGGATCGCTCGGCCCTTCGAGGCCGAGCTGTGACGATGTACATCCACTTGGAGAGGCTCAGAGTGTAGCGGACTCTAGAGAGTAATGTCTCTCATGTGGGCGAATGGTAGTGTCAATATTCTTCAAACAAAGGGGAATTTGGGGAATCAAATCAAAGGGGAATCAAACCTCAATTCCCCATGAGCATTATTTTAGGGGGATGGCAGTGATAGGCACATGGGGGTGCCAGCAATGGTTGCCTCCATGGGGCACCGAAGCTAGCTGAGGGAGGGCTAGGATAATGTTAGGGATCTAGCAGACTGTAGGGACAAGATTTAAGTAGGACACCTGTACTGTAGAGGGGACGTAGGTAGCTTTGATGGTTGATAAAGAAAAGGGTGTGCTTAGTGTAAAGGGACGACGGGGGAAGCACGAGTTGTAGGGGAAGTAGATAGATAGATGATGCTGTGTGCGTGAGGAATTGTGTGTGGAAAATAAAAGGAGTTCTGTAGTAATGTTTGAGGAATTGCATGGTGTGCAAGAACAAAAGGTGTGTGAGAAAAGTGGTGTGCAAGATATTTGGTGTGGAATGCTTGGTGTGGAAGTAAAAGGTGTGGCATGCATGGTGCGAAGGAGTGAATGGGGAGAGTGGAACCCATTCGCGAAAGCGTGGGATGGGTAGTGTAAAGCAAGGTAGAGGGCATAGGTAAATTGTATGGATATTGACACCTGTGGTGCAGGTAGTGGAAAGAAGTGTTTTGTTGGGTGCATGAATCAGTGACATGGCTGGGCGTGTGGCTTAATTGGTGCGTATGGTTATTGGGGCACTCCACCACTAGTAGTTTTTCGGCCAGGTGAGGCCGTAGGTAGGCTCTGGGAGCCGGTGATGTTAGAGTTGAGTGGGGCCCGAGGATCCAAGGGAAGGACCCGGGTTGCCCAATGCCAAGGTGGGCATCAGGGGGTAAGCACCAAGGAGGGCCTTCCCCAGTTACAGTCACGTGAAAAAGTAAGTACACCCCATGTAAAATTTTGACTTTTTCAACATATTTCAACATACAGCTATTTGATCTTCATTTCAACAATATTGATAGATAAAGGTGATATAATATAACAAATATCATGAAACATTTACATTTTGTAGTCCATTGTATAATTTAAATAAACATAAATGCAAATTTTGCGTGTGGAAAAAGTAAGTACACCCCTACATTTATCAATACTTCAAATACCTAAAATCAGAATCAGGTGCACCAGCTGAGGTGCTAATGATTAGAACATCGTTAGAGAGGATCTTGGAGGAACCTGTCTTATTTAAACCTCAGACATTTAGTTTGGTTTGCTCTTTGTTGTTGAAGTGTGCGGCGTCACCATCCCTAGATCAAAAGAGCTCTCTGAGGCCTTCAGAAAGAAGGTTATAGATGCCTACAAGTCTGGGAAGGGACTTAAAAAGATCTCCAAACAATTTGAAATCAATCATTCGACTGTTCGGAAGATCATCTACAAGTGGAGAAGATTCCAAACAACTGCCAACTTGTTCAGGCCAGGCCGCCCCAGGAAGTTCAGCCCGAGAGCAGACCGCAATATGCTGAAAGAAGTCTCTAAGAACCCCAGAATGTCATCACTGAACCTACAGGTAGCTCTTGCCACTGTTGATGTCAAAGTACACGAGTCTACCATGAGAAAGAGGCTGCACAAATTTGATCTACATGGGAGGTGTGCCAGGGGGAAACCTTTGCCGTCCAGAAAGAACATCAGGGCAAGACTAAAGTTTGCAAATGAACACCCAGGCAAAGACCAGCACTTCTGGAACAATGTGCTCTGGACTGATGAGTCAAAGGTAGGGCTATTTGGCCACAGTACCAGAAGACATGTTTGGCGTAAACCAAAGATAGCATTTGACCACAAGATCCCAATACCAACTGTAAAGCATGCTGGTGGAAATATTATGGTTTGGGGCCGCTTTGCTGCATCAGGGCCTGGGCAGCTCACCATCATAGAATCCACTATGAATTCTTCATTGTACCAGAGGGTGATGAGGATAATGTGAGGCCATCTGTCGAAAAGTTGAAGTTCAACCGAAGGTGGACCTTGCAACATGACAATGACCCCAAACATACCAGTAAATCCACCAAGGAATGGCTGAAAAGAAAGAAATGGAGGGTTCTGGAATGGCCAAGTCAAAGCCCGGATCTAAATCCCATCGAGATATTGTGGGGGGATTTGAAACGAGCTGTGCATGCAAGAAACCCCTCAAATATCGCACAGCTGAAAGAATTCTGCATGAAGGAGTGGGAAAAAATTTCTCCCAGTCGATGTTAGAGACTGGTAGACAGTTATAAGAAACGCCTACTTGAGGTTGTTTTTGCCAAAGGGGGCAATACCATCCATTAGAGCCAAGGGTGTACTTACTTTTTCCACATGCGATATTTGCATTTATGTTTATTTAAATTATACAATGGACTACAAAATGTAAGTGTTTCATGATATTTGTTATATGATATCACCTTTATCTTTCAATATTGTTGAAATGAAGATCAAATAGCTGAATGTTGAAATATGTTGAAAAAGTCAAAACTTTACATGGGGTGTTCTTACTTTTTCACGTGACTGTAGGTAGTCGCGGGAGCAGGTAAGCTCGGGTGGCGGCTTCAGTGGCGGAGGTGCGCAGGTAGTTGGACCTGCTCGTGGAGCCACACGACCCAGCCCCGAAATTGTGCGAGGGCACAGAGTGAAAGTTTGTGGGGGTGAGACCCAAATTCAGATGGCACCACAGAGTGGGCAATGGGAATTCGGGTTCTTAGAACCACATAGTTTAAAGAGGTCGATTGGCAGGGTACGGCCCCGGGCAGTTTAAAAGAGTTATGTTGTTGGAGTAGTTAGGAAGAGAAATCCCTTCGCACCATCCACAGCCAGTCACCAAGGAGGACGGAGCTCCACACCAAGACTCTGTAAGCTGTTTGAGTAGTGAGACGCATCATGACATGATGTGACATTGCGTGTGTTCCATCCCTTCCTTCCTGGGAGGGATTGGGAGACGAATTTGGTATAGAGGGGGATATGGGAGACAAGACGTAGAGCCAAATTTGTAAATACAAGGAAGGGCTAGGGTAGTGTGAGCCGACGGTGGGGGGTACGGACGGTCAGGGACGAGCCTGCTCTGCTCGCTCTTCCGCGTACCTCGCGCTGCACCACCTTGTTTTCTATGTGCCACTGTGTGCTTTCCGCTTTGCTTGTTGTGCCTTATCTTCCCCCACCCCAGGACCATTTTGAGGCCGACCTGAGCAGCGTCCATTCTGCACCGTTCCACCTGTGCAGCACTTTGCTGCCAAACACCCTTTTGCTGCACATTTGTTCGAACTATGCAGCACCTTGCTGCCATATCCTTTTGCTGCACCCTTGTTGCGCATGTGCAGCCGACCTGTTCAGCACTTTGCTGCCAAACCACTTTGCTGCACCTTACACACTATGGACCACAAACCTTGTGGCCTTGCACCTCTGCTGTGCAGCATTTTGCTGCAAAGTCATCTTGCACTTCAGACCACTTGTTTGAGTGGCGTTGATGCCACGCAGTTGGACCACGCGAGAATGGCCCTGCTGGCCAAATAAAAGGATTTTTGTTTATGATGGTGTGCTAGGGACGAGAAGTTCTGCAAGTTTAGTTGGCCCCGATGATTCAAATGGCCTGTATGCCGGTCAGGGGGCCAGCCGGTTTGATAGATGCACACGGAAGAAGCAAGAAGCAAAATGCAAGAAGCAAGCAGCAAGTGCCATTTATGAGTGTGTTTTTGTGTGTTTTCTCTCCCCTCCAATCTTCTCTTCCAAAAAGAACAGGTCCTGGGTCATAGAATTGTAAATATACGTGCTTGTAAATATAAGAATGCTGCCCACCGGCTATGTGTTTAGTTTGAAAATTCCGGAAATACTCGGGTAGTTGTGGGCATAAAACTGTTAGGTAGCTGCTCAACGCAATAGGAGGGACATATCTCGTGCTAAAACTGCCTCACACACAGGTCAGAGTAAATGGTAGGGGGAACCACACCGATGTGTCACATTTAAAAGTAAGGTTAATTTTGCATGTCAGGCTCTACCAGTCGTTCCATTGGTGGTTTCGACTCGGGACGAGTCTGACGAGAGAGGGGTGTCGTGTTGTGGTTTTGGAATAAAGGTTAATTCCCCCTCGTAGGTAGACGCACCACAACATGAAGCCTCGCGATAGTTCAGTTATTTCTTCGTGAATGTAAGCGTAGTCCTTTCCTGTGTTTAGTTTTGCGTTGAGTAGGCCACTGAGATTAGGTGTTCTTTTGGCACTGAAATGCCATGCGGCAGGCCTGAACAAGTCTACCGAGGCCGAAGGGAGGCACGGCAGGAGGAGTGGTCGGTAAGCACGAGCCGCCAATCAGGGCTCGAGGGGAGTGGCTAACCACGACGACCAGAGGCGGGGTTTGGAACATTTGAGTCGGGCCGGGGCGGAGCCATAAAACCCTGCTCTGAGCCCCCCCACCACAGTAGAGTTCCCGGTGAGTTGAGTTGAGACGGCAGTTGAGGTCGGTCAGAGTCGTGTGCAAGTCAGTTGAGTTGGCAGTTGAGTTGGGTGAGTTCAAGGGCTGAGTTACAGTTCCCTGTGAGACGAGTTACAGTTCCCCGTGAGAGTGAGTTGGGTTGAGCTTGAGAACGCGAGTGGAGCTGCAGAACGAGCGAATTGAATTGCCTATTGTACACGAACATTCCCCGTGCCCTGCACTCTGCGCTGTATTAATCGCGCGCTCGAGAGGACGACCCATGCCGGGCCACAAACGCGCGATTTCCTCCTGCCTGCCTTCGCCTGCATACATGCCATGAACATCGGAGCGCTGGGCCGGGCGAGCTGCCCCGGAGTGACCGACGGCAAAGCGCGCTTGGCGCGCGAACATTCTTCTCTTATTTTCCCCGTGTGAGTGAGTGGGCCCTTTGTCTGGGGAATAAGTTAACATTGTTAAGCATCTGCTCTGTGTCCCCTTTCCTGCATTCTGAATCATTGCACAGTGTAAATAAATCATGTTCTTCCTCTGATTTGACCGTTCCTGTCGCTTCCATCAATTGGCTTCACATGGTACGAATAGACTATCGGGTTCCATAAAAGTAACAGCACGAGTCACGTGATATGCATACTACTTGGGCGTACTCGATTAAGCATGGCTTGTGCGAGGTTCGATCCCCGCTTTCGTGGCAGCATGGGTTAAAGGTACATGCGAATTTGTCCCGATACCCTTTTTCATGTTTGCCCGGAAGTGGCGATTCGGCCTCGCGGACCCGAAGACCCAGGGGGAAAAAAGGGGTTTAACTCCCCTTTGTAACGGGAATGGGCTTCGGGAGATCCGCAACAACATATACATATATTTATATATATATATATATATATATATATATATATATATATATATATATATATGTATGTGTGTGTATATATATTGTTGCGGATATGAGGATTATGTTTTTTTGTATTGTATAGTAAATTGTTTGATTCTGGCCCCTCCTGCCTCCAGTGTTGTGTAAAGGTTAAAAGGGCGTCCCGGTAGTTAATTCCATAAAGCACACATTGAAGGACACGATAAAACCCTTGTTCAGTAGCTTATATCTTTATTATGTGTTTTAGATTAAGGCTTTGTCGTCCATTAACATGACACTCCATTGCACCAAGTGGAAAAGATAGATTCCCTTCATTCCCATTCCCAAAAACCTCCATTTCCCCTTTCGTCAATTGCCATTCGCATTGCCAACCAACAATTGCCGCCATTGACCACGAGGCAGGGTTGGGGAAGAAAGGCGGGTCCCCACCTCGTCATAGAGGGGAGGAGTGAGTCAGCCCCACTCAACCAACCACGAACAAGGGGTTGGACTTGGAGAGGGTGTGGAGAGAAACATCAAGGAGGTTCGTGAAGGTTGAGGGGCGGGGCCTATATAACCCGCCGCGGGACGTTCCCCAAGGAGATGAGCTTTTAAAGAGATGAGCTATGACAAGAGCTGAGTTGTGAGGTCCAAGGCTGAGCTGCGTGGTGAGGTGCAAAAGAGAGAGCTGGGTTGTGAGGTCCAAGAGAGAGAAAGGAGATCATCCAGGGAAGCACAAAGCCTGCTATTCGTCGCCTTGCTCGCCAGCAGCAGCGTCCACAGCAGCAGCAGCAGCAGCGTCCACAGCAGCAACAACACTCGACAGCCGTTTGGGGCCTGGACGGCGGTTTTGAGCAGGGCCGCGAAGGGACGGCGGCTGCCCAACGAGCCGATCATGCTGCAGGACAAGTTGGACCTCCCTATCCCGCCAGCCATCCACCTGCCATTCCTATCATCATCCCCCGTGTAAGTGTGTTCGTAGTCTGTCTTTTGTCTTGTCCCTGGGAATAAGTTAAGTTTGTATAAGCTAGGTTGCACTGTCTAAAATCTTCTGTATATTATTTTATTATCTTTCCTTCTCCTTGGTTACTTTGAGCCTGTAAATAGTAATAAATAGTAATCGTATTTCAAACCTTTCTTTTTGTCTGCTTCTTCTTCACATCCGTGTCGTCTTAGTCTTTTCCATATTGAATAGCTCTGGCGCGATACGGCCGGCAACGTCTGGGTGAATCGGGTGAATCGGGGAAACTGTTAGGTCGCGGTGCCTCCACTCGGCAAACCAACATCCTTAACCGCGGACCGTAACAATATGTATATTAAAGTAACGGCAGTTTTGTGTCCGGCCGTCATGCTACGGCATTATGTATATGATGTCATTACGGCGTAAACACCCGCTCACTTCGAGAGCGGCAGGAAAGGTCATTCCTCTTTGGGGTATATAGATTACAGGCGATTATATGGTCGGGTCTCAAGACCATTGGGTGTGTGTTAATTTACCACGTTTCTTGTGGAGAGATCGCCAAGTGGTTTAAACATTCGAGCAAGCACTCCATTCAAAACCGTTAAAGAACAGCTGGCTTGGCAAGTGCTAGCTAGCTGCTTGGGGAATAAGCATACCTCCAAACCTTGTGGGGTATATAGATTAGAGTAGATCTTCACTCGGTTCTGTAAGTAAAACTTACCTCACCGTCGAGATTCCTCCAACTTTCTTTGTTTAACGTTATAAACAGAATTAGCGACTGTTTGAAAAGCTAATAATATGTGTTTGTGGTTTATAATATTTTACATGCCCGGCTACGCTGCTGTTAAACTTTTGGCCTTGTTTAATGATAATTCCGACGTCATAGGTCACGTGGTACTGGCGCCATCTTGGAAAAACCGAAAAACTTTGCACCTCCATATGTCAGAAACCGCTCCATGGAAGCCATTGAAAGGTACCTCATTTTAAAGTATTCCCCATGTGGAATAACATGCTAATGATGATGGCATAGTTGCCTTAATTATGAAGTCACAAATCGACAAGTAACATGCTAGATTCGATCAGTATGAAATTCTGAGCGTGATCTAGGGATAAATTGGTCGAGAAAAAAATTTGATGACATCATCGCTCACGTGGTTCGGCAGCCATATTTTTATGGCGTAGCCCATAGGGCAATGCCGTCTGGAACAGCATTTTGCTGTCCGTCTGGTGTAGGTATATGTGTGTCCCGCAGAAACCTCCACCAATCAGAGCTGAGGATCTGGTCACGTGACAGGGAGACGGCACAGCCTCCACTCAGCAGATCCAATAACGGTTACGCCATTGTTAGATTATCGGTTTTGTTTTTGTTGTTTTTACATTGTCTAATTGCTAATCTGCTATCATTTCACATTTGGCCCATTTGTCCTGGTGTTTTATAGGTAGTCCGAGGCATCCCTTGAATGACGTTAAGATCCTACAGTTTCCTTTGCGAATAGTAGGCGAATCATCGCCGGCAGCATGAATTATATTGTTACAGATCGCGGATTAAGATGTTAGTTACCGAGCGGTTTGGTATTGCCGCGACCGTTACAGGATCCCTGACTCACCCGATTCACCCAGAACCTTGGCCGTATCGCACCACAGCTGCTCAATGAGGGAAAAGACAAAAACGACGCAATGCAAGAGGAAAAAGGAATAAAACGAGAAGACGTACAGACGAGTAATGGGGTTTATTATTTACACACACAAGCAAAAAGGAGCAATCAAGTTTTATTTACAACACATAAGACGCAGGTGACACAGTGCAAATACTAGCTTATCTACAGACTTAACTTATTCCCAGGACAGAACAAACAGAACAAACTCACGTCCACAAGAAGGGTGGAAAAGCAGGAGGTGGATGGCTGGAGGGAGAGGGAGGTCCAAAGGGGGTCCCGCAGCACAACCGGCGCGTTTAGCAGCCGCCGTTCAGGCCAGGCCCCACGCTGCTGTTTTGGCTGCTGTGTACGTCGCGTGCTTTGCCAGGCCTTGTCCCACTCGTCTGGTCCAAACCCTCAACTCTTTCTTGGTTCACTCACTCCTCACCACCGACTCCTCACCGCAACCAACTGACCACCGACTCCTTACCACCGCAACCAACGCAACCAACGCAACCACTGACCCTCCTCTGGCAACTGACTCAGACCAACTCCTTGTGACCAACTCCTTGTGACCAACTCACTACTCACTTCCGTTTTGTGCCTTTTATAGCGCCTCCAGCGATTACGCCGCCGGCGTTTTGGACACGCCCATCGGGGTGCTCACCTCGGCCCTGGTTGGTCGCGCGACCCTCGGGCTCCGCCCTGGATGATGACGGGCGGGCACGCCCCTCCTCCCCCCTATGACGAGGTGGAGACACGCCTTTCTTCTCCGACTCAAGCACATGGTCAAGGGCGGTTATTGGAGGGGAGGTGATTGGGAATCGAGGGCTCAGCAATGACGAGAGGGGATGTAATATGGAAATGGAGGTTTTGGGGATGGGAAGGAAAGGGAGATTTTGGGGATGGGAAGGAAAGGGGATCGATTCTCTTTCACTGGTGCAATGGAGTATTTCAATTAATGGAAGACACAGCCTTACACTAATACACATAATAAGGATATAACTGTCAAAAAAGATATATCGTGTCCTGCATGTATGTTTTATGGACTAACTACGGGAATGCCCTTTGACCTTTATACAACCACAAACGGAGGGAGGAGGGGTGATATTTTACAACAACCTTTTACAACAACATTTTACCACAACAATAAAATTAAAAAAACATTCTCATATCCACAACACTGCACCCTCCTCCCCTTAGGCACGTCCCGGGCCTATAACTTTTACCTTAGTGTGGCACGTAGGTGTAGTTCCCTCTACTTTTAACCTGACCCTGAGTGCGACAGTTTTAAAACATAAATAAATGTGTCCCGCTGCTCCATTGCACCCTGCCTAACAGACTTACGCCCACAGTTAACCGAATTGCGGAATGGTCTTCAAACTATACACTGACGGTGGGAAGCATTATTTACAATGACGCTATTTTTATTTACAAAACTAACCCAGGACCTGTGATTGTTCTTTCTGGGGGGAGACAGTCTGCTCTGCATCGACACACCATTAAAGCACCCAAAAACGCACCAATACACACCCAAGCACCAATCGGTGCAGTCACCATAGTTCATCAGTGTTCCATAAAAATAAAATCAACAACCCCTAACCCTGCAGGTGATCTCTTGCTCTTCGGCTCCCTCTGCTGGTTATTATTATTTTCCTGGTGTTGTCATCTTCCCTTGCTGGCGGCCTATTTTCAATAAAGTGTGCCCAATGTGTCCTTTTTATTTGCTTTATTTATGGCCCACAGGGCCGACTATGTGTGGTTCACCTCTGGGGCATCGGTGCCCTGTGGCCAAGGTCCGCCAGCAAGATTTCAGGCCCTCATGGCCGGTTCCAGCAGAGGGGCCATGCCCCAACCCATGGGGTCCATAAGTGGTGCTCGGCCACAGGCATGTGGTCCATAATGTGGTGCATCGATGCAGACAGCTGGTTCTGGGAATTTCGGGCGCACAATGGCCGACCCACGCACGCTCCCCTCGGCACCCATTGGCGCACAGGTCATGTGGGAGACAAAAGGGGAAAGACAATTGAGCGAGGGGTAAGGTCACAAGGGTACACATCAATAAGGCAATGCAAGGCGAAATGCGTACGGAGGGCGAAGTGAGAAAGCTCGTCCCTACCGTACGTCACCCCCCTGTCACCTACCCTACCCTTGCCATTACCCCATATGTACAAAAATCTACACATTTACAAATTCGTCACTACTGTCACGTCTTCCCCATATTTCCCCTATACCAAATTCGTCTCCACAATCCCTCTACTTCAAAATTTGCCATCACCAAATTCATCATCAATCCTCATAAGGAGGCAGAGATGGAACATCAAAGCACAATGTCACACCCACGTCATGATGCGTCTCACAATCCAAACATTTGCACAGTAAAAAATAATTAAACATGGCATGGTGCGGAGTACCTGTCACCTCAGGTGAGTGGATGCAGATGGTGTGAGGAGATCCTTCATCCTAACTATCCTCTAAATGATTTTAACACACTTTACACTACCCGGGGTCTTCCCCTGCCAATCCATTGGCCAACTTACACTATGGGTTCTAAAAAACCAATTCCCATTGACCAAACTGTGGTGCTTCTCAATTTGGGGTCTCACTCCCCCGATTCATCTCCCGGTGCCTCGCACAATTTCTGGGCTGCGACGTGTAGCTCTCCCAGCAGGTCTACCCACCTGCACACCTCCACCACTGCAGTTGCCACCCGAGCTTACCTAGCTCCTCACCCTAACCTAACTAACTGGGGCAGGCCCTCTCCTGGCTCTGTCACCCCCTGGTGCCCTCTGGCACTGGGCTACCCGGGTCCGTCCTCCGGATCCTCGGGCCCCATCCACAACTACTACTACCGGCTCCCAGAGCCCACCTGCGGCCTCACCTGGCCGACATCCTTACAGTGGTGGAGCGCCCAACCAACTACACACACTAACAGGCTACACGCCCCGCCATTTCCACGACACTAATGCACCCATCCAAAGACCATTCTTTCACCCGCACCACAGATGCCAATATCCAACCACAATTTACCTATACCCTCTACCTAACACTTACACTACCCGCCCCGGGTATCCGTGATGGGGGTCCACTCTTCCCCCATTCACACCTTCACACCATCCACTCCACTCCACAATTTCCACCATACTCACTCCACGACCATCAATTCCCATACTCCATACCATTTATTCCATACAACCATTTATTCCACACAACCATTCTCCATTCACCTGTTGTTGCACACCTGTGCAATCACACCTGGTGCCACCTGCACCCTCCTCCTCTTCCTGGACCAGTTGGTCAACACAACACACATCACCACTACTCCCTCATACACTGCTCCACACACCTGTTCAGTTGCACACCTGTGCAATCACACCTGTTCAATCCTCACACACACGGCATCATCTCATCTAACTACTCCCCTCTGAAACTTGCGCTTCCCAGTCGTCCCTTTAAACTATTGCGCTCGCTCGTCATTATCATCCATACTAATCTACCTGCGTCCCCACTACAGGTATCAGTCACTAACTAAACTTAACGTTACCTAATGTCATCTTCGCTAGATCCCTATCAATATCCTAACCCACCCGGGCTAGTTTTCACTGCCATACACCCCATAAACTATAGCGCATTTGCCCCACTGTGAGGGATGGTGGATTTGCCATCCCACCACATCGGGGGTGTCTCACTATCAATTTTGTTCGTCCAGATTCCAACCAATTCAAAAATTTTCCATTTACTGCCAATTCTACTCACTGTTCTAAATTTCGTATTAAATCACTATCACTATCACCATCACCCGTCTACTTATTACATCCTCTCGGTGCGCCAATTCACGTCTACAGCCCGGCTTCGTACAGCCGAGCAATGAACGCGGATTCTTTTGTGCCGGCGGCTGGATGCGTCCCGCATTCGGGGCAGGGGCGGGGGCTTACCCGGGCCGAGATCCCACGCACCACCTCGGCGTGGAGCCATCCAATGTCCCGATCTCGACCTGCCGGCACGTCTCAATAGAAAGTGGTCGCCATGACGACCCGTCCTATCGGGCTGCCCGCTCCGCCTAGTGGAGCCCGGACGCGGCCGTTCCACGCGAGGCCCAGCGTGGATCGCGCACGGCGGTCCTTTCGAACCCGCCGTGGCTCGGATCCCCGCTGGTTCTCGCGGCACGCGAAGCCCGGCACGCACCGAGGGCCCGATTCGGCTATAAGTCGCTCTAACCGCTAAACCGGTTACCGTCGATGCTTCACCTGGATGCTTACATGCATACGCTACCCCTTTCTTGCACATACCTTTCCTTACACACCCAGGTACCCTCATTCTGCTCACCGACTTGGTCACACACCTGACCACCGAACACCTTGGCACACATTCGTCGCTCGCACACCTCACCAACACACCTCTTCGCGCCCCCTCCTCGGTCACCTCCTCTGTGACCATCACAGGTGTGCTCTTACTCACACACCCAACCACGTGCCTCACGACCAATTCAAGTGTGCATTCCCACTCACGCTCTACCATTCCAGGTGTGCATCCTTCCATTCCAGGTGTACATCCTCGCTCACCTGTCACAACCAACTCACGCTCCGTGTCACTCTCACTACTCTCACCTCCACTCTCGGTCGCGCACTCACCCTTACTCTCGACAGCGCACTCTTTCCTCATGCACCTGTCCGTTACACACCTTTCTCGCGCACACTCTTCCGCACATTTTCCCGTTACACCCTCTGTAACACTCACCACAGGCATGCATTCTCCCTTACTCTTGACAGCATGCGCTTTCCCCATGCACCCGTCCGTTACACACCTTTCTCGCGCATCCTCTTGCGCACACTTTTTCGTTACTTCCTCCGTAACACTCACCACACCGCGCTTCCCTGTGCTCCCTCGCACACGCGCTTCGACCGACTCACTCTTGACGGCACACTCACTCCTCGGCGTGCACTTTTTCCTCACACACCCCATGGTCGGACATTCTCGCACACCTCTTTTTTCGCACACCTGACCTGTCGCACACTTCACCAACGGCCTCTCACGAACACCCGGATCCAAACCAATCCCCAAGCCGACTGAAGCTTTCCTCACATCATATACATTGCCACTCACCTCCGTACATCGTCTCCGCACCTCCTTTGCCACCTGCAAACTTTTTATTTGGTTAGTGAGCACCTCATCATGATTTGAACACAGACCTTGTACATATTCCATGACTTCCTCCTTTATCTCCCTCTGTCTCTTCTTAATTTCACTCACCTCTTCTTCCACTTCCTCTAATTTTTGTTTAACCTCTTTTATTTCTCGGTGCGTCTCCTCAAGTTCGTCCTCTAAGGCTACCGTGACCGTCTCTATGTGCATCCTCACTTCTCGGTCCTTCGTCTCCATTATCTCTGTCACCTCGTCTACCCTCATTGTCAGTTCCTCACGTACCATCTGACATTGCCTCTGTGTCGCTATCAAGTCATTTTTAATTTCTTTTTGTGTCGCCTTTAACCCTCCGAGTACTGCAGTGTTCCTTTGAACCTGCTCCACTAACTTCGTTTGTCCCTCTGTCAGCTGTTCCACCTCCTCCGTCAGATCTTCTATTCCCCCTTGTAACTTTGCCGTATTATTTCTCACTTCTTTCTCCATACGCTTCTCACCTCGCTTTACCTCCTCGCGTAGCCCTGAAACCTCCTCACTCACACCTCGTCGTATCTCCTCCTTCATCTCCCCCATCTCTTTTGTAGATGCCACCCTCATCTGTCCCAATTCATCCCTCTGAGCATCCAGTTTACTTTCTAACCCGATTTGCACCTCCTCTATCTGGTTTCCCATTCGTTTGATTTCCCTGGCAGATTGTTCCCCTATCTCCCGCAATTTGTCCTCCATCCTATTTTCTAACCCCATTAACCCATTTTTCACCTCTTTTATCCCGTTGTCTAACCCCTCACCGGTACCCCTCGCTTCGTCCCTCATTACCCCCATTTGGCCCTCCAATCGCTCACCCAATCTGGCTTCCAATTGCTCACTATTCTTGTCCATAAGGGCCTTCATTTGGATCATAAAGAGATTCCAATCCACCACTGGCGCTGCTACGGTCGCGGGTGCGGCAAAATTTGGTGCCGCTACACCCACATGCGCGAGGACGCCATCTTGTGCGTCTGATACTCCCTCAACCGCCTCCTCATTGCTCCCCTCCATTTGATCCTGGGTTACTCCTAGCCCCTCCTCTAGCTCACCCACCGGCATTCGATCGCCTTGACCAGCCATGGCGCGATTTCAAAATTCGGGTTTTATAAAACAAAACAAATTTCGGCCGCTCGTAATTTTGACCAAATTTTTTTTTTTTTTTCCTCTATTCGTTTTAAAAATTTGGTTCGGGCCTCGAATTCCACTCCCAGACCCCAATTGTTACAGATCGCGGATTAAGATGTTAGTTACCGAGCGGTTTGGTATTGCCGCGACCGTTACAGGATCCCTGACTCACCCGATTCACCCAGAACCTTGGCCGTATCGCACCACAGCTGCTCAATGAGGGAAAAGACAAAAACGACGCAATGCAAGAGGAAAAAGGAATAAAACGAGAAGACGTACAGACGAGTAATGGGGTTTATTATTTACACACACAAGCAAAAAGGAGCAATCAAGTTTTATTTACAACACATAAGACGCAGGTGACACAGTGCAAATACTAGCTTATCTACAGACTTAACTTATTCCCAGGACAGAACAAACAGAACAAACTCACGTCCACAAGAAGGGTGGAAAAGCAGGAGGTGGATGGCTGGAGGGAGAGGGAGGTCCAAAGGGGGTCCCGCAGCACAACCGGCGCGTTTAGCAGCCGCCGTTCAGGCCAGGCCCCACGCTGCTGTTTTGGCTGCTGTGTACGTCGCGTGCTTTGCCAGGCCTTGTCCCACTCGTCTGGTCCAAACCCTCAACTCTTTCTTGGTTCACTCACTCCTCACCACCGACTCCTCACCGCAACCAACTGACCACCGACTCCTTACCACCGCAACCAACGCAACCAATGCAACCACTGACCCTCCTCTGGCAACCGACTCAGACCAACTCAGACCAACTCCTTGTGACCAACTCCTTGTGACCAACTCACTACTCACTTCCGTTTTGCGCCTTTTATAGCGCCTCCAGCGATTACGCCGCCGGCGTTTTGGACACGCCCATCGGGGTGCTCACCTCGGCCCTGGTTGGTCGCGCGACCCTCGGGCTCCGCCCTGGATGACGACGGGCGGGCACGCCCTCCTCCCCCCTATGACGAGGTGGAGACACGCCTTTCTTCTCCGACTCAAGCACATGGTCAATGGCGGTTATTGGAGGGGAGGTGATTGGGAATCGAGGGCTCAGCAATGACGAGAGGGGATGTAATATGGAAATGGAGGTTTTGGGGATGGGAAGGAAAGGGAGATTTTGGGGATGGGAAGGAAAGGGGATCTATTCTCTTTCACTGGTGCAATGGAGTATTTCAATTAATGGAAGACACAGCCTTACACTAATACACATAATAAGGATATAACTGTCAAAAAAGATATATCGTGTCCTGCATGTATGTTTTATGGACTAACTACGGGAACGCCCTTTGACCTTTATACAACCACAAACGGAGGGAGGAGGGGTGATATTTTACAACAACCTTTTACAACAACATTTTACCACAACAATAAAATAAAAAAAACATTCTCATATCCACAACAATATTTATAAATTCCTGATCAAACCTACTTAGGCCCGGCCAGCCGGTTCGTGAAAGACTTGAGCCAAACACTTCCCCCAGCCGACCCCACGATGTGGGAATAATAGTGGCCGTTCATGGCTCATCATGCTGCACAGCAAGTATTGTATATTGACACATAGATTTTACTTTGTGTGTTCCCTGTATGATATTATGGCATACTTGTATGTTGTCTGTATTGTCTGTGGATCTTACTGTGCAGAAGCTGATAGATAATTAACTCTGGAACATGAGATGAATTTCCACTTATTAATGCAAGAGCATCATGATGAGTTGACTTTGTGTGATGTGCTACACAACAACGATTATTCAGCTCAACTCTTGAGGCAGCAACTATTATTTTTGGACCCAGCTGGGTAAATAGTTGTTCAATGATGGATTAACCACATTTAAATTGCCTCTTCAAGAGCACAGTCGTGTTGCTGGCGAGTGTCTCCAACTGAATGTTTATATGATGACAGAGTAGTGGGTGAGAAAAGGGTGACAAAATGATCTGGAGAGTTCAAGCCTTGCTGGAATTCCAGGTTAGGTATTTTTCAAAAAAGAACAAAAACAAGTACAGATACATTCAAAGTTCACCGCCCCCAAGCCAAATAAATAAATAACATATCCTCCAGTGGGGTATGGCAATGCCACCGGCGATACCGCCGTGCAGCACATAGAGATGGTATTGGGAGGGAGAGGTGTACAATAATTGATTGATGAATTGTGTAATTGAAATGAATAAATAATAATCGTGAAATAATTAATTTCTTAATCAATTGGCTAATAGCATACCTAAACCACCTGTGTTTCATCTGAAGCTTAAAGGTTTTGAAACATAATTAAATAATTATTAATTGAATTTTTTTTATTGATTACTTGATTAATTAATAAATGAATAATCGATAAATTGATTAATCAAAAAATCAAAATATCCTTTATAGCTATATCAATTGGTCACTGTCATGTCCAAATATTAGCTTCCCATCTCAAAAGGTGCCTGAGATATTGCCCAGATGAGAAAGAAAAGAAATGTGATTAGTAATGAAAATATATAAATAATAATGGTAAAATGATTAAATTATTAATCAATTGGCTAATAGAATGCCTAAAGCACCATTGTTTCATTCGAATCCTTAACTTAAATTTTTTTTATTTAACAAGTCATTAATCGAATAATTAAATAATATAGCGATTATTTGAAAAATAAATAATAATACCCCTTACAACCAAATCACTTGGTCATTGTCATGTCCAAATATCAGCGTCCTAGCTCAAAAGGTGCCTGAGATATTGCGCAGAAGAGAAAGGAAATAAATAAGTACCTAATTAATCGATAATAATTAAGTAACTAATCAATTAATTGATTAATCAAAAAATAAAAAATACAGTTTTTTGCTAAAGCACGTGCTCAATATTGTGCCAAAATTTCAGCTTCCTAGCTCAAAGGAGGGTTGAGATATTGCCTGGACAAACAAACAAATGAAAAATCACTCATCGAGTGACACTTGGCAAAAGAGAAAAAGTAGAATGGCTCTCAGTGGAGCATTCTTTTCACCCCAAAAATAATTGGTTGAATTCAGTAACCTGATATGCAAATCGTCTTCAAATTTTAAGTTAATCGGATGAAAATTGACAATTTTAGAAATTTGGTCTATGTTGACCTTTTGGCCTATGTTGACCTCAAAATAGTTAGTGGTTGATTTCAGTAAGCTGATATGCAAATTCTATTCAAATTTCAAGTCAATCGGATGAAAATTGAGGATTTTAGAAATTTGAAAAAAAGTGGTTGACCTTCAGCCTATGTTCACTTTGTGACCTATGATGACCTCAAAAATAGTTGGTGGTTGAATTTATTTAGCTGATATGAAAATCCTATTCAAATTTCAAGTCAATCTGATGAAAATTGAGGATTTTAGAAATTTGAAAATGTTGTTGACCTTTTGGCCTTTGTTGATCTCAAAAATAGTTGGTGGTTGAATTAAGTTGGCAATGTAAATCTTATTCAAATTTCAAGTTAATCGGATGAAAATTGAGGATTTTAGAAATTTGGAAAAAAAGTAGTTGACCTTGTCCTATGTTGGTATTTTGACCTTTTAACCTCAAACATATTTAGGATTTTGCCAGACCACCAACTCTACCATTTGGTGAAGTTTCATAAAGATCGGTTTAAAATTGTAACCTGTAGGAACTGCCTTTAGAGGCCATTTTTCCCTGCAGAGTGGGGGTTGGCCTTTTTTGGGCACCGGGGTCCCCTTTTTGAAGCAATGTTTTATGGCCCGATGCCCTTCCTGCCACCAACCCTGTTATTCGCCTCTTGCGACACACAGGGAATTACCAGTGAACTGGTCCTCAATTTGCCGACCTCAGAAGGATGACAGGTTGAGTCAACCCCCCTGGTGTTAATTCAGCGATTAACTGGGATTCAAACCCAGAATCCTAGGATCCCAAGCTGGCACCCTAACTGCTAAGCCAAAATTGTAACCTGTAGTCAAGGCAAGTATAAGTGAGCGGACAGACAAACACACACACAAACCGCAGTGATCAACATACTTGTCCCAAAAATTTTTTTTTGCCAAGTAACAAGAAAGAAAGAAAGAAACTGGAGTGAAAACTGAGTAATCCCGTTCAGCACGCTTCATCGCCGGGCCCCCTTAGGTGCCCGGCGATGCCGTCATGCAGGCCTGGAGATGGAATAGGAAAGGAGCGGTGTACAAAACAATTCTCTCAAGAAGTCGAGAGAATCCAGCAGCGGTGAAGACAGAATTTGGGCCAAGTGGGATAAATAGTTAGTATATTGATTAAGCAATTCCAAGCTGACGTTTTGTGCATTACTCCATCGCGGTGTCTTCTATTGGGCTTCAACTAGGTAATATTTTATGGTGGTAAAGAGACAACACAAACAATAATTGCTCACATTAAAAAAAACTATTTTATTTCAGACAATTTGATGGTGTTTGACTTGTTTGCAATACATTGCTGTTTCCTCCACTTCCCCCCTTGGGCCTACCTCTTTTCTGCATACACCCATGATACACTACATGACCAAAAATATGTGGACACCCGAACATCACACAAATCCATCACACAACTTATTCCAAAATCATTACAAATAACATTGTAATGTCATATGGAGTTGGTCCCCCCTTTGCTGCTGTAACAGCCTTCACTATTCTGGGAAGGCTTTCCACTAGATGTTGGAACATTGCTGTGGGGATTTGCTTCCATTCAGCCGCAAGAGCATTAGTGAGGTTGGGCATTGATGTTGGGCAATTAGGCGTGGCTCGCAGTCAGCGTTCCAATTCATCCCAAAGGTGTCCAATGGGGTTGAGGTCAGGGCTCTGTGCAGGCCAGTCAAGTTCTTCCACACCGATCTCGACAAACCATTTCTGTATGGACTTCGCTTTGTGCACTGGGGCATTGACATATTGAAACAGGAAAGGGTCTTCCCCAAAATGTTGCCACAAAGTTGGAAGCACACAATCATCTAGAATGTCATTGTATGCTGTAGCATTAAGATTTCCCTTCACTGGAACTAAGGGGCCTACCCCGAAACATGAAAAACAGCCCCAGACCATTATTCCTCTCCCACCAATCTTTACAGTTGGCGCTATGCATTCGGGCAGGTAGCGTTCTCATGGCATCTGCCAAACCCAGATTCGTCCATGCCAGATGGTGAAGCGTGATTCATCACTCCAGATAATGTGTTTCCACTGCTCCAGAGTCCAATGGCGGTGAGCTTTACACCACTCCAACCGACGCTTGTCATTGTGCATGGTGATCTTAGGCTTGTGTGCAGCTGCTCGGCCATGGAAACCCATTTCATGAAGCTCCGACGAACAGATGTTGTGCTGACGTTGCTTCCAGAGGCAGTTTGGAACTCGGTAGTGAGTGTTGCAACCGAGGACAGACGATTTATTCGTGCTCCGTGCTTCAGCCCTCGGCGTTTCTGTACTGTGAGCTTGTGTGGCCCACCACTTTGAGGCTGAGCTGTTGCTGCTCCAAGATGTTTCCCCTTCATAATAACAGCACTGACAGTTGACCGGGGCAGCTCTAGCAGGGCAGAAATTTGACGAACTGACTTGTTGGAAAGGTGGTATCCCATGACGGTGCGATGTTGAAAGTCACGGAGCTCTTTAGTATGTCCCATTCGTCTGCCAATGTTTGTCTATGGAGATTGCATGGCTGTGTGCTTGATTATAATAAATACATGTCAGCAATGGGTGTGGCTGAAGCAGCCGAATCCACTAATTGGAAGTGGTGTCCGCATACTTGTGGCCATGTAGTGTATGTGGATGAGCTTATGTACAGTGACTTTTCAATCTCAATTGCAAGAGCTTATCATTTGGATAATTCTTGTGATTGGATCACAGTGCGTTGGTCTTCTGAGCCATTGTAGCCAAGGCAAATCATTCCTTCAGGATCACCAGTTGGGTGTCTGGGATCATGCTGAGACCCTACTCGTGAAGGTATCACTGTTTTACTTCATTGATTCACCACATATTCCATAAAGTCAACATTTGTATTATTTTGTACCATAAGATCCATGAGTTTCGGTTATTTTTTTTCCTATTTTTTTGGTTTTCCATTGTTTGCTTTGTCATAATTGTGCTTTTACTTTTGGCAATGTGATATACATTTTGCATTTATTTGTAGTTGGAATTGCCTACATAGTTGCTTTTTTACACTTTTTATACAAGGGACTAGGTTCATGGAAGAGGTAAGTGAGAAAGGGCATCAGGTTTATAGACTACCAAAGGTTCGGGTGGGGTGGAGGGGGAGTGGGGATTTGGGGGGGGGATATACACATGGGGGAAAGGGACAAGGGACAAAAGGGAAGGGAAGGGACAAAAATTTGGGGGGGGGACAAGACTAACCGCCGCTCTAGCAGGGAAAATGGCCTTAAAATGCATGTTGTTGTTTGTTGTATACACATGGGGGAAAGGACGGATAACACAAACATGAGTAAACATGAGTCTGACCACTGATAGGTCAGATCTGGATTTAGACCTGAACCAAAATCGAATCAGCTTGTTTCTGTCACCGAACCAACTCATCCATCTAGTTTTTATGTCACCTGGAACGAAGTTCAGGGGAGTGTCTGCGCTGGCGCGTCGTCCGTCCGTCAGTCCGTAAACACTTGAAACTTCTTCTCCAAAACCGCTTATGGGATTGCGACCAAATTTTACACAAATGATATTTGTTGTGTTGTGACTAAAGTTCGTTCACGGAATTAAAAAAAATCTGGATCTAAGGGATCTACAAGGGGTCAAAGTGGATCGAGGTTTGACCCCCAAAATAGGAATTTGCCTTTTTCTCAGAATACACACACACACACTTCTGATGAAACTTCATCACAACCTTCATCACCCGTGTTGTACCAAAGTTTGTTCACAGCATTAAAAAAAAATCGGGCCGTGAGGGGTCTACTGGGGCTTGCCCCCCAAAGTAGGTATGTGCTCTTTTCTCTGAAACTACATACGCTATTTCAATGAAATTTCACCACAACCTTCATCATCCGTGATGTACCAATGTTTGTTCAAGGCATTAGAAAATTTGGGGTCTGAGGTGTTATACCAGATGGGAGGAGGAAGGGTGAAGTAGGGGTTGACCCCCAAAATAGTTTTTTTTTTTGTTTGTTTATTTGTTTAAAGTCTTATGATTATGTTAGTAGGATTCTACATGCTGCCCTGTCTTCTAGCAACCATTAAAATTGGTTTAAAATACGTTTATTCAGTGCAGTATACTGTTTATTCTCCCAGGTGAGCGCCAGGGGTATTGCCCCTATGTTTTTATAAGTCGTCCACAACTTTTTGAGATATCGTGTTATATATCGGTTTTGGCCCCATCTCTCAATGGTGACCTTTTGATCCAAAAAAACCAAACAATCGGGTTGTAGCTTTTGATTGGTGATCCAATATGCAAATTATTAAAACTTCAGGTCAATTGGATGAAAATTGATGATTTTGTGATGCTGACCTTTTGACCAAATATTTAATTTGTCTTCTCCCTAATCTCATACAAATCATTTGTTGAAAATTTCATGACAAATCTCAAATGGTAAATTGAAATTTCAGGTCAATTGGATGAAAATTGATGATGTTCGGTGACGCTGACCTTTGACCTTTTGACAAAGGTATGAATTGATCTCTATATTATCATAATAAAGCTTTGGTGAAAATTTGATGATAATAGCTCAAACGGTAAAAAAAAAAGTTACACACACACACACACACACACGCCTCCTGTTGTGCAGGGGACGGGCTAATAAATGAATGAGGAAATTTGAGACATTAAGATGTTTTATGGTTCTATAGGTACGGCTCATAATCGCAGGTTTTGACCACAGTGCAGTCATTCTTGTTATGTAATAAACACCTGTTTAAGCCCATCTGGTGCCGATCTCAAGCTGCCTATCTCCATACAGTTAGGGTTGTACCCTCTCATTTACGTGTTCCAGATCGTATCGAAATAGTTATAGTATAAGCAAGGTCGATGTTGATATTCCTCTTGGAGGTAGATATGTAAATGTTGATAATCCTCTTGGAGGTAGATATGTGCATGTTGTATTCCTCTTGGAGGTAGATATGCACATGTTGTATTCCTCTTGGAGGTAGATATGTACATGTTGATATTCCTCTGGAGGTAGATATGCACATGTTGTATTCCTCTTGGAGGTAGATATGTATGTGTTGATATTCCTCTTGGAGGTAGATATGTACATGTTGATATTCCTCTTGGAGGTAAATATGTACATGTTGATATTCCTCTTGGAGGTAGATATGCACATGTTGTATTCCTCTTGGAGGTAGATATGTACATGTTGTATTCCTCTTGGAGGTAGATATGTACATGTTGATATTCCATTTGGAGGTAGATGTTGATATTCCTCTTGGAGGTAGATGTTGATATTCCTCTTGGAGGTAGATGTTGATATTCCTCTTGGAGGTAGATGTTCATATTGCTCTTGGAGGTAGATGTTTATATTCCTCTTTGAGGTAGATAGATAGATGTTGATATTCTTCTTGCAGGTAGATGTTGATATTCCTCTTGGAGGTAGATGCTGATATTCCTCTTGGAGGTAGATGCTGATATTCCTCTTGGAGGTAGATGCTGATATTCCTCTTGGAGGTAGATGCTGATATTCCTCTTGGAGGTAGATGTTGATATTCTTCTTGCAGGTAGATGTTGATATTCCTCTTGGAGGTAGATGCTGATATTCCTCTTGGAGGTAGATGTTCGTATTCCTCTTGGAGGTAGATGTTCATATTGCTCTTGGAGGTAGATGTTTATATTCCTCTTTGAGGTAGATAGATAGATGTTGATATTCTTCTTGCAGGTAGATGTTGATATTCCTATTGGGGGTAGATGTTGATATTGCTCTTGGAGGTAGATGTTGATATTTCTCTTTGAGGTAGATAGGTAGATGTTGATATTCGTCTTTGAGGTAGATAGATAGATGTTGATATTCCCCTTGGAGGTCGATATTGATATTGCTCTTGGAGGTAGATGTTGATATTTCTCTTTGAGGTAGATAGGTAGATGTTGATATTCCTGTTTGAGGTAGATAGATAGATATTGATATTCCCCTTGGAGGTAGATGTTGATATTGCTCTTGGAGGTAGATATGTAAATGTTGATATTGCTCTTGGAGGTAGATATTGATATTCCTCTTTGAGGTAGATGTTGATATTCCTTTTGGAGGTAGATGTTGACCTTCCTTTTGGAGGTAGATGTTGACATTCCTATTGGAGGTAGATGTTGATATTCCTATTGGAGGTAGATGTTGATATTCTTATTGGAGGTAGATGTTGGTTTTCCTCTTTGAGGTAGATAGGTAGATGTTGATATTCCTCTTTGAGGTAGACAGATAGATGTTGATATTGCTCTTGGAGGTAGATGTTTATATTCCACTTTGAGGTAGATAGGTAGATGTTGGTATTCCACTTTGAGGTAGATAGGTAGATGTTGGTATTCCTCTTTGAGGTAGATAGATAGATGTTGATATTCCTCTTTGAGGTAGATATATAGATGTTGATATTCCTATTGGAGGTAGATGTTGATATTCCTATTGGAGGTAGATGTTGATATTCCTATTGGAGGTAGATGTTGATTTTCCTATTGGAGGTAGATGTTGATATTCCTCTTGGAGGTACTTGTTGGTTTTCCTCTTTGAGGTAGATAGATAGATGTTGATATTCCTATTGGATATTGTATGTCGATGTGGATGTTGATATTCCTATTGGAGGTAGATGTTGATATTCCTATTGAGTATTGGAGGTAGATGTTGTTGATATTCTTGATCGAGTGTGCAGCGCAACGAATGAACCCAAACACGGGTATGTTCCAAGAATCTCATTATGAGGGCTTTATCCATGTAGGCTATTACTCGCTATTAGGATAAATACATGGGCTGCGTTTGGAGTTCACTCAAGCTTGACGCAAGAGCACCCCTCATGATTGCGGCCCTCGAAGAACTGACCGATCGCCCGTGCGTCACGACGCTTGCTCTCAAGCCAAGAACCGCGATGACGTAACGACGCATTGCCCGTCCTGCGCTGGTGTGCATCGCGGGAAAAGGAGGGGAGAGAGAGAGAGAGAGAGAGGTGGAGACGGAGGAAAAACGGGGAGGAAGAGGGCAGAAAGCCGGGAAGGAGGGAGGGTGGATGGATATACCTTGACCGGACACGAAACGAGTTGCAGAGGAGGTATTGAAAATATTAAATGTTATTATTGTTTTGCCTAATCAATTTAAAGTGTAATCATCTCGAAATAAAGCGCTTGGGGTGAGTGGGGAAGGAGAGGGTGAGTAGGATGGTGGGGGAGCTTTACATCGAGGGGAGGTTGTTGCTGTGTCTGAGGTGTAAGTAATGATCGCTGTAATGAATGGAAAGATTGCATGTCGCGATGAAACCTGTTCTAAAACACGAAAGGTGAGATTGTGCGTTGTTCTACCGAGATATATGCATATACCGATATATATATATATATATATACACACAGTATAGAGTATATATAATATCTACATTGGTGCTGCTGGCTCAGCGCTCATCGCTGTTACGAATCATGTATCAGTTTGTGAATTCGCCCGAAGAGACCAAACTGAGCTCGTCTTCGTCCCCTCGATAAACCCGCTGTGTCCCGTCACATATTGACTTGTCCGATTTGTATCGCTAGTCGCAAGCACCTGACGCTGCGTTCTCAACGTCTCCCCTTGATCCCATGAAAACCAGACGAACCCACATGGGAACGTCGGGCGCGTGCGCCGGGGTCGTCGCTCGACCCTCGTGTGACTTTCCTGAAGGTTGTAACTTGTGTCATCGATCTGACGACGTTCAAGTATTGCCGTTTTGCTTGCGATTCACAACTCCTGCTGCGTACTAATAACGAACCAATGATTCATATAATGATTGCAGCTTTTCCCGACGGTTACGCGACGATTTGCCACAAAGTTCGATTCAACCTTGCACCCAATCACATCAACTGCACAATCGGTGAAACGAATATTGTTCGTGTGTTTTTCATTTTTGATCGATTTTTTTTCAAAAATGTGCGTACTCATATTATGTGGACCTATTTCTGCCAGGCACAAGAGTGCAACTTTCTTGGGTCTATTTTGCTTCTAACATGTTCGAGGATCCTATCTACGTTGGTTAATTGCAGGAATAATTGAATCTTTGTATCTATTATATAGCAGAGAAGTATAAAATGGAGAGTGATTGTTGTGGAAGGGCTGCACATAAAAATAACATGCTTTCATTAATATAAATCTTTGACTGCAATATAACTTTGACAATCAATATAACAATCAAAATAATCAATGTAACAATATAACTTTGACAATATAACCACCATCTCTTATCTTCCCCCATCCAAATCCTTCATATTTTCTACCCCTGTTAATTCACCCCAGATCCACTTTTATGAGATACCAGCTTCTTTCCTGGAAGTCCTTGCAGTGTCCATGTATTTTTTTTACCTCTCCCACCCCCCACCCCCCTTCCCACGCCTCCTCCCCCCAAGCCCCTCCCTCCCACAGATCTCCCGATGTCCTTGCTCTGAAATGTTGTACTTGTGTGCTTGCCCCTCTCTCCCCATCTTGTGTCCCGCTCCCTTTATTTAGTCTTATGTGTCCGTTTGTTTTTTTTTGTTTGTTCTTTTGTCATTAATGTTAGCTCTTACACGAGCCTCGATCTTGTATACAAAAATAATAATAATAATAATAATTCAGGCCGTGAACTTAAGTCGAGTGTTAAAACATGTCAAGCGAAGGAGGTACTCACAATAGTTCTCGTTTTAGAACTCTCTATCTATCTAGCTAAATTATTCCAACTAGTGATATACCCGTGCTAAGCACGGGTGGGAGGCCAGAAGCAAACAGGCAATGCAGATACTGCGAATGGTAAAGCATGAAACCAATAAATTCCACATTCCTGTAGCACCCTCAGTCGCACGTCAGACATGGACAGCAAGTTAGTGAAGGACTTCCATGAAAAACGTACCCGTTCGCAAACAAACGGGTACGTTCTCATATAGAAACATCGATCGTGGGTCCGTGGCGAATCTGCATATGGCGATCCATGAAGTTGACGTTTAGAAAGCAGAAACCATCATGGCATGTCGTCATTTACTTGAACTCGATATCTCTTTTCATTCCAAACAACATAACTCCAATCACAAATTAATCACAAAATAAACTTTTAACAACATTGTTAATGTTTCCTTCATTGTAAAAACTACCAAGTCAACAGTTAAAAGGATTTTGAGGTTACGGCCTTGGCAAGATCGATGGAGACAGCGATCTGTTAGCATATACACGGCCCAAATAGCTATGTGGAATTCTCTCATGTAGAGATTAAACCCACATCATTTGAACTTTGGCCGAGGTCATTATTTACTTTTAATGATGTTTATATACAAATCAAAAAGAAGATAATTGGTTTTGGGTCGTCCTTTCCACATATCTCGTGGGATTGTGAGTTAGAGAGACGACCGTGATAGCAGGGAGGGGGTTGGCATTCTCTCAAGCATGGATTCCACCCATGTCCTTGTAAAAGGTCTTTGTCCGAGGTCACTGAGTCCGATCGGTTCAGCCGTTTTTGCGGCACCCGGGAAAATAACGTTATGCGGGAGTCCAAACCTGAAAATGCTGGAGGCCAAAGCTGAAATTGGAAAAACAATATACCCTATTTTACTCCAGGAGATCCCAGGATTACCCACCCAAAATATCGTTGCGATCGGTTCAGCCGTTTTTGCAGTACCTTCGAACGGACTGACTGACAGACGGACGGACAAACAGACAGACAGACGGACGGACATTTGGTGAATTATAGTAAGATGCAGTGTCATGGCAAGGATTAGGATTACAATGGATGGATTGATTGCCTTTGCCTTCCCTGCTATAGCCATGGCAGGAATTTTGTTTAGGGTGCTGGCAATAAATTGCCTACTCGTTGTTTTAAGACGCTGTTGAGTCTCTAATGTCCGCCAGCTAATGCTATTAGACAGAATATCCAGCTTAATGTCCATCCGAGGGACGACACACTTTGTAATGTAATGTCCTGCCAGTGATGTACCAATAAGACGGTTTATAGTTACGTCGGAAATCGAACCCAGACTAAACAGCTCAAAGACGTAATTGCTACTTCTTTGCCATTTTGACAGATCATCACTAGACTCCAAGATACGCCGATAATGTATAACGAGGTGTGTGTGTGTGTGTGTGTGTGTGTGTGTTACTGTGTGTGTGTTACTGTGTGTGTGTGTGTGTGTGTGTGTTACTGTGTGTGTGTTACTGTGTGTGTGTGTGTGTGTGTGTGTGTGTGTGTGTGTGTTACTGTGTGTGTGTTACTGTGTGTGTGTGTGTGTGTGTTACTGTGTGTGTGTGTGTGTGTGTGTGTTACTGTGTGTGTGTGTGTGTGTGTGTGTGTTACTGTGTGTGTGTTACTGTGTGTGTGTGTGTTACTGTGTGTGTGTGTGTGTGTGTGTTACTGTGTGTGTGTGTGTGTGTGTGTTACTGTGTGTGTGTTACTGTGTGTGTGTATGTTACTCTGTGTGTGTGTGTGTGTGTGTGTGTGTGTGTGTGTTACTGTGTGTGTGTGTGTGTGTGTGTTACTGTGTGTGTTACTGTGTGTGTTACTGTGTGTGTTACTGTGTGTGTGTGTTACTGTGTGTGTGTGTGTGTGTGTGTGTGTGTGTGTGTGTGTGTGTGTGTGTGTGTGTGTGTGTGTGTCGTCGGACATCACGCGCACACACGGCTTCACAAAGCGTTACGGAACTCTCCCATGTCTCAAAGCATCCACCCTCGTATGTGTACATGTATATACTAGAAATCACTTACAGAGCGACACTTGGCAAAACAGAACGAATCAAACACTGTTGTGGCAAATCCTCCACTCTCAGGACTGCGAAATACAAGGCAAAGAGGGACTCAGGATATCTGTGGATTTCCTGTTGAACAAAATTCGATGAAAAATGGGTCTTCATTCCCCAGGCTATGGTAAACAAATTAATTTGTTTGCCTGATGTGTTCCAAACTAACCCCAAAAGTTGAAAATATTATTTCTGCTCCAGAACCCTATGTTTTCAAGATATTGACCAAATGTGCAATCTGTTGGATTTACGTCATGAGTTCAAATTAGAAAGCTGTTGTAAATTGAACGGAGACCATTGTGCCATCAACCGGAAGTCGATATGCCTTCCGGTTGCGGAGTTATCGCTCAAAACATGCTTTCCATTTTTGCAACGTCACGTCATAACGTGTCGACCGATTTTTAGAAACTGTGGCGGACCGTCGCAGGGACAGTGCCTACAATCTGCAAAAGTTTCAGAACGATTGGCTTAGCGGTTTGGGCTGTCGGGGAGCAGACAGACACACAAACAAGAAAAACGTCATGCAGAGCATGATACTTGAAAAATCCTAAAACTAAATTAACCTTAAAAATAATTGGTTGTTGAATTCAAAGACCAAATTTGCAAATCATCTTCAAATTTCAAGTCAATCGGATGAAAATTAAGGATTTTAGAAATTCGACAAAGTTGTTGACCCCTGGCCTATGTTTACATTTTGACCTCAAAAGAAACAATGATTCTTCCTTATGGTCAACTCTATCATTTTGTGAAGTTTCGTGAAGATTGGTTTAAAATTGTGACCTGTAGGCAATTATATGTGGGCGGACAGGCAGACAAACAAATGAAAAATCACTTGTAGAGCGACACTTAGCAAGAGAGACAAAGTAGAATGGCACTCGGTAGAGCATCCTTTTGACCTCACAAATAATTGGTGGTTGAATTATGTGAGCTGATATGCAAATCGTCTTCAAATTTTAAGTTAATCGGTGAAAATTGCCAATTTTAGAAATTTAGCCTATGTGGACCTTTTGGCCTATGTTGACCTCAAAAATAGTTGGTTGAATTGAGTTAGCTGATATGAAAACCCTATTCAAATTCCAAGTCAATTGGATGAAAATTGAGGATTTTGGAATTTGAAAAGGTTATTGACCTTTGGCCTATGTTGACCTTTTGGCCTATGTTGATCTAAAAAACAGTTGGTGGTTGAATTCAGTTAGCTGATATGAAAACCCTATTCAAATTTCAAGTCAATTGGATGAAAATTGAGGATTTTAATCATTTGAAAAGGTTGTTGATCTTTGTCCTATGTTGACATTTTGGCCTATGCTGACCTCAAAAATAGTTGTTTGTTAAATTCAGTTATCTGATATGTAAATCATATTCAAATTTCAAATCAATCAGATGGAAATTAAGGATTTAAAAAATCTGGGAAAAGTGGCTGACCATAGGCCTATGTTGACCTTTTTGCCTATCCTCTTGGTAAACCGTGACGTAACGCGCCGCGTCATAATTCTGTTTCCGGGTCCAAAGACGAAAATGGAGCCTGTGACACTTTTCACTCTGACCAACTTATTTTCTAATATGTATAATATTGTTACGGACGCGGTTAAAGATGTTATTTTACCGAGCGGTGGTGTTGCTGCGACCGAACAGTTATTCCCCGACTAGAACCCGATTCCACCCAAACGTTGGCCGTATCGCACCGCGGCTGCCCAATATGGAAAACTCTAAAGCGACCGAATGCAAAGAGGAAAACGAAGGCAAAGAAAGGTTTGGAAATACTACTAAATTTATTTACTATTTACACACATAAGCAAAAAGACAGCAGTCACGTTTATTTACAAGCACATGAGACGCAGGTGACACAGTGAAAATACTAGCTTATACAGACTTATTGTTACTACCCAGGGACAAGACAAAAGACAGACTACGAGCACACTTACACGGGGAATGATGATAGGACTGGCGGGAGATGGATGGCTTGCGGGATAGGGAGGTCCAACTGGTCCTGCAACCGATCGACTCGTTGGGCAGCCGCCGCCCCTTCGCGGCCCTGCTCCAAACTGCCGTCCAGGCCTCACGCTGCTGTGGCTGCAGTTGCGGTGGCTCCAGCTGCAGTAAAATGCAGTTGCGGTGGCTCGATCTGCAACACCACTCTGGACTTCTCTCGCAGTTTCGGTGGCTCGATCTGCAGCTCAACTCTGGACTTCTCTCACAGTTTCGGTAAAAGCTCATCATCTCCTTTTGGAAACGCCCTGCCGTGGGTTATATAGGCCCCACCCCTCAACCTTCGCGAACCTCCTCGATGTTTCTTTCCACACCCTCTCCAAGTCCAACCCCTTGTTCGTGGTTGGTTGAGTGGGGCTGACTCACTCCTCCCCTCTATGACGAGGTGGGGACCCGCCTTTCTTCCCCAACCCTGCCTCGTGGTCAATGGCGGCAATTGTTGGAGCGGAGGTAGTTTCAAATCGACGAAAGGGGGAATGGAGGCTTTTGGGAATGGGAATGAAGGGAATCTATCTCTTTCACTGGTGCAATGGAGTATTTCAATTAATGGGAGACATAGCCTTACCCTAAAACACATAATAAGATATAACTGTTGAACAGGGGTATTCTATGATTAGCTGTGGTGTGGGTGCTTTATGGACTAATTATGGGATGCCCTTTGACCTTTACACAGCTCCGGAGGCAGGAGGCGCAGAATAACAATAATAATAATAATAAAGCACACAATCAAAAAAAAATACAGTCCTCATATCCGCAACATATCCTTTTTGCCTATCCTCTTGGTAAGCCGTGACGTAACGCGCCGCGTCATAATTCTGT
Source organism: Myxine glutinosa (assembly GCF_964187855.1). Taxonomy (NCBI): domain Eukaryota; kingdom Metazoa; phylum Chordata; class Myxini; order Myxiniformes; family Myxinidae; genus Myxine; species Myxine glutinosa. Next base: position 312,829,911 of record NC_136261.1, on the reverse strand, counting down.
TTCCGGGTCCAAAGACGAAAATGGAGCCTGTGACACTTTTCACTCTGACCAACTTATTTTCTAATATGTATAATATGTATAATAGTATGAAGGCAGTATGTAGTATGAAGGCAGTATGTAGTATTGTAGTATGAAGGTAGTAAGTATGTAGATAGTAAGTATGTTGATAGTAAATATGTAGTGGTAGTATGTTAGTAGTAAGTATGTAGTTGTAGTAGTTGTATGCAGCTAATATGTATCTTGGTAGTATGTATGTCGGTACTACGTATGTCGGTACTACGTATGTCGGTAGTACATATGTAGGTAGTATGTATGTAGGTAGTATGTATGTAGGTAGTATGTATGTCGTGGTGGTAGTCGTAGTATGGAGGTAGTATGTATGTAGGTAGTATGCATGTAGTGGTAGTAGTAGTATGTAGGTAGTATGTATGTCGGTACTACGTATGTCGGTAGTACATATGTAGGTAGTATGTATGTCGGTAGTATGTATGTAGGTAGTATGTATGTCGTGGTGGTAGTCGTAGTATGGAGGTAGTATGTATGTAGGTAGTATGTATGTAGTGGTAGTAGTAGTTTGGAGGTAGTATGTATGTAGGTAGTATGCATGTAGTGGTAGTAGTAGTATGTAGGTAGTATGTATGTAGGTATTATGTATGTAGGTAGTATGTATGTATGTTGTATGTAGGTAGTATGTACATTGGTAGTATGTATGTAGGTAGTAGTAGTATGTTGTGGTAGTAGTATGTAGTGGTAGTAGTAGTAGTAGTTGTCATGCCAAGTTGTCATAGTAGTATGTAGTAGTAGTAGTAGTAGTAGTAGTAGTAGTAGTAGTAGTAGTAGTAGTAGTAGTAGTAGTAGTAGTAGTTGTCATGCCAAGTTGTCATAGTAGTATGTAGTAGTAGTAGTAGTAGTAGTTGTGGTAGTAGTATGTTATTGTAGTAGTAGTATGTTGTAGTAGTAGTAGTATGTAGTATGTTGTAGTAGTATGTTGTAGTTGTAGTAGCATGTATTATGTTGCAGTAGTAGTATGTTGTAGTAGTATGTTGTAGTTGTAGTAGTATGTTGCAGTAGTAGTATGTAGTAGTAGTAGTAGTATGTTGTATGTAGTAGTAATAGTATGTTGTAGTAGTATGTTGTATGTTGTATGTAGTAGTAGTAGTATGTTGTAGTAGTATGTAGTATGTTGCAGTGGTAGTATGTTGTAGTAGTATGTTGTATGTAGTAGTAGTATGTTGTAGTAGTATGTTGTAGTTGTAGTAGTATGTAGCATGTTGCAGTAGTTGTATGTTGTAGTAGTAGTAGTAGTAGTATGTTGTATGTTGTATGTAGTAGTAGTATGTTGCCACTTCAGCCTTTGTTTTTCATTCGCAGGAAATCGGTAGAAAGACAGTTCTTGGTTGGTTTCTGATCTATTACACACTCAGGAACGCAACACTGCGGCATGACCGACCACTTTTCTCACTGAGTCCAGCTGGTGTTTGGCTCCAGTGGTTTTGTGTTTGGACCCGGAAGCAGAATTATGACGTGCGCGTTACGTCACACTTACCAAGAGGATGTTGATCTCAAAAATAGTTGGTGGTTGAATTCAGTTTCCTGATATGAAAACCCGATTCAAATTTGAAGTCAACCGGATGAAAATTGAGAATTTAGAAATTCGAAAAGGTTGTTGACCTTTTGACCGAAAAAATAAATAGGTTTCTGTCGGACCACCAACTTTACCGTTTGGTGAAGTTTCATGAAGATCGGTTTAAAATTGTGACCTATAGGCAAGTATAAGTGAGCGGACAGACAAACAAACACACAAACACACACAAACCGGAGTGATCAAAATACTTGTCCAAAATTTTTTTGGGGCCAAGTAACAAGAACTATGTAGTCCAGAGCGCGATACTTGTGAAATCCCTAAACAATTTGACCATAAAAATAATTGGTGGTTGAAAATCAGTGACATGATATGCAAATCCTGTTAAAATTTCAAGGAGACATCGAGAGATCTGTGGGAGGGAGAGGGCTTTGGGGGGGAGGCATGTGAAGGGGGGCGGGTGGGTGGGAGAGGTATAAACATATGGACACTGCCAGGACTTCCAGGAAAGAAGTTGGAATTTCAAACAAGGTGGATCTGGGGTGAATTAGTGGGGGTAGAAAAGATCAAGGTTTTGGATGGGGGAAGATAAGAGATGGTGGTGAACAGCTGTTTTAAAGACCTGGAGGGAGGAGTGGGATTTAAGGGAGTGTGGGAGTTTGTTCCAGAGGCGGGAGAAAAGAGGAATGAAAGAGTGAAGGTGAGCAGAAAGCCGAGATTTCGGCAGTTTAACCATCAGAGGGTTGCTGGCAGATCTTGTGCGACCTGTAGGAATATTTGGGGGACAGAGCACAGAGAGAGCTGGGGGAGCAAGGCTGGAGAGGAGTCGGTAGAAGACAGAAAGACCACCTACCTGCCTGCGGTGAGTGAGTGAAAGGCCCTCAGAGGTAGCTTCATCGCGGGAGATTCCAATGATTTTGAAAGCTTTGGATTCAACAGCGTGAAGCCGGGCCAGGTGTGAGGCAGGAGCACCAGCCCATAGGGGAGAACAGTATTCCATTGAGCTGCGGATGAAAGCCTTGTATGTGGTGAGGAGCTCAGGTGTGCCGAGGAAGGACTTCGCACGACGGAGGATGCCCAGTCGGCGACTGGCTTTGGAGGCCAGCTTGGAAATGTGGTTTTCCCAAGAAAGATCATGGCAGATAGTGAGACCCAAAAGCTTGAGCGACAGAACTTCTTGGAGAGGATTGTTGAGAAAGTAGATGGGAGGGTTGTCCAGTCGATCTTTTCGGAGAGACATAGTAAGAGAGTGAGATTTGTCAGGATTGAAAGACATGTTCCACTTGTTTGACCAGTCTGTGATTTTGTCCAGGTCTTCAGAGAGTGAGGAGGCTGCAGACTGCCGATCTGAGGGAAGAGGAATGGAGCGGCAGAGAGTGGAGTCATCAGCAAAGAGATAGAGAGGTTAAATTCAACGACTTGATATGAAAATCCTCTTTAAATTTCCAGTCAATCGGATGAAAATTGAAGATTTTTTAAAAATCGAACCGAAGTTGATGAGCTTTGGCCTATGTTTACGTCGCTTCAACCAAAAACTTTATGCTTAGGAAAGTAGTAATCTGAGTATGCTCTCACATGGCGGCCCCTAAAGCACAGAAGAGTCGACTAATTGCAATTCTTTAACTTCATCAGCAGCATATCAGTGAATCATCTCATACACCCTTCAGGGCATTAACAATGAGCACAACTTCTGATGTACTTCATAAAAAGACCCTTAGACAGGTTCCTGCTGCTCCATCCTCAGATGCTGCTGAAACAGGTCTCAACGAGGAGCCTGAAACAAGTCTCAACTAGGAGCCGCCTTTAGAGGCCATTTCCCCCCGCAGAGTGGGGGTTGGCCTTCTTTGGGCACCGTGGTCCCCTTTTTGAAACAATGTTTTATGTCCGGATGCCCTTCCTGCTGCCAACCCTGTTAGTCGCCTCTTGCCACACACAGGGAATTATCAGTGAACTGGTACTCAATTTGCCGACCTCGGAAGGATGACAGGCTGAGTCAAACCCCTCTTGCGTTAATTCAGCGATTGACCGGGATTCGAACCCAGGATCCTAGGACCCCAAGCTGGCACCCTAACCGCTAAGCCAACACCAGGCTAGGTCTCAACTAGGGTAGGTAGCAATTAAAAAATTGGCCAAGGTATCAGCACACAATGAATGGAATACTTTTTTCAAAGCCTTGTATGCATTTAATTACCTGTACAACCATTGCACTCACATATTTATACCTGATGACATTGAAATGCAAATTAGGTTATCGATTGACAACGGGGCTGAGGTTTGACTCCAGAAAAGTAACTTAAGTAGAGTAGGCTGTGTGAATTTATTTCTCCACATGCACAATAGGCTTAGTAGGTTATGAAAGGTCATTTCTCCACTTCTAGAGCAATGATGATTGTCTCTGCCCTGTCCAATCAGTCCAGTCAGCCACTCTGGCCCAAAATGACCCGATAATGTGTCGAGTAGCAGTTATGTCTATTTCCAAGGACAATTTGTTCATTTGAGCTGTGGAACTGAATCGGTCACCATAATACGTGCTAAACCACAATCAGTGAATGTTGATATGATGAGGCTTGAAAATGTGAAAGAGTACTTAATTCTCAACATTATTTTCATCTCTCTGCAATAATGGCCGAGGCATAAGGCTCACTCTTCATAGACAGGATGGTGGTCTCTGTTTTTTATCAACCATAATGCGGTCGAGCTCTCAGCGTACTGAGCATACCCCTCTCCCCCAGATCTTCCAGGACACACGTGCTCCTCCAGCCACCGACCTCTGGTTAACTACTCAAAATCGAAGCTTTTCACTCACCTTTACTTTTTTGTTCCGCTTTTCTCCCATTTATGCACATACTTACCAAAGATGGTTCAATCCCACTCCTGCCACCAGCGCTTCAAGCAGGTGGTGCACCCCCATCTCATGCCATCCCTTATCCCCATCAGCTATCTTTTTCATCCCAATTAAACCAAATCAACTGAACCATCTCACTTGCAGGTGACTGTCTCCTCTCTCCTCTTTTTCCTCTTTTCCTGGTTGTTCACTCACCACCTTTATTGTTGTCAAACGTTTGCCCCACTGCTTCATTCTCAGTTCCTTGCCCTTTTCAATCTTTGTCACCTCACTCTTCCATGAGCCTCGATCTGGCATGAAAATTCACCAAACAGCACAAGATGTCATTCATTCACCAAAGAATAACACATATTGGGCCATTATGTGAATTCAGAATTTTCTTCAAATTTTCAAAATCTATTCTCTCGACAACCACTAATTTCATCTTACCCTGCGTTGTGCAGACCCCTCCAATTGTCCATCGGAGTAAGCTCACCGCAATATCTTGCTGAGTTGTTGTGAGTCTGTGTTGCCTAAGTGTTTGAGATATTTCAAGAGCTCGCTCTTGACTTTAATCCAATGTGTTGTAATGATTTGTCCACTGTGTTATGGTGTCGTTATTCATTACATTATATAAACCAAACTTCAGCATAATATAATAAAATATTTGTGGTTTTGATTCCATTGTCCTTGCCGAGTATTTTTGTCTTTTCAGATGTTGTTTCCGATAACATAATGTTTTCTCTATTCACAGGGAACGATGAAGGGTATCTTGATCTTCATAGCAATTGTTACAAGCACAACAGGGCAGAAATTGGAAGGTAGGATTGCATAAGTTCTTACACATTCTGAATCGTGATATAAAGCATTTTGGGATAATTGTTAAGAAATGGGGCTTTGGAAAATTGATTTCAAAAAGGTTTTCAAAATGTTTTGTTATGGAGCAATATTGCACTCAACTGTTCTTTCTTATCATATTTATAATGTAATTCTGATGAAGTCTAAACTTGATGAACTGTTTAACAATCAATTTTTAAACTGCAAGTGAGGTAAATATTAATGTCAGACCTTTTACTGAACTGAAGCAATTTCATGGTTTCACACATTTTCCAACCCTAACCTTAATCTGTCATCAAAAAAAAACTGACTTCTCTTGGGTCTATAAGGTGAAAGTTCACAGAAAAGTATCATGAAATGCATTTCATATATGAATGAATGAATGATCGTTTTAAGGCCATTTTCCCTGCTAGATCAGGGGTTAGCCTTGCTGGCCCCATGACAATCATGGTTCCCTGTTTGAGGCAATGTTTTTATGGCCGGATGCCCTTCCTGACGCCAACCTTTGGTCACGCTCTTAGAATGCGCAGGGATACGGTGTACCTATTCTAAATCGGGGTACACACCGTGATCATTCATCCCAGCAAGCTGGTACTCAATTTGCCGACCTCGGAAGGATGACAGGCTGAGTCAACCCCCCTGGCGTTAATTCAGCAATCGACCGGGATTCGAACCCAGGATCCTAGGATCCCAAGCCGGCACCCTCACCGCTAAGCCAACACCAGGCACCAGGTTCATAGACAGTATGTGTGTGTGTGTGTATATATATATATATATATATATATATATATATATATATATATATATATATATATATATATATATATATATATATATATATATATATATATATATATATATATATATATATATATATATACACACACACACACACACACACACACATATACATATATACAGGGTGAGTCAAAAGTAGCGCCCAATTTCTGTTTATTCGGGGTATTTTTTCGGGGTATGTTTATTCGAGGGACTTCCGTTTCCGGTCTTGCTGGCGAGGGTTCGTTTATTCTCAGCTCTCCATGCTATCCATCGAAATCGAAGTTAAGTAATTGTTCCCATTTGTATTTTCGTTATAACTATTTATTTTATGGTGTATATATTGTCTCCCGACGAAGATTTTCGGTGCAAATCTTTCATACCTGTATTGAAAATCGTGTTAATTCGGGTCGTGTTTTGAGGCCTTGTAGTTGTACAGTGAACACTGTACAACCTTGAGGCTTTGTTTTTCTCTCAGCGGTCCGTGTTTTTGTGATCCAATAACTTTCGTTCTCTGTTTTCCCAATCTTTTCACCCCATAGCCCTCTTCCTTGTGTAAATCACAACTCAAAAAAATCCAAAAAAAAAACATTTCCTTCTCTGTTCTCATTCGTTTATTCATTCTTATTCGTTCGTTCGTTCGTTCTTCGACCACGTGTTTCTCCCCCATTTCCCCAGATAGATTGTCAAATTTCAACTCGTTATTTTATCGTCCATGCATTGTTGTTTTGATTATAGTTACTTTTGGTTTGAATTTCCTGTAACTTGTAATTATTTAATCGTGTTCTGCTCCTCGTGTGCGGCCTTGTAGTTGTACCCCCGTCGGTGTTTGTTATCTTAATCGTGTTTTGCTTGGCTCTTAGTTTTTTTCCCTTCTACCCCGAACATAATACTCTGTCTAACGTTCTAAATCCCCACCTCCCCCCCCCCCCCCACCCCCAAAAACCAAACAAACAAACAAACAAACAAAAAAAAACATTTATTTTCCTTTCTCCACGTGTACTGTTGACTCATCCTGTATTTTCTGTCCAGGTGTGCTGTTCGCCCCGCCCCCATTAACTCCTTGCCATCCACCGTTTGCCCTTCACGTGACTCGTGGTGGTCCCTCTCGGCTCTCCCCCCCGTTGGTATTTTTGTGCACATAAGATTGTTCACGGTTCTGTTTAAATATCTATCTATAATTCCAGTAATCTCTGTCTGTCTGTCTGTACGTCTGTACGTTTGTCTGTGACCGCTGTTTCTCGACAACCACGGGTCCGATATACTTTTAACTTGCCAGGTATATTGCTGGGGACCCGAGGATGTGCCTTTTCAAGGTTTCATATTAATCGGACAATTACTTACCGAGCTATGTCCAAAAAACGATTCAACCAATCAGAGAGCAGCGAACGATCGCGTGTGCCGAACGTGGCGGGCACACTCTGCCTCGGATGGCACATTTGAGAGCGTATTCATTTATTTCACGTTTGCAAACTATGTTGGCGTTAAACTATGTTTTACAACTAATAAAAACGAATTTGCGATTCATTCGCTTTCCTGCGCGTTTGTGCACGCGATGGCGATTTCTTTACCAAACTCCGGAAGCCGTTCGCTTTGGACCAAACCATTGCATGTAAATAGAGGGGGGGGGATTGTCACCACTCGCAAGCCGTTCGCTTTGGACCAAACCATTTCATGTAAATAGAGGGGGGGGGATATAATTTTAGATATAGATATAGTACGGGCATGCCCTAGTTATTTAAATATGTATAACCTTTCCCCTTCAGTGTTTTACTCAGTGGTATTTTACAACACGCTGTTTTTCTTCCTATTTAAAAGGCTTTTCTCAATTTCCTCTCCAACTCATTCCACCTCAAAAAAAAGAAATTCAATATCTTATACGTCTCCCTCACTACATGGTCTAAATTCACATTCATTCCATCCCTCCTCCATCATTCTGAACCGGATTGCTAACTTGAAAATCACAACAAACCCAATTTGTTTTCAATGTTCGTCTTTCATTAATCATCCACTTTCTAAACTCCCCTCTTGCCCCTCCCATCCAAATCCCTCCCCTTGCACCTACACTCCTAAACTCCCCCCTTGCCCCGCCACTCTTAAACTCCCCCCCTGCCCCTCCACTCCTGAACTCCCCCCTTGCCCTTCCACTCCTGAACTCCCCCCTTGCCCTTCCCCTCCCAAACTCCCCCCTCACTCCTCCCCTTCAAAACTCCCCCCCAACCCCTCCCATTCAAATCTCCCCCCATACCATTCCTCTCCAATTCTCCCTCCTCCCCCCTCCTCCTCAAAGCTGCCTCCTCCCCACTTCGTCTCCCTTCTATCTCATACCTCCACCCCCCCCCCAACCTTCTTCTTTCCTCTGTCCCCCCTCAAACAACCCCTCACTGTGCCTCATCCCTTCACCTTCAAACCTTTCATCCTCCTCATCCTTCCCTTTCTTGGAACTCTTCTGCAATCGCTGACACACTAACAACTGCTCTCCCTACCTCCCGCTCTCATCCTTCATCTTGCCCTACTCCTCCCCTCCCCTGTCCTGTACCCGATGCTCCCCCTCTCTCTTCATTAACGGTATGGACCTCAAACATCCGGGGCCTTCGCTCAAACCTGACTGATCTCTCCATACAGGTTGCTTCTGACAATCCAGACTTGATCTGCTTAACAGAGACTTTCCTCCTTCAAGATGTCTCTGATTCCTTAATATCTCTTCCTGGTTACTCCCTCCTCCGGTATGATAGACCTGAGCCTCGGCCTGGTGGTGGGGTGGCTATCTTTATCAAAAACTCTCTTCCTCACTCTCCTTGCACTGCCCTCTCTCCTCCTCACCCCCAGGAGTACCTCTGGCTACGGCTTCCTCTCCGCTCCCACCTTTTGTTCATATGTGTTCTGTACCGTCCCCCAAACAGTGATGACTCCATCTACATTTCACTGTCTGACAACATGGACCAACTTCTATCCACTCATCCCAACTCTCTCTTCCTCATATGTGGTGACTTCAATTGTCATCATGCCACCTGGTTGGGTGTGGGTTCCTCTCTCACCAGTCATGGCACCTCAGCAAAGGACTTCTGTGACTCACTGGGATTGACACAATCTGTCAATTTCCCGACCCGGATCTCAGCCAATGGAGTATCTTCTCTTCTCGACTTGGTTATGACTAACTTCCCTGCTAATGTCTGCTGCTCTTCTTCTGCTCCAATCGGTTCTTCTGATCATGTGCTTGTCAAAGTGGACATCTCTCTGGCCATTCTCAGAGAGCCTCCTCAGCGTCGACGAGTCTGGCATTTCACTCAGGCCGACTGGGACGGTCTTCAAGCAGCCATCAATCGTCTGGATTGGTCTCCCATCTCCACTGCCTCTGACATCAATTCTTCCTGGGAATTCTTCCAAAGCAAACTGATCTCTCTCATGCACAGATTTATCCCATCTCGCCTTCAGTTGTCTTACCCTTCCTCCCGTCCATGGTACACTGAATCTTGTGGTGAGGCAGTTGCCCTGAAACAACTTGCCTTTGCCTCTTGGAAGGCTAATCCAACTGAAGGAAATCTCAGTTCCTTCCACCAAGCTCGGAACAAGTGTGTGTCTACCCTCAGGAGTGCCAGGAAGCACTATCTCTCCTCACTCAAGAATGAACTCTCAAACCTGTCTCCTTCCTCCAAATCCTGGTGGCATCTGGTCAAATCCGTTTCTGGTGTTTGTTCCCCCTCCATCCCCTCCCTTACCTCAAATGGCCACACAGTTGACATCGCACGTGACAAAGCCGAATGCCTCAACTCTGTGTTTGCCTCAAAATCCTTAGTCCCAAACCCATCTCTCTCTGTTCCCACCTTTCCCAGTCGAACCAAACTGCTCCTGGACTCTGTGACCTTCTCTCCTGACAAGGTGGAGGAGTTTTTGTCAAACCTCGACTCTGATTCTGCAACTGGACCAGATGGCATCAGCCCACGGGTCCTAAAATCCTGCTCTGCCGCTCTATCTCACCCTCTCTCTGTTCTTTTCACCCTATCTTTTGCTCAAGGTCATCTGCCAGCATCCTGGAAATCAGCAAACATTACCGCTTTACACAAAAAAGGTGCAAAAACAGATCCTTGCAACTACAGACCAATCAGTCTGCTCCCAATTATCAGCAAAGTCATGGAATCCATCATTGCTTCGGATATGAAATCTTTCCTCTTCTCCAATGGCTTGATCTCTGATCATCAATTTGGTTTCAGACCAGGTCACTCTACTCTGGACATGCTGCTTCTGCTGTCTCAACAATGGATGGAGGTCCTCAATGCCAAACAGGAAATCAGAGCTGTCTCCCTTGACATATCACGTGCCTTCGATACGGTCTGGCACCCAGCTCTGCTCACCAAACTCTCCTCCTATGGTATCCATGGAAATCTCCATGCATGGCTTGCGGACTTCCTCTCTGGTCGTAGTCAACGTGTGGCCCTGAATGGATTTCTCTCATCTCCCCTTCCCGTTCAGGCTGGAGTTCCCCAAGGCAGTGTGCTGGGCCCTGTGCTTTTTCTGGTCTTTATCAATGATCTCTCCGACTCTCTGGAAAATCCTCTGTATCTCTTTGCTGATGACTCCACTCTCTGCCGCTCCATTCCTCTTCCCTCAGATCGGCAGTCTGCAGCCTCCTCACTCTCTGAAGACCTGGACAAAATCACAGACTGGTCAAACATGTGGAACATGTCTTTCAATCCTGACAAATCTCACACTCTTACTATGTCTCTCCGAAAAGATCGACTGGACAACCCTCCCATCTACTTTCTCAACAATCCTCTCCAAGAAGTTCTGTCGCTCAAGCTTTTGGGTCTCACCATCTGCCATGATCTTTCTTGGGAAAACCACATTTCCAAGCTGGCCTCCAAAGCCAGTCGCCGACTGGGCATCCTGCGTCGTGCGAAGTCCTTCCTCGGCAAACCTGAGCTCCTCACCACATACAAGGCTTTCATCCGCAGCTCAATGGAATACTGTTCTCCCCTATGGGCTGGTGCTCCTGCCTCACACCTGGCTCGGCTTCACGCTGTTGAATCCAAAGCTTTCAGAATCATTGGAATCTCCCGCGATGAAGCTATCTCTGAGGGCCTTTCACTCACTCACCGCAGGCAGGTAGGTGGTCTTTCTGTCTTCTACCGACTCCTCTCCGGCCTTGCTCCCCCAGCTCTCTCTGTGCTCTGTCCCCCAAATATTCCTACAGGTCGCACAAGATCTGCCAGCCACCCTCTGATGGTTAAACTGCCGAAATCTCGTCTCTCTGCTCACCTTCACTCTTTCATTCCTCTTTTCTCCCGCCTCTGGAACAAACTCCCACACTCACTTCAATCACACTCCTCCCTCCAGGTCTTCAAAACAGCTGTTCACCACCATCTCTTATCTTCCCCCATCCAAAACCTTGATCTTTTCTACCCCCACTAATTCACCCCAGATCCACCTTGTTTGAAATTCCAACTTCTTTCCTGGAATAGTGTAGCAGCATAGCAAACCTGTTGTGCATTTTGTGATACAAGCACCAAATTTGGCACAAATGTACATTAATATGTTGCGAACATTTTCAGATATTGGGCCACTTGAAATTCCGTAATTTTTTTTTTCAAATTTTTTCTAATTTCGTAATTTCAAATTTTTCGGGTGACACCGTCACAATTTCGGTCTTCGAGGCCGGCCGATATAGTGGGGCGGCTTAGCCCAAATATTCAAAAGAATTGTGCATTTTGTGATACAAGCACCAAATTTGGCACAAATGTACATTAATATGTTGAGAACATTGTGTGGTCAGCAATGAAGACGAGAGTCTGAATTACATGTATGCAAAAGACCTTGTGAACCAGTGAAGCAAATACACGGGTAAGCATGAATTAAATCTAGGGCATGATATAATTTCCATGATGTTTACCTCTACACTCAATGGTGGAAGGAGGTAATGTTTTGATCCCAGCTTGTCTGTATGTCTGTTTGTCTGTTAGTCCACAAAATTCCAGACAAAGCTTGTAGTAGTGGTAGTTGTAGTGGTAGTGGTGATAACAGAAATTGTTATATAGAACTGAACTTATATTATTATTATATGCAGAAAATAACTTCATTTCTATATGCCCTGCAGTGGACAGGTTAATTGGTTTATGCACTGAAGGGGTCACCCTGGTGTGCACTGCTGTGTTCTGCCTCACTGAGTTGTTCAGGTATGATGTACTCAGCACAAGCTTCCGGTCGGCCCGGAGGTGGGGGTGCGGGGCCTGTCACGGAACGTCAAAACAAACGGCCTGCCGGGGCCGCCCAAAAGTCGGGCGTGAGGGGCGCGTCCACTAATGGAACGCCTCTCGCTTCCCAGATCGAGGGCCACGTGGTCAGGAGAACCTCGTCCCTTCCGGTCACACTTTGCCTATCGGCCGGCCTCGAAGACCGAAATTGTGACGGTGTCACCCGAAAAATTTGAAATTACGAAATTTGAAAAAAAAAATTACGGAATTTCAAGTGGCCCAATATCTGAAAATGTTCGCAACATATTAATGTACATTTGTGCCAAATTTGGTGCTTGTATCACAAAATGCACAATTCTTTTGAATATTTGGGCTAAGCCGCCCCACTAGAAGTCTTGGCAGTGTCCATATGTTTTATACCTCTCCCACCCCCCCCCCCTTCCCATGCCTCCCCCCCAAAGCCCTCTCCCTCCCACAGTTCTCTCGATGTCTCCATGTCTCTCGGTCCCTGCTCTCAAATGTTATGTTTGTGTCCTTCCCCCTCTCTCCCCATCTTGCGCTCCCGATGTTATTTGTTTTGTGTGTCCGTTTGTCTTTCTGTGCTGTGTGATTAATGTTCGCTCTTTCACGAGCCTCGATCTTGTATACAAAAAAAAAAAAAAAATTCATATATATATATATATATATTTCTGTCAGTTGATTGTTTGTTTGCCATTTGTATTACAGTGTACAAGAAGGTAGAAATAAATGAATGACATGTTTATCTAACCATTTATTCGGGGGAAAATTATTACAGAACTGCACCAAGCTGTTTTACTTGCAATTTTCAAAGTGCCCTCCCTCGTGATCGATGCACAATTGCAGCCAAGCAGGCACAGAGTGGCACACACGCTTGCAGAGTTCGATATCAATTTCCTCAAACTTTGCAGTAATTTGAGCCTTCAATTCCTGAATGGTACGAGGCTTTTCACGATAAACAAGGTCTTTCATGAGCCCCCAAAGAAAGAAATCTGGAGGTGTAAGGTCTGGGGAGGTCTGGGGTTGTCTCCATCATGAAGGGCATGCAGTAAGCGTGGAATGTAAGGTTTCCATTTTTTCTGGTGAAGGACACAGATAACACTTGATTGGCTCACTTCCAACTCTGCAGATAAACGGCGAGTTGACTTTTGCAGACTTTGTTCCAGTCTCCTGATGGCTTCTTCATCCTTAGCTACATTCGTTGCCGTTTTCGGACAACCGGACTTCTTTGCAGTGGCTACCGACCCTGTTGCTTCAAATTTCTCGACAATCAATCATATGTTTCTTCCCTGGGGTGGGTTAATATCGAATTCCTGTGCCAAACGGCGTGCCGCCATCGTTGGTTGTTCATTACATTTGTAGTAATGTTTCTCGGCCGCAATGCGTTGATTCATTGAAAGGTAATTCATGGTTCAATTTGGTGCAAATTCAGAAACTTTCCAAACTCTCAGCAATAACCTGCAAAACAAAAATAAATAAACTAAGAAAATTAATAATCTGCAAGACAATTATTAACAACATGACATCCCAGAAAGAATCTGACAGCCGAAAAAACAGAAATCGGGCGTGGGCGCTACTTTTGATTCACCCTCTATATATATATATATATATATATATATATATATATATATATATATATATATATATATATATATATATATATATATATATATATATATATACAGTATATTTATGTACAGTATATATATATATATATATATATATATATATATATATATATATATATACAGTATATTTATGTACAGTATATATATATATATATATATATAGATATAGATATATATATATATATATATATATATATACAGTATATTTATGTACAGTATATATATATATATATATACATATACAGTATATATATATATATATACATACATATATATATATACACACAGTGCTTTCAGAAAGTATTCACAAAACTTGACTTTTTCACATTTTTCTGTGTTACAACCTCAATTTAAAATGAATTATAATGAGATGTTTTAGTTATTGATCTACACATAATACACCATAATGTCAAAGTGGATTTTTTTATTTATAATCTTTGCAAAGCAATTAAAATTGTAATACAGAAATATCTAATTTACATAAGTATTCAACCCGCTGAGTCAATACGTTGAAGAAGAGCCTTTGGCAGAGATTACAGCTCCGTGTCTTCTTGGGTAAGTCTATCACCTTTGCACATCTGGATTTGGGGAGTTTATCCCATTCTTTCTTGCAAATTTTTTCAATCTCTGTCAAGTTGGATGGGGAGTGTCAGTGAACAGAAATCTTCAAGTCTTTCCACAGATTCTCAATGGGATTCAAATATGGGCTTTGGCTGGGCCTCTCAAGGACTTTTTACATTCTTGTTCTGAAACATTCTCGTGTTGCTTTGGCTGTATGTTTGGGGTCATTGTCCTGTGGGAACGTAAATCTTCACCGTAATCTAAAGTCTTTTGCACTCTGAAGCAGGTTCTCCTCTCGGATTTGTCTGCATTTTGCTCCATTAATTGTTCCTTTTATCCTTACAAGTTTCCCAGTTCCTGCCGCTGAAAAGCATAGCCATGGCATGATGCTGCCACTACCATGCTTCATGGTAGGGATAGTGTTGGATGGGTGATAAGCTGTGCTCAGTTTGTACCAGAGGTAGCACTTTGCATTCAGGCCAAAGCATTACATTTTCATCTCATCAGATCACAGAATATTTTCCCTCATGCTCTCAGTCTTTTTTCAAACTCCAGGTGTGCTGCATGTGCCTTTTGCAAGGAGTGGCTTGCTTTGGCCACTCTCACATAAAACGTAGATTTTGAAGTGATGCAGAGACTGTTGGTCTTCTGGCAGGTTCTCGCATTTCAGCCAAGGAACTCTCTAGTTCTGTCGGTGGTCGGTGGATTCTTGGTCACCTCTCTGACCAAGGTCCTTCTTGCCCGTTTGCTCAGTTTGGTCATCCCCATCAGCTATCTGATGCTGATGGGGGATGACATAACCAGCTCTAGGAAGAGTCTGGGTAGTTCCATTTTTTTTTCGTAACTGCGGAGGTTATGCAGTTCCTTGCTATTATTTCTGACTGTTTATTTTAAACGACTTTGCCAGGGACCCCTAAAACTCATGCCAAAAATAGGAAAAAAAAGATGTATCAAAAAAAAAGTCTTTGTCCAAGGACTTCTGGGAATCTCTCGACATTGTGAAAGGAAACATCTGTCATTATTTACTTTAAGCAATGTGTATACGGGAAGAAGACAATTGGTTTTTGGTCATTTATTAGCACAATTTGCCTTCTCATGGTCACTTGAGAGTTGCAATGCACCAGAATTTTCAAATATCTCATTGGATTATAATTGTCAGGCGACTGTGAGATTGGACAGGCTATCGGTGATAGCTTGTCAGTGATAGAGGAGGGGAAAGCATTAAATATTCTACTGTTTTGATGTGAAAATGCCTGTTTTCTTTTATGACAGGAGGAGGGCGAAGAGGGGAAAGATGGGACAGAGTTGGGAGGGGGAGGTTGAGGCTTTAGGGGAGTGAGGACTTTTTGTGGGGGAGGGGAATTGAGTGGGGGTGGAGAGATGGAGGGGAGGTTTGAAAGCTTGGAGTGGGGATGGGATTGAAGCCTTCAGGTTGGGAGGGGGATATGGGGTGGGAATTCTGAGGGGGTGGGAATTCATCATTTGAAGTCACATTTTACATTGCAAGGATGTTCTGCAAGTCCCTGCGACATCATATATTTCTGTCACGGATAAAACCAGTGTAGGATATTTGACTGATTCCCACTGAATGACATTCATGTTATGTTTTGATAAGGTATTGTCATCTCGTGACTGTATGAATCAATGTTAGAGGCACTTTGTGAATCTGGCTATTGGACCACACAGTCTATTGGAGTATGTATCTTTCAAGAATGCCTTCTGAGTTGTCCTGTGCCCCATTTAGTGACCATCCATTGAAAATGACAACCACAATGGTCTGATTCAAATTGTGACACAGTTGAACTCGCATGCTGGGTATAAATGTCTTCTCTGCTCTATTTCTTCCAATACCACCAACACAATATACTGCCTCATTGGGGTTGAAATGTTTTGGGGAATTCTGGACTTTACAGAGTGTCATATGCTGGTATCATTACACACTCACTTGGCCGTCAATAAACACTTGCTACACATAATATTAGCATGCTGACTCATCTCTTAGGATACAGTCGTGGCCAAAAATATTGGCACCCTTGCACCTTTTTCAAATAATGCACCATTTCTTCCAGAAAATTCTTGAAAATAAAAAATATTTTAGTATCGACGTATGTATTTCTTTGGTTTGCAGTGGAACAAAACAAAAAAAACCTGGAAAAATTACTAAATCTTAGCATATTCCACACAGAGATCCTAAAATGGCCTGGACAATATTGGCATCTTTTAGAAGTTGTTAGAAATAATTAGATTTCAAGCAGGTGATTCTCCTTTACTTTGGAATTGAACTCACCTGTGGTGAGGTGCAGGTTCCTGCAATATAAAAATCACTCATTCAACCAATTTGAATAGAGAAATGGAGTCATTCTGCTGTTTTTCGTCACTGTGTGTACCGCAATGAGCATGGAGAAAGGAAAGAAAACCAGAAAATTGTCTGAGGAGGTCAGACACAAGATTGTAGCCAAGCATGGACAATCTTAAGGCTACAAGTCCATCTCCAGAGACATTGATGTTCCTGTGTCCACGGCACGCAATGTTATCAGGAAGTTTAAGGCCCATGCTACTGTAGCCAACCTCCATGGATGTGGCCTCAAGAGAAAACTTGAGCGAAGTTTGCAGCGAAGGATTGTTTGAATGGTGGAGAAAGCACCTTGACCAACTGCCAAACAAATTCAAGCTGACCTTCAGACACAAGGCACGACAGTTTCAACTCGCACCATCCATCGCCAACTCAATGAAAGGGGGTCTATGGTGGGATACCCAGGAGGACCCCACTACTGAGAGAGACATGAGAAAGACCGACTGGAGTTTGCCAAAACACACCTGAACAAGCCAAATCCTCCTGGAAGAATGTCCTGTGGACAGATGAGACCAAATTGGAGCTTTTTGGAAAATCTCATAATCTCTATGTTTACAGAAAACAAAATGAAGCCTTCAAAGAAAAGAACACCTTCCCTACAGTCAAACATGGAGGAGGTTCAGTGATGGTTTGGAGTTGCTGCGCTTCCTCTAGCACTGGGTGCCTTGAATGTGTGCATGGCATCATGAAATCAGGAGATTACCAAGGCATTTTTGAGTGCAATGCTCAACCCAGGGTCAGAAAGCTGGGTCTCAGTCGAAGGTCATGGGTCTTGCAGCAAGGCAATGACCCCAAACACACTTCAAAAATCACCCAGGAATGGTTCAAGACAAAACGCTGGACTGTTCTGAAGTGGCCAGCAATGAGTCCAGATCTAAACCCAATGAACACCTGTGGGGAGATCTGAAAACAGCAGTTGGGAGAAGACATCCTTCCAATCTGGGAGAACTGGAGCAGTTTGTACAAGCAGAGTGGGCTAAACTGCCAGTAGAGAGGTGTTGGTAGCTCATTCATGGCTATAGGAAGCACTTGACTGCAGTTATTTTGTCCAAAGACTGTGCTACCAAATATTAAGTCGAGGGTGTCAATCATTTTGTCAATGCCATTTCTTTTTATTTTCTACGTTCTGAATCAAAAACAAAGGTTCTGTAATATTAACAGTGAAATAAAGAATTGTGGAGACCAAATACTTTTGTCAATTTCAAATTATGAGTTTTAGATTAGAGATTGATTAGAATTGAGAATTAGAAAAAATTATGAGTAATTTGAAAAAGGTGCAAGGGTGCCAATATTTTTGGCCACGATTTTATGTAAATATCTGAATGCAGTATCCACTAAATTGCCACATTTTAGTCATATATTTGTTTAATTTTCTCACACTAGATTCTGACACTTGTTCCATTCACTTGTTACACCAGGCTCCTTTAAATTGACCATGCACAGCTTCTGTATTGACTTTATTAATGTGTAAACCTCATTCATTTAATGGCTTTCGAATTATTTTTAACATGTGCAAACACTATTGAAATAACTAGAGAATGCCCTTAATAGTGTGTTTGACCACCTCTTGTCTTCCCTCATTCTTGTGTTGTGTTCTTTACCACAATTGAATATTTCCATGATTTATATGACAATTCCACACATGGGGTTTCCCAAAATAAATCAATGATATTTGTGATTGCTTCTTTTGCAAAAAGATGTATGCTCTCTAGAGCATGCTTTTCCAATTCCTTTTCCAATACTACAGGTAGAAAAACCTGATAAACTTTCTTCACTTACATCAACCTTAAACCATTGGCCTCAGAGATTTACATGAACAAAAGGATGGGGAGGTGATGAATTTGTGGTGGTGGAGGGAGGATGAGGAAAAGGAGGAGAGATCTTCACGGAGCATTATCATGGACCATCATGATTTAGTAGTCACATGATGTTTGAGAAGTTTATATTGACACCAGTCCTGAGAAGTGCCGTTTTACTTTAATGCCTCCATCGGCTAGACAAATAGTTTATATAATACTTTTAAAATATGTCTTCTTTAACCTATTTGGTAATAAACTGGAAACAAAAATTATACTTTAATAAAATATTTGACTGTGGCCCACTCATACTTATGGACCACTGCATGTAAATTCTAAAAACATCAACCAAAAATACATTTTGTAAAAGAGGATAATACAGTTAGATGCTCTCTTTGTGGGGAGATCTGAAATGAATGAAATGATCGAAGATTGCAGCGAAGATGCAATGATCTGAAATGATCAATAACCATACAAAATGACCATCACAATGTCCCTACATTATGCAGAAGGCACAATCAAAATTTGAGAGCTCAAAATACAATGTGTATTTCTTCCAAATGTTATTTGCCTGGTGATAGAATAACTCAGCAAGAAAGAAAACTGGTATAATAAAAAATAAAGAAAACAAACTAAAAAACATGTGAAAATGCAAAGCCTGTCTGCGTCCTCTTTGAATACAGACTTCTTCTGTATGCGAAACATGATGAAAACAGTTTTAAAAAATGACGGTTTTAGGTGACCTTGACCTTTTGACCTCAAAATAAATAGGCTTCAGTGACCCAATATGCAAACCCTGCTCAAATTTCAAATCAATTGGATAAAAATGGCAATTTTAATGCAGACCTTTGAGCTTTAGATTAAAAAAAAAAATCAGCTTCGAAGCTTTTGATTTGTGAACCAATTCAGTGACCCAATATGCAAATTCTCAAAATTTCAGGTCAACCAGTGAAAATTGATGATTTTGTGATGCTGATCTTTGAGCTTTTGACTAAATTATTAATTTGTCTTCTCCATAATCTCATAATGCTTTGTTGAAAATTTGATGAAAAATCTCAAATGGTAAATTAAAATTTCAGTTCAATTGGATGAAAATTGATGATTTTATATGATGCTGACCTTTGACATTTTGACAAAGTTACGAATTTATCTTCTCCATATTCTCATAATAACGCTTTGTTGAAAATTTGATGACAAAGCTCAAATGGTAAAAACGTCATGGCCCGGACAGACACACCAAAGTGACTGCAAAACCCATTTCCCTCTGTGCGGGGGACGGGCTGATAATACTTTCTCACATGTTGTATAACATCAAACAATTATACTTTGTAATAAACACTAAAACTCAAAATAATACACAGTAATGCTATATAATCTCAAATAAGAAAAGAAGAAAACAACAATTAAAACTCTAAGACTGTTTTTCCAGCCAAATGAAATGTTTAATTTGACGCATTGGCCCCAGGGTACTATTGTGGCAAGAAAAGTAGCAACAATGAATATATTAACATCGACTTAACGATTATAGAACTCGAGAATTAAAAATTGGACAAATATCCTGAGTTAAAAGTGGGTTGCTGAATTAGTCGCAACAAAATTTACAAAACAATAAAATTTACAAAACAATAAAATTTACAAAACAAAACAGTTTATTCCATTTTTAAATATGCCTGATTCTGGTGTAATTTCTTAACTAAAAACAAAATCCATAATGAGGTTTATAAATTAACATCCTTTACAAGATTTTTCAATGCAGCTGGGGAATAATCAATTGGCCACAAATTAATCAGCAACCCAGACACTAAAACAAGGGAAGTTCTCAATGATTCACTATATGTCTCATAAAAAACTGGCGCATCGTGAGATTTCACACAATGAGACAATATATTGGAAGCGGTTTCTCAAACTTGATCGATTGTACAAATCAATCACCACCTAATTGGAAACAGAACTACAAAGCTCAAAAGTTGTGTGAATCATCACTATTGCATCACGATCAGGGTGAAGTTGGGCTTCTGGCTTGGCTCAACTGGCTGAGCTTTTGTATTGTAATCTGGGGATTTCATGTTCAAATACAACTCTGATGGATTGGCGATGGCAGACTGCACAGTATTTGTATCGCCATGCGTCATTAACAGTGATGCAGGCCTCTGATCCTCCGCATACGATTGATTCATTGATTTCAGTGATGCTGACCTAGGATTCATAACTCAACTTCCCTAAACTTTCCAGGAAAAATACAAGTTGGAGTCACAGAACCGAAAGGAAATGGTAGAGAAAGTGTTCCTCCAAGTTTGCAAGCAATTTAAAATAAAGAACCCAAAATACCTCCAACAAAACGAAAAAGCAAGAAAGTAACAAAGTAGACAGCCCAGAAAAATGCCAATAAAGAGGTTCATGAAAGTAGCCAGAGGGGCAATGAGGCTTCAATACACTGCTTGTGTGATATTTCTCGAGGCAATTGATGAATTGGGCTACAAAGGCGTTACAATGATACACTATGTGTCTCGTCTTACAAAGTCAGCCGAACCGTATCAATTTGTCATATAATTATTTTTTCAAAAATCGAGGCTTGTGGAAGAGCTGAGAAACTCAGTCACATTTAGCAGGAATTTCTCAATGACTTCTGTGCCGCAAGTGATTACATAATCATTGAATGCGGTTCTCGCAATTTAAACTTTTTTCAGAAGGAATGGCAAAGCTCTTTTGTTGCCAAAGCTTCCTGCCTACAGGCATTAACAGTCTTGCTTCAAGTGAGTGCTCAGAACGAAACTGATCGAATCAAACACCAAAACAAAATGAGAAACATGTCATGCCTTTGTCTTCTCCACTTGATAGAAATGAAGATGGATAATGAACGCCCTGGGAGGTGTGTGTTGCACATCCTAATGTCTGACTCGGGAGTTAATAACCACGAAGTTAAGCTTGTTTTACAACTGTAGCGTTGCTATCAAACTTAAATAATTATTTTCCAATGCATATGTAATGGCATGGAGAGCACTCTAAATAAAAGCCGGGAGAATGTAGACTCAGAGTCTGAATGTTTGTTGAATACCCGTTGAGTCGTGGTGAGGATATACACAGGACAAGAAAAACCTGCGAGATACAACATAAAGCTTTGTTACATCAGTGACCAATCTCAACATGGCAGTGCCTCTCCGACTTATACAATGTAGCCACATTTGGCATGCCAGAATGAACTTAACCACAGTCACTTTTACAGTGAAACCATGTTTAACAGTGTCACCACTTTTACAGTGAAACCATGTTAAACAGTCACCACTTTTACAGTATAATCACCTTTCAATCAAGTATCATTGACAATCAGGGGGAATAACCATTTCTAACCTCCTGTTTCATTTAAACTACGAATAAAATCGATGAAAAAAGGACAATATTGAATTAAATGAGCAATCAATGGAATGTAATAATAATAATCAGTAAAATTAAAGAACAACAGAAAATATCGATTTGTGGCGTAGCATGAACTTATTTGATCCTAAAACACCTTAATGTAAAGGGTACCTCACACCAAAAAATGGTTTTTACGGACGTCCACAGATGTTCTTTCTACGGCAGCGTTGCGATTTTTTGAGCAAGATCGTGAACACCCGGGAGAGGATTTTGCTTGACCGTGACTGATTCACAGCGGTTTATTACGGTTTAGTACGGACTGCTACGGCTTCGTTGCAGATATACACGGCGGAGATACGGTGCCTATACGTTTGCTTGCGGTTCCTTATGGTTCCCGGCCCAGAATATAAAAACGGGGGCTCTCCCCTCATTCTGCTGCTGACTTCCAAGGGCAAGACCTATCCAGGAGAGCCATGGACGGAGCACCCGCTGCCCAGAGAGTCCAAGGAGAGGGAGAATCCTTGCGGATGGTTAAGATGGCCTTATGGAGTCTTACGGTGGTGTTACGGCAGTTGCGGAAGCGTTGAGGAGGCGTTGAGGAAGCGTTGCGGTCTAGATTTCCATAGCACTGCCGTAATAGTCTTACGAGAGTTTTGGTCTGGACCAAAACTCTAGTAAGAAATTACGACTCCTCCCGGACGCTTAAGGATCCATACGAATGCTCCAGGAAGCGTTGAGAATGTCCCAGGTGCCACAAGGAATGCTCCCGGTTGTGCACGAGTTTGTCGCCGCAACGCCGCCGTAAACGTCGTAACGACCCCGTAAGGCCGGTGTGAGGGGGGTTTAAAATATCTCAATGTTATCCCGCAACTGCCACTTGGGGTATTGTACTATTAGCACGTTCTAAGTAACACGCCAGTTCTTAAAATACACGAAGATAAACTGCATGGCGGTACAGACACAACTGTAACATAGCAAAATAAATCATACATCGCTGTGTAGTTATCAATCTAATCAAACTTAATATATAGTCTTCACAAACGACTCCAAAGTGATCAAGCTAAAAAAATGCAGATAAAATGTGAATAAGTTCGATTAACAGAGAAAATCAGCTAATTCTCAATTGCATAAGTATTCAAACCCTATCCCTAATTGACATCAAATCACTTCAGGAGCAAATTATTTGTTTGAACGGTTACAAAA
Source organism: Myxine glutinosa (assembly GCF_964187855.1). Lineage (NCBI taxonomy): Eukaryota > Metazoa > Chordata > Myxini > Myxiniformes > Myxinidae > Myxine > Myxine glutinosa. The sequence continues at coordinate 312,806,790 of NC_136261.1, read as the reverse complement.
TAAGTGTAATAGGTTTTACCTGTATGTAATCAGTGGTTTAACTTAAAAATTAAGCTCTCCCACTTATCTAAGGAGTTTTAAGGTGTAACTCACTTGGTCAACCAACAAGGCAAACATGAAGAGCAAGGAGCTTTCCAAAGACGTCAGACATAAAGTGGTGGAGAAGCACCGTTCAGGAGAGGGTTATAAGAAGATTTCAAAGTCACTCATTATCCTTTTGAGTACGGTGAAATCCATAATTAAGAGGTGGAAGACGTATCATACCACTGAAACTCTCCCCAGATCAGATCTGCCATCCAAACTCAGCAGCCGGACAAGCAGGAAACTGGTTCGGGATGTCACTGTAAATCCAACAATGACTTTGAAAGGTCTGCAAGGCACTATGTCCGAGATGGGGGCCAGTGTTCATCAATCAACAATATGTCATATGCTTCACAAAGCTGCCCTCTATGGACAAGTGGCAAGAAAAGAAGCCATTATTGAAAAATATGCATCTAAAAGCTCATATGGAGTTTGCTAAAAAGCATCTTAATGATATTGCAAGAATGTGGGAAAAAGGTTTGTGGTCAGAGTCAGATGAGAATTGAATTGAACTTTTTGGTCTAAATCCAAAGCGTTACTTCTGGCACAAGCCTAATACTACACATCACCCAGTCAACACCATCCCTACTATCAAAGATGGTGGTGGCAGCATCATGTTACAGGGCTGATTTTCATCAGCAGGGATTGGCAAGCTTGTCAGGATAGAAGGGACAATGGATGGTGCAAAGTACAGGAGAATCCTTGATTAAAACCTACTTGAGTCAATCATGAATCTGAAACTGGGTAGAAAATTCACATTTCAGCAGGATAACGATCCAAAGCACGAAGCTGAAGCCACAATGGAGATTCTGAATAATAATAAAATTAATGTTCTTGAGTGGCCCAGTCAACATCCTGACTTAAACTCAATTGAACATTTATGATGAGACTTGAAGATTGCAGTCCATCGACGATCCCCATCAAACTTGGCAGAACTGGAGAATTTTTCACCATCTCACTGTGCAATGATGTTAGAGACCTACCCACAAAGACTCATAGCAGTCATTACTGCAAAACGTGCTTCCACCGAGTACTGACCGAAGGGGCTGAATACTTTTGCATCCAGTGAATTTTGATTTGTACATGTTTTTTTGCAGGCACAGCAAGTTTCTAATATACATCATGGATGCGTTCCTAGAAAATGCGACTTTATTCAAAATTATGTTGTTCAGACATGATATTCCAAGCCTGGTGTTGGCTTAGCGGTTAGGGTGCAGGCTTGGGATCCGAGGATCCTGGGTTCGAATCCCGGTCGATCGCTAAATTAACACCAGGGGGTTGACTCAGCCTGTCATCCTTCCGAGGTCGGCAAATTGAGTACCAGCTTGCTGGGATGAATGATCCCGGTGTGTACCCCGGTTTAGAATAGGTACACCGTATCCCTGCGCATCATAAGAGGCGACTAAGGGTTGGCGTCAGGAAGGGCATCCGGCCATAAAAACATTTCCTCAAACAGGGAACCATGATGATTGTCATATGGCCCGCAAGGCTAACCCCCGCTACAGCGGGGAAAATGGCCTTAAAACGATCATTCGTTCATTCATTCATTCATTCATTCAGATGAAGGAGCTGTGCTCCCACGTAGTCGGAAGAATGGACGCGACAAAAAGCTGGAATTCGTCCGAGTTTCTTTATTGTCACAAAACAACTCGGGTACTCTCAAAAGCCCGTTTATCGGGCAGCAATATATATACACACATTATCCCGGAGCGTTTGCCCGGGAAAGGCGAGAGGGGGCGTGGCCGGGTGTCCTGGCCTGGCAAGTCGAGGGCGGGCATGCCCGGGCGTCCTGGACGAGCCCGGCATGGTGATCGCTCCGCGTCCTTGGTAGGTGCAAGGCGATTGTGTAAATCCAGCAGTAGCCGCTACACATGTCCCCCCAGAATCGACTTGCACCGGCAGGGTCAATTTAAGGGGGGTCCTGATGACCCGGCCGAAGCGACCCCTGGCGGGTCGTGGGGGGGGGGGGGTCTGGTGTGGTGGTGGGCGGTCGAGTGGGGGGCACCGTGGACGGGGGGTGGCCTCGCCGCGGCAGAAGGGCCAACCGTGGCGGTTGGTCGATGTCCACGTGTGCCGGCTTGAGGCGGTCCACCGCAATCCGGTCCAACCTGCCGCCGATGTCGATGACGAACGACTTGTCGTCCCGTCGCAGGACCCGGAAGGGCCCGTCGTATGGCGGCCGGAGTGGCCCCCGATGTGCGTCATGACGCACAAAAACGTACTCCGCTGTGCGAAGTGCTGGGGGGACGTAGGACTGGGGGTCACCGTGGTGGGATGTTGGCACGGGGGCAAACCGTCGGGCGGCCTCCTGGAGGTCCGAGCGCTGGTGAGCTGCGGACCAGGGACTGGTAGCATCAGGCACGAATTCGCCGGGGACGTGTAGCGCCTGGCCGTAGACAAGCTCGGCGGTGGATGCCCGGAGGTCCTCCTTGGGGGCCGTGCAGAGGCCCAAAAGGACCCATGGCAGCCGGTCGGCCCAACCGCCGTCTTGAAGGCCGGCCATGAGCGCGGCCTTCATGGAGCGGTGGAATCGCTCGCACAACCCGTTGGCTTGGGGGTGGTAGGCCGTAGTACGGTGGAGCTTGACCCCCAGGTTGCGGGCGACCGCGCCCCACAGCTCGGAGGTGAACTGCGGTCCGCGGTCCGACGAGATGTCCGCCGGTGCGCCGAAGCGGGCGACCCAGGTGGCGATGAAAGCCTGCGCCACGTCGGCGGTGGTGGTGGAGACGAGGGGAACGGCCTCCGGCCACCTGGTGGTCCTGTCCACCATGGTGAGCAGGTGTGTGAACCCCCGTGATGGGGGGAGGGGGCCCACCAGATCCACGTTGACATGGTCAAAACGTCGTTCGGGCATGGTGAAAGGTGCCAGCGGGGCCTGGGTGTGTCGGTGGACCTTGGCCTGTTGACAGGCTGTGCAGGTGCTGGTCCAATCGCGGACGTCCCGTCGAAGGCCGTGCCAGACGAATCGCGCCGACACCAGCTTCTGGGAAGCTTTCCGGCCCGGGTGGGAAAGGCCGTGGAGGGAGGCGAAGATGCGGCGTTGCCAGGTAACGGGCACGATGGGGCGAGGCTGGCCTTCGGAGACGTCGCAGAGCAGGACAGTGTCCGCGAAGGGGATGTCGGCCAGGCGGAGGCCCGTGTCCGCCGCCCGGAGGGCCTGCACCGTGGTGTCGGTGGTTTGGTCCGCCGCCATAAGCGCGAAGTCCACGCCGAGGTGGACCGCGTTCGCGCTGGCCCGAGAAAGACAGTCGGCCACGGCGTTGTTTTTGCCGGCGACGTGCCGGATGTCCGTGGTAAACTCCGACACGGCGGAGAGGTGGCGCTGTTGGCGGGCCGACCACGGCTCCGTGACCTTGGCCATTGCGTAAACCAACGGCTTGTGGTCGACGAACGCCGTGAAGGGTCGGCCCTCCAGGAGGTGGTGGAAATGGCGAACGGCCAGGTGTAGACCGAGGAGCTCACGGTCAAACGTGCTATATTTGAGCTCGTTCGGCCGGAGCTGCCGGCTGAAAAAAGCGAGTGGCTGCCAAACCCCGTTCACCCATTGCTCATGTACGGCGCCCACCGCGTAGTCGGAGGCATCCGTGGTGAGGGCGATGGGAGCGTTGGGCACCGGGTGAGCGAGCAGTGTTGCGTCGGCGAGGGCCCGCTTTGAGCTTTGGAAGGCCGCGTCCATTGCTGCGGACCAGACGATGTCGTGCTTGGCCGGCTTGCCCCGGAGGGCTTCGTAGAGGGGCCGCATGAGTTGAGCAGCGCGGGGCACGAAGCGGTGATAGAAATTCACCATTCCCAGGAATTCCTGCAGGGCCTTTATGGAGCGGGGACGAGGAAACGTGGTGATGGCCTCGACCTTGGTTGGCAGCGGCACAGCCCCGTTCTTGGTGATGTGGTGGCCCAAAAAATCAACGGCCGTCGTGCCGAAGTCGCATTTGGCCGGGTTGACGATGAGGCCGTGCTTGCTGAGGCGCCCGAACAGTGTTCAGAGGTGGAGGAGGTGCTCGGCCCAGGACATGCTGGCGACGAGGATGTCATCCAGGTAAACGGAGAGGAACGGCAGGTCACGCAGCACGCCGTCCAGCAAGCGCTGGAACGCCTGAGCCGCGTTCTTGAGGCCAAACGGCATCCGTAGGAATTCGAATAAGCCGAACCGTGTGATGAAGGCCGTTTTAGGGACGTCGGCCGCCCTGACAGGTACCTGGTGATATCCCCATATGAGATCGATTTTTGAAAAAATGACCCGTCCTGCCAGACGGGCAGAGAAGTCTTGGATGTCCGGGATCGGATACCTGTCGGGGGTGGTAGCGTCGTTAAGGCGGCGGTAGTCGCCACATGGGCGCCAACCGCCCCCTGGTTTTGGGACGATGTGTAGTGGCGAAGCCCACGCGCTATCGGAGCGTCGCACGATGCCAAGGTGTTCCAAAGCGTCGAACTCGGCTTTGGCCATGGCGAGCTTGGCTGGGTCGAGGCGGCGGGCTCTGGCATAGACCGGCGGGCCCGTGGTTGGTATGTGGTGCTCGATCCCATGTCGTACTGCGACGGCCGAAAACGTCGGCCGCGTGAGGGCCGGGAACTCCGTGAGCAGGCGAGCAAACTCGTTCGCCGCCGGGAGGGCGCATTCCAGGTCGGTCGGAGCGGAGCTGCTCAATGTGCATACCAGGGAGCTGAAGGTCTCGGCGTTGATGAGGCGACGCCGTTGGACGTCCACCAGCAGTCCGTGTGCGCAGAGGAAGTCGGCGCCTAGCAGAGCCATGGGCACGCTGGCGGTTACAAAAGTCCAAGTAAAGCGTTGGCCGCCGAAGCAGAGGGTGACGTTGCGCGGGCCGAAGGTGCGGATGGCCGATCCGTTGGCCGCAACCAAGGAGGGGCCGCAAACCGCGGACTGCCTGTCCTGATCGGAGGCGGGTATGACGCTCAGTTGGGCGCCGGTGTCGCACAGGAAGCGCCGTCCGGATGCTTTGTCCGTGATGAAAAGTAAGTTGCCCATGTGGCCGGCGCTCATGGCTGGTAATGAACGCCGGCCCGGCCGTTTCCCGGCCTGCCGAAGGTGCACGGGGGTCGGCATGTCCGGGCCTTCTGTCTGAACCTGGCATGATAGTAACACCACGCTTGGTCAGGTGGAGGCCCCGGTCGTCGTGCTGGAGGTGGTCGGCTCGGCGTTGCGGCCGCCAATTGCGTCGGCAGTTCGGTCGTCGACCGTGCCGGGTGCTCAGGCGCCATGGGCGTTGCGTCCGACGGCGGTGGGCCCCAGGTCGCTGCTGCAATGCGTTGGCCTGCCGCGGAGATCTTGTCGGCTTCCCTGGTGAGGGCGCGGGGATCCGTGATCGTTGTGCTCGCCAGGGCGAGGCGTACCGGGCTAGGCAGCTGATGGAGGAACAGCTCCCGGAACAGGAATGCCGGAGAGTGCTCGCCGAGCAGCGAAAGCATGTAGTCCATTCGCTCGGACGGGCACGTGTCGCCGAGCTCGGGCAGGTCGAGCAGGCGCCGTGCGCGTTCCGCCGATGGGAGGGCGAAAGTGTCGAGGAGGAGCTTTTTAATCGCGCCGTATTTGTCAGTTGCTGGCGGGCTCTCGAGGAGGCTCAGGGCGCGGGCCGCGGTGGCTGAACTGAGCGCTGCTACCACATGGTGCAAGCGGGTGTCGTCGGCCGTGATGCCTCGCATTGCGAACAGGGAGTCCGCCTGGGCGAACCAAACCGCCGCGTGAGCCTCCCAGAAGGTAGGCAGTTTAAGGGCAACTGCCGTGTCCATGTCGGTAGGTCACCAATGAAGGAGCTGTGCTCCCACGTAGTCGGAAGAATGGACGCGACAAAAAGCTGGAATTCGTCCGAGTTTCTTTATTGTCACAAAACAACTCGGGTACTCTCAAAAGCCCGTTTATCGGGCAGCAATATATATACACACATTATCCCGGAGCGTTTGCCCGGGAAAGGCGAGAGGGGGCGTGGCCGGGTGTCCTGGCCTGGCAAGTCGAGGGCGGGCATGCCCGGGCATGCCCGGGCGTCCCGGGCGCGGCCTGGCAAGTCGAGAGCGGGCGTGGCCGGGCGTGCCCGGGCATGCCCGGGCGTCCTGGCCGAGGCCTGGAAAGTTGAGCGCGGGCCTGCCCGGGCGTCCTGGACGAGCCCGGCATGGTGATCGCTCCGCGTCCTTGGTAGGTGCAAGACGATTGTGTAAACCCAGCGGTAGCCGCTACACAGACATGATATTCCCATGGACTCTTGTGTTATAATGGGGGGGTGCGTGTCCAGCGCAAATTTTCTGTCATCCTAACCTAACTTAAACCTCATTTAACTACATATTAGAGACAAATATGAAACAAATCGATACAGAACACAAATAAAATGCAAATAGACAATTAAATGAACAGTTACAGGGGTATTGACCAAAATGTCGGGCCGAGATTGCTTGTGCAGGACGGGAGGGTGCGGGTGGAGAGTGGATGAGGAACAGGGAGTGAGAGGCAGGCCTGTGTGCCTTATCATCTGAGGATGTCTCTTCAGAGTAGAGCATTGGTGGCAGAGAGTCGATACTTTATGTTGGAGTTAACATCCTGGGTTTTAGATAGTGCTTGGAATTTTGTTGGGGCTTCCACTTTGGCCCTGAAGAAGGTGTAGAATGTTGACGCACTGGCTTCTGCTGAGGTTGATGGACGGGGTTCTGCTGATGTAGTTGCTATCATATGAGGCTTAATGACGCTGTCAATGCAAGTCTGTTGTGCTTGCAATTTCTTATTTTCGTACATTTCCTTGTAGCCTCGTGACGTCTTGCTTGGAGTATTTGCAGCACGTTTTGCACTCATGGTGAAGTGCTTCTTGAAAGATTATGTATTTAAAGTTGGGCACAAAAAGAGCCCACGAAAGAGCACGAGATGTCGACGTGTGTGTGACTGAGACCAGTTCAAAGGCGTGCTGACGATGCTGCCGCATTGTGTGCGTGTGTGTGTGTCATATTGTTGTTCAGAACATGCAGATGTTTCTAAAAATAGGACAACCTTTTTTTGTTTGTTTGTCCATTCTTGCGTTCCCCCAAATTTCAATCAAGTGTTTACACCATTACATAATGCCACTGAGCCGTATCATGAAACAAGTGAAGGCTTGTTTTGTGGATGGAGAGGAAGATTACTGGCATGACACTGACATGTCATAAACACTGCATGATATGACTGATTATTGTGTTATGTTACTTGATCACATTTATTGTTGTTTTCAACTGCATCCATGCACATTTTTTAAGGTGTATATAAGTCTGTAGCGGTTACCGCTGGATGTACATAATCGCCTTGCACCGGCCAGAACACGGCCAGACGCGCCTCTCCCGGGCATGCCCGGACTCACTGTTCCCGGGCACGCCCGAACCTCCCGGGCACGCCCGGTCTCGTCTTTCCCGGGCATGCCCGCTCTCGCCTTTCCAGGGCTCGCCCAGAGCGTCCGGGCATGCCCGCTATCGCCTTTCCAGGGCTCGCCCAGAGCGTCCGGGCATGCCCGCTATCGCCTTTCCAGGGCTCGCCCAGAGCGTCCGGGCATGCCCGCTATCGCCTTTCCAGGGCTCGCCCAGAGCGTCCGGGCATGCCCGCTATCGCCTTTCCAGTGCTCGCCCAGAGCGCCCGGGCACGCCCAGCCTCGACTTGCCAGGCCGCAGCCAAACACGCCCGGGCAGGTCCAGACTCGCCTTTCCAAGGCTCGCCCTTGATACCCGGGCATGCCCGGTATAGCTTTTGCCGGGCAAACTTCCCGACATAAATGTGTATATATATTGTTGCCCGAAAAACGGGCTTGTCAGAATACCTGAGCTGTTTGGTTTCAATAAAGCAACTCGGACGAATTCCGTCTTTGGTCGCGTCAATTCTTTCGACTCGCGTTGGAGCGCAGCTCCTTCATTGGTGACCTACCGACATGGATACGGCAGTGACGCTTAAACTGCCTACCTTCTGGGAGGCTCACGCGGCTGTTTGGTTCGCCCAGGCGGACTCCCAGTTCGCCCTGCGAGGCATCACCGCGGACGACACCCGCTTCCACCATGTTGTGGCGGCGCTCGGTTCCGCCACCGCGGCCCGCGCCTTGAGCCTCCTCCAGCACCCGCCGGCTGCTGACAAATACGACGTGCTGAAGACGCTCCTCCTCGGCGCTTTCGCCCTCTCACCGGCAGCACGCGCACGGCACCTGCTTGACCTGCCCGAGCTCGGCGACACGCGCCCGTCCGAGCGCATGGACTATATGCTCTCGTTGCTCGGCGAGCACTCTCCGGCATTCCTGTTCCGGGAGCTGTTCCTCCGTCAGCTGCCTAACCCGGTACGCCTCGCCCTGGCTGGCACGTTGATCACGGATTCCCGCGCCCTCGCCAGGGAAGCCGATAAGATCTCCTCGGCGGGCCAGCACATCGGCGCGGTTACCTGGAGCCCGCCGCCGTCCGAGGCGACGCCCACGACGCCCGAGCGCCCTGCGCGGTTGGAGGCCGAACTGCCGGTGCAACTGGCGGCCGCCACGCCGCACTGCCCGCTTCCGACACGACGGCCGGGGCCTCCACCTGACCGGGCGTGGTGTTATTACCACGCCAGGTTCGGACACAAGGCTCGGACGTGCCGGCCCCCGTGCACTTTCGGCAGGTCGGGAAACGGCGGGGCCGGCGTTCATTCCCAGCCATGAGCGCCGGCCACTCGGGCAACTTGCTGTTTATTCGGGACAAAGCGCCTGGATGGCGTTTCCTGTGCGACACCGGCGCCCAACTGAGCGTCATACCTGCCTCCGAGCAGGACAGGCTGGACGCAGTTTGCGGCCCCTCTTTGTTCGCTGCTAATGGCTCGGCCATACTCACTTTCGGCCCACGCGTCGTCACCCTCTGCTTCGGCAGCCAGCGCTTTCAATGGACTTTTGTTACCGCCAGCGTCCCCGTGGCTTTGCTGGGCGCCGACTTCCTCTGCGCGCACGGGCTGCTGGTCGACGTCAAACGACGTCGCCTTGTCCACGCCGAGACCTTCAGCTCCCTGGCGTGCACAATGAGCAGCTCCGCGCCGACCGAACTGGCGTGCGCCCTCCCGGCAACGAACGAGTTCGCTCGCCTGCTCGTGGAATTCCCGGCCCTCACGCGGCCGACGTTTTCGGCCGTCGCGGTGCGGCACGGGATCGAGCACCACATACCCACTACGGGCCCGCCGGTCTACGCCAGGGCCCGCCGCCTCGACCCAGCCAAGCTCGCCGTGGCAAAGGCCGAATTCGACGCGTTGGAGCACCTCGGCATCGTGCGGCGCTCCGATAGCGCGTGGGCCTCGCCACTGCACATCGTGCCAAAGCCGGGGGGTGGATGGCGCCCGTGTGGCGACTACCGCCGTCTCAATGACGCTACCACCCCCGACAGGTACCCGATCCCGCATATTCAGGACTTTTCAGCCCGTTTGGCGGGACGGGTCATCTTTTCGAAAATTGACCTGATACGGGGCTACCACCAGGTACCTGTCTGGGCGGCCGACGTCCCGAAGATGGCCGTCATCACGCCGTTCGGCCTGTTCGAATTTTTGCGGATGCCGTTTGGCCTCAAGAACGCGGCCCAGGCGTTCCAGCGCTTGATGGACGGCGTGCTGCGCGACCTGCCGTTTCTTTTCGTCTATCTGGACGACATCCTCGTCGCCAGCACGTCCCGCGCCGAGCACCTCCTCCACCTCCGAACACTGTTCGGTCGCCTCAGCGAGCACGGCTTAATTGTCAACCCGGTCAAATGCCACTTCGGCGCGACGACCGTTGACTTTTTGGGCCACCGCATCACCAAGACCGGGGCCGTGCCGCTGCCGACCAAGGTCGAGGCCATCACCACGTTCCCGCGTCCCCGTTCCATCAAGGCCCTCCAAGAGTTCCTCGGCATGGTGAATTTTTATCACCGATTCGTGCCCCGCGCTGCTCAGCTCATGCGGCCCCTTTACGAGGCCCTCCGGGGCAAGCCGGCCAAGCATGACATTGTTTGGTCCGCGGCCATGGACGCGGCCTTCGCCAGTGCCAAACGGGCCCTCGCAGACGCAACGCTGCTGGCTCACCCGGTGCTCAACGCGCCCATCACCCTCACTACGGACGCCTCCAACTACGCGGTGGGCGCCGTCCATGAGCAATGGGTGGACGGGGTTTGGCAGCCACTCGCTTTTTTCAGCCGGCAACTCCGGCCGAACGAGTTAAACTACAGCACGTTCGACCGCGAGCTGCTCGGGCTATTCCTGGCCGTTCGCCATTTCCGACACCTCCTGGAGGGCCGCCCGTTCACGGCTTTCGTCGACCACAAGCCGTTGGTCTATGCAATGGCTAAGGTCACGGAGCCGTGGTCGGCCCGCCAGCAGCGCCACCTCTCCACCGTGTCGGAGTTCACCACAGACATCCAGCACGTCGCCGGCAAAGACAACGCCGTGGCCGACTGCCTTTCGCGGGCCAGCGCGAACGCGGTCCACCTCGGCGTGGACTTCATGCTCATGGCGGCCGACCAGACCACCGACGCCTCGGTGCAGGCACTCCGCGTGGCGGACACGGGCCTCCGCCTGGCCGACATCCCCTTCGCGGGCACCGTCCTGCTCTGCGACGTCTCCGAGGGCCAGCCTCGCCCCATCGTGCCAGTTTCCTGGCAGCGCCGCATCTTCGCCTCCATCCATGGCCTTTCTCACCCGGGCCGGAAAGCTTCTCAGAAGCTGGTGTCGGCGCGTTTCGTCTGGCACGGCCTTCGACGAAACATCCGCGACTGGGCCAACGCCTGCACGGCCTGCCAGCGAGCCAAGGTCCACCGCCACACCCAGGCCCCGCTGGCACCTTTCGCCGTGCCTGAACGGCGTTTCGACCACGTCCACGTGGACCTGGTGGGTCCCCTGCCCCCCTCGCGGGGGTTCACCCACCTGCTCACCATGGTGGACAGGACCACCAGGTGGCCGGAGGCCGTGCCCCTCACCTCCACCACCACCGCCGACGTGGCGCAGGCGTTCATTGCCACCTGGGTCGCGCGCTTCGGCGCACCAGCGGACATCTCGTCCGACCGCGGCCCACAGTTCACGTCTGAGCTTTGGGGCACGGTCGCCCGTTCGTTGGTGGTCACGCTGCACCGCACCACGGCCTACCACCCCCAAGCCAATGGGTTGTGCGAGCGGTTTCACCGCTCCATGAAGGCCGCACTCATGGCCGGCCTTCAGGACGACGGTTGGGCCGACCGGCTGCCGTGGGTCCTTTTGGGCCTTCGCACGGCCCCCAAGGAAGACCTCCAGGCGTCCGCCGCCGAGCTCGTCTACGGCCAGCCACTCCGCATCCCGGGCGAATTCGTGCCTGAGGCTACCAGTCCCTGGTCCGCCGCTCGCCAGCGCTCGGACCTCCAGGAGGCCGCCCGACGATTTGCCCCCGTGCCGACGTCCCGCCACGGTGGCCCCCAGTCCTACGTCCCCCCGGCGCTTCGCACAGCGGAGTACGTCTTTGTGCGTCATGACGCGCACCGGGGGCCACTCCGGCCGCCGTACGACGGGCCCTTCTGGGTCCTGCGACGGGGCGACAAGTCTTTCATCGTCGACTTCGGCGGCCGGCCGGACCGGATTTCTGTGGACCGCCTCAAACCGGCGCACATGGACGTCGACCAACCACCACGGTTGGCCCTTCCTCCGTGGCGAGGCCGCCCCCCGTCCACAGTTCCCCCCGCTCGACCACCCACCACCACGTCAGACCCCTCCCCACGACCTTCCAGGGGTCGCTTCAGCCGGGTCATCTGGACCCCCCTTAAATTGACCCTGCCGGTGCGTGTGTAGCGGTTACCGCTGGATGTACATAATCGCCTTGCACCGGCCAGAACACGGCCAGACGCGCCTCTCCCGGGCATGCCCGGACTCACTGTTCCCGGGCACGCCCGAACCTCCCGGGCACGCCCGGTCTCGTCTTTCCCGGGCATGCCCGCTCTCGCCTTTCCAGGGCTCGCCCAGAGCGTCCGGGCATGCCCACTATCGCCTTTCCAGGGCTCGCCCAGAGCGTCCGGGCATGCCCGCTATCGCCTTTCCAGGGCTCGCCCAGAGCGTCCGGGCATGCCCGCTATCGCCTTTCCAGGGCTCGCCCAGAGCGTCCGGGCATGCCCGCTATCGCCTTTCCAGTGCTCGCCCAGAGCGCCCGGGCACGCCCAGCCTCGACTTGCCAGGCCGCAGCCAAACACGCCCGGGCAGGTCCAGACTCGCCTTTCCAAGGCTCGCCCTTGATACCCGGGCATGCCCGGTATAGCTTTTGCCGGGCAAACTTCCCGACATAAATGTGTATATATATTGTTGCCCGAAAAACGGGCTTGTCAGAATACCTGAGCTGTTTGGTTTCAATAAAGCAACTCGGACGAATTCCGTCTTTGGTCGCGTCAATTCTTTCGACTCGCGTTGGAGCGCAGCTCCTTCAAGTCTACAATTTACTCAATTGGTACATTTTCTTTTTTTGCGTTTGAGAAATTAATTCAGATTATGCTCTGTGGTATTTGCAATCACACTCTTCTTATATGATAAAAGTTATGAAAGCAAGTTTTGTGTACTTAGTGTACTCTTCTGATGATGTACTATCAGTCTGGAAAGACTTCTATTGAATTATGTTCCCTAATTAGTTGGCGACTCCATATCAAATCGACATTGTTTGGCACGACTTATATTGGAGATTTCCTGTATTCCTGACATGTAACCTCCTTCAACTATAACAGTGCTTAGATTGATCTCTGTAGTTATAAATAAAAAAGTGTATTTGGAAAAATTGTTTCTACATAATCGGTATAATTCATCTAAATGTGGCATTATTGGTAGGGAGTGAATAATTATGCAGGCCACTTTGTGTGTATGTGTGTGTGTATATATAACCCTTACAAGAAACTTCAATGCAAGAGGAGACCATTAGTCCCATCAAACCTGCACAACGGTCGTTTGTCCATGCTCTATTCCTTTTTAAATGCTGAGCATCAAGCAAAGAAGCTGCACACATCATTTTTAAAGTCTTTGGTATGACGTGTCTGGGATTGTAACCTCGCACACTTAGAGCGGATACTCTAACCATTATTCCACCGAGTCTGGTTACCATACCTTATTTGATTTATATTTTATCCCTTTTGGGAATATAACATAAATACCTCTAGCTGCTGGCACTGTGCTGTCTGCTTACATCCCGTCTTTGGTATGGGGTCGGGTTTTAACCACTGACCTCTCAGACTCACAGAAGTCGCTCCAAACATTACACCACCTTGTCTCACAAATTGTGTTACTTCCAAAATAAGTTTGGAGGCTTTTTCACACATTCATATAATTTTTTTTCCTCAACCTAACGGTAAAAAGGATCTTTTAAAACATTCTGGAAGTCACGATAAAGCTGTAACTTATAATGCAATGCATTAAATTCAAACTCAATCAAACTAGACCAATGCGACTGTGTCGCCAATATGTCTCTGTATAGTCCCACAACGGGTAGATGCCCTCCTTCACTGTCCTAAAAATAAACAAGTTTGATTTAAATCCCTTCAGCTGTTTTCAGGTATCACATTTTCACCATCCATAACAGGTTTCACATCGATCGGTGAAGCGGTTTCAGAGAAGGGATTTTTTTAAATATCGGCGTTGAAGCTAATATGGTTGCCACACCACATGACATATGACCTTTAAAATGTATACTCTGCATATGTATGGGTAGGGGATCACATGTATGAAGTTTTGTGTTGATCGGATAGGTTAATTTTTCTATCCAAGATGCCTGCCAAACCACGTGACCTACTACATCATCATTTTCGAACTACACTACTGGTCAAAAGTTTTAGAACACCTCAATCTTTTCAGTGTTTATTGAAATTTATGCAGTTTAATGTCCAGTGAATAACCTGAAATGGTACAAAGGTAAGCAGCAAACTGCTCGAGGTTAAAAAAAGTTTAGGTTAGCAAAAACGGGAAAATAATGTAAATTGCACAGTTATATTGTAAAAAAAAAAGGCCTTCTTCAGGGAACAAGTAATGGGTTAACAACTTACAGCTGTTCTGCAGCAATGTAAGTAAATTAAGCCTTGAAAGTTGATGCAAACAATTCCTACAGGTGTCCCAACCTCTGCAGATTACTTGATTACAAACCCCCTGTCTGTATAAAAGTAGTATTGGAACAGACTGCTATTACACCCTCTGAAGCATCATTTGGACAATATTGCACTGCAGGAAGTAGTATATTGGAAACTGGAGGAAACTCTGACAGGAAGAGGTCTGGCAGACCCAAAGCCACAACAGAATCAGAAGACAAGTTTCTGAGAGTCAACAGTTTGCGTGATAGGTGGCTCACAGGACAACAGCTTCAAGCACAGCTTAACACTGGTCGAAGTAAGGAAGTCTCAGTTTCAACTGTGAAGAGAAGACTTCGAGCTGCAGGTTTGACAGGTCGAGTGGCAGTAAGAAAGCCATTGCTAAGATGGCAAAATAAGAAAAAGAGGCTTGCCTGGGCCATGAAGCACCGCCAGTGGACTTGTGAAGACTGGAAGAAGGTCTTATGGACCGATTAATCAAAATTTGAAATCTTTGGTTCATCACGCAGGGTTTTTGTACGCCGTCGAGTCGGCGAAAGGATGGTTCCTCAGTGTGTGACACCAACTGTCAAACATGGAGGAGGAAGTGTGATGGTCTGGGGCTCTTTTGCTGGATCCAGAGTCGGCAACTTGCACAGACTGACTGGCACCCTGAACCAAAAGGGCTACTACAGTATTTTGCAGCGCCATGCAATACCCTCTGGTATACGCATAGTTGGTCAGGGGTTCATCCTACAGCAAGATAATGACCCTAAACACACCTCCAGGCTATGTCAAAACTACCTTCGAGGAAAAGAACAAGACTGTAGGCTTCAAATCATGGAATGGCCAGCAGTCTCCAGACTTAAACCCCATCGAGCTGGTTTAGGATGAACTGGACAGAAGGGTGAAAGCAAAGCAAGTGTGCAACACATTTGTGGGAACTTATGCAACAGTGTTGGGAAGAACTTCCCGAACAATATTTGATTTCCATTGTAGAAAGAATGCCACGAGTGTGTTCGGTGGTTTTATCTGCAAAAGGTGGCGACTTTGCTGAGTCAAAATTTTAAATAAAATTTGGTTAAACAAAATGATTCTATGATTTCTTTTTTATCTCCAATTGTTTATTTGTTCTATGCTTAATTTCAGAGTACATTGAGACATTAAACTGCGTAAATTTCAATAAAAACTGGAAAAATCGAGGTGTTCTAAAACTTTTGACCGGTAGTGTATATGCAACAATGGTGTTAGATATTTGTAAAATTTCGCATTGATAGGGTAGGCGGTTTCAGAGATATAATTATTTAATATATTCCTTCAATCCAATATGGCCACCACACCATGTGACCAAAGACGTTTTCGTGGTCATCTTTTAATCGCCATGCCTAGTCAATGGCACATGTAAAGTTTCGAGTCAATCGATTTGGTGGTTTGGGAGAAGATTTTTTTTTTTTAAGGTTTTTAGATTAAATCCAATATGGCTGCCAATAGATCATGTGCATGCAATTTCAGATTTTTACGATAAGGTATTGATGAAAACATTTTTGGCTAGTATACCACTTCACCTATGATGTCATCACTATCATGCTTTTGTTCCCCATTGGGAGTGCTTGACAATGTGCCAGGTGGAAAAAATTTCCATTCAGCGGTTTCTGAGAATTTTTTTAAAATTATTTGCATTTTATCCAAGATGACTGCCATACCACGTGACCTATGACATCACAATTATCATGAAAACATTCTGCATGGGTCTCACTCATACCCTGAAAGTTTTGTCTCAATCGGACATGTGGTTGCTTAGAAAAACGGGGTTTAGCCTGTACGGACGGACTGACATGCCGAAAACATAATGCCTCCGGCCACCTTCAGGGGCAGAGGCATAACTAGAAAGCATCTGAAAATGCAAAGCCCGTACGCCTCAGTTTGTATTCAGACATATTCTTCCGCATGTTCAAATAACAAAAACAGTTAAAAATAAATTAGTAAATGAAAATTGATGATTTTATGCACGTTTCTCTCTAGTCGTAGTCAACGTGTGGCCCTGAATGGGTTTCTCTCATCTCCTCTTCCTGTTCAGGCTGGAGTTCCACAAGGCAGTGTTCTGGGCCCTGTGCTTTTTCTGGTCTTCATCAATGATCTCTCTGACTCTCTTGAAAATTCTCTGTATCTCTTTGCTGATGACTCTACTCTCTGTCGCTCCATTCTTCATCCCTCAGATCGGCAGTCTGCAGCCTCCTCACTCTCTGCAGACCTGGACAAAATCACAGACTGGGCAAACAAGTGGAACATGTCTTTCAATCCTGACAAATCTCACACTCTTACGATGTCTCTCCGAAAAGACCGACTGGACAACCCTCCCATCTACTTTCTGAATAATCCTCTCCAAGAAGTTCTGTCACTCAAGCTTTTGGGTCTCACTATCTGCCATGATCTTTCCTGGGAAAACCACATTTCAAATCTGGCCTCCAAAGCCTGTCGCCGACTGGGCATCCTCCGTCGTGCGAAGTCCGTCCTTGGCACACCTGAGCTCCTCACCACATACAAGGCTTTCAGCCGCAGCTCAATGGAATACTGCTCTCCCCTCTGGGCTGGTGCTCCTGCCTCACACCTAGCTCGTCTTCACGCTGTTGAAACCAAAGCATTCAGAATCATTGGAATCTCCCGCAATGAAGCTAACTCCAAGGGCCTCTCACTCACTCACCGCAGGCAGGTTGGTGGTCTTTCCGTCTTCTACCGGCTCCTCTCTGGCCTTGCCCCCCCAACTCTCCCTGGGCTCTGTCCCGCAAATATTCCTACAGGTCGCACAAGATCTGCCTGCAACCCTCTTATGGTCAAACTGCCAAAATCAAGACTCTCTGCTCACCTTCACTCCTTCATTCCTCTTTTCTCCCGCCTCTGGAACAAACTCCCTCACTCTCTTCAATCCCACTCCACCCTCCAGGTCTTTAAAACAGCTGTTCTCCACCATCTCTTATCTTCCCCCATCCAAAACCTTGATCTTTTCTACCCCCGCTAATTTCACCCCAATTCCACTTTTTTGAAATACCAACTTCTGTCCTGGAAGTCCTTGGTGTCCTTGTGTTTTATACTTCTCCCTCCCCCCCCCCCCCTTCCCACGCCTCCTCCCCCCAAGCCCTCTCCCTTCCACACATCTCCATGCTCTCAAATGTTGTGTTTGTGTGCTTCCCCTTCTCTCCCCATCTTGTTTTCCGCTCCCTCTTTTTATATATTTTGTTTGTCTGGTTGATTTGTTTGTGAAGTAAATGTTAGCTCTTTCACGAGCCTCGATTCAGTATACCAAAAAAAACAAAAAAAACCCTTGACCTTTGAACTTTAGATCTAAAAAAAAAAAAACAGCTTCTAAGCTTTTGATTAGTGAACCAACTTTGTGGCGCAATATGCAAATTCTTTAAATTTCAGGACAATTGGGTGAAAATTGGTGATTTTACGCAACCTTGACCTTTGGTCTTTTGATTAAAAAAATGTTTTGATAAAACATTCCCCAAAGTCCGTGCACGGATCTCCACTCTGGTTGAAGATCGAGGTCGTGCAGAACGGCAAATCAACAGGCAGGTATTGGCGCGACTGTGGATGAGGAGTTACGAGGTGAGAGGTCGATATGGGAATTGAGCCGATAGGTAAACCAACGGCAATCAACACGATGAGGTCGATACGGAAATCCCAACGGCAAAACAAGATGTGTACCAAGCGGACAGCCTCTTCTTCTTCGAGGACAAAATGGCGTATCGGCCCGTAATGGAGGCGCTTGATTTCTCCAACGATGACACACCTGGTGATAAAACCTGAGACGCAGGTTAAATTGCATTCGCAATATATGACGATGTCGCGGACAATCCCTTTCACGGGAAACCTCAACTCATTCGTGACCAATATATAAAAACAAGTCCGCTCGCAGCCTCAACGTGACTCACAGCTCTCTCCTCCTCTCTCTGCCCATATCCATCTCTCTTCTTCTGGTTTCTTTGCCACGTTTTCCTTCACAAACATTTATTTTTACCTTTTACTAAAGTCATCTCTATTTCACACAAAAATCTTAACAACAATATTACCTGAAACTAAAAATCCAACAAGTACATAATAATTAATAACAACAAAGGCGGAAGTGACAAATATGTAACAATTGGTGAACCAATTCAATGACCCAATATGTAAGCCTTTTGACCAAATTATTAATTTGCCTTCTCTATATTCTCAAAATAAACCTTTGTTGAAAATTTATGACAAAACTCAAATGGTAAATTGAAATTTCAGGTCAATTGGATGAAAATCGTTTTTTGTTACGCTGACCTTTGACCTTTTGACAAAATTATTAATTTGCCTTCTCCGTATTATCATAATAAAGATTTGGTGAAATTTGATGACAAAACTCAAATGGTAAAAAGTTACGGCCGGACACACAACACACATAACACACACACACACACACACACACACACACACACATCTCGTTTTTTCATTTCTGTTCCTCACAATTCTATCCCTCTCTTTCATCCACTGACACACACACACACACACACACACACACACACACACACACACACACACACACACACACACACACACATACACACACACACACTCTCTTAATTAATTGTACAGTATCGGTTGTTCCTTAAGTTAAATAATTTAAAGGATTGTTGTAAATGATGTTAATTTTACAACATCCCATATTCAACTTTATTTAAATTTTAAACCTCAAACATAGTTCCTCCACCTAAAGCAAGAACCTTCACCCGTAAGCAACTGACTAGTTTCCCGACTGCATGGATCATCAGCTGGGCACCACACACACACACACACACACACACACACACACACACACACACACACACACACACACACACACACAATTACAAAATTCCGTCTCCTGCGCTAATAAAGTTTCAAACGTGTACTCGTACATAAATCCTCTGAGGGCATCGCTTTATCCTATTTGGTAAGCTGTTGATTCTATGAGGCTTTTTGCATTGGTTTTAACGATGGATGAAGCAACATGAATGATGGGCATTGTTATGGTTGTCACATCAAGGCTGCTTCCTGGTTTAGACTCTCTGGCAATGTTTGGAAGGATCTATTAAAGACAACAGGCCAGCTGCCAGGCTGACTTTCTTCCATAGAGACTGGAGAGCAGCTGGAAAAATACTGTGCTGCTGTGGGTAATGTTGGGAAATGTTCTGTGTGTTGAATCTCAATCTGCCATGGAATGTTTTTTCTCTGCATTGACCGACTGCTTTCGTTTGTTGATGATAAATCTCATCTTTTGTCGAGGTGCTTTCCATCCCAGAGACCTTTTCGGAGCATTCATTTCGAGATTTCAAACTTTTTATATTATTCATGAATGCATGGACTTTAATTTGCTTGAATCCGCCTTTACCAGTGCAAGAAAAACATTTACAGATTAAAAAGCCTAAACCATATTGAAGTTTAATATATTTATACAATAGATGGAATCAACAGGACGTTGATCGATGAATGATAAGCACGTTTGGGAGCAAGTGGCAGCTGAAATTTTGAGTGTTAACCCTTCGTTGGATGCTCCGATGATGTCATTAAGCCTTCCTTCACTGGTTCGTGAAGGGTTAACACCCGTAACATCAGCTTTTGCTTACCATGGCTTTTAGCATATATTGATCAACATCCTGTAGATTCAAAATATTCTTCTCACTGTCCGTCAATGCAGATAGACACCATAGACTTCACGGGCAAGATTAATTCCTCATTCTAATATATTTATACCACGACTGTGTTTTGCAATCCTTGTATTTCATAGAAATTGTGCCAAATCCCTAATCAAACCCAGGCTCGGTGATGTAATGATTAGAGCGCCCGCACTGAGTCTAGGAGGTCGGCTGTTCAAACCATGGTTAAGTCATACTCAAGACTTTCAAAATAGTATGTGCTCAACATTTATAAAAAAATTAAATGTTTATTTATAAAAAAAATTATAACAAATGTAATTTTTTTAATTTAAAAAATTTAAAATTTAATTAAAAAAATAAAAAAGTTTAATCAAATTTAATTTACATTTTTTACATTTTTTTTATAAAAAAAAAATTTTTTTTAATAAAAAAAAAATTAAATACTTATTTATTTTTTTATACATTTATTTATTTATAAAAAAATAAAAACCTTGCCTGATGCTCAACATTTAAAAGGATAGACCATGGGCAAACAGCCAGAGGTTGGTAATGATAGCATCGGCTTTAATGGGTCTCATGGCAGCCTCCTGCTTCAAAATTCCTTGCAAGAGAATTCATATTATAACTCGTTAAAAATTAATAAAACAGGGCAAATGATAATTCGGTATTATTTAAAACATCCTGTTATGTGTATTGTATGTAAATGACAAAACTAGATGGTACTTGGAAGAGCGCTTTATTTCCACCAGGCTGAACAGTTTATGTTTTGTATCCCACTGATAGGTCAGATCTGGATTCGGACATGAACCAATATCTATTCGACTTGTTCTTGTCGCCTAACCAACTCGTCAACAAAGCTTTGTCATAATCCGTTCACAACTTATTCAGATATCGTGCTCCGTATAGGTTTTAGCCCGATCTATCAATGGTGAAGAATCACTTGAAAATTATCTGATCCGGATTCGGATCTTGACCAAAATTGAACCAATTGTTCTTTGTCACACAAGCTTTTAGCTCTTACACGAGACTCGATCTTGTATACAAAAAATAAAATAAAAAGCAATCTGTCCGCTAAGTTTTGTCCAAATGCGTCCAACACATTTTTTAATATTGTGCTATATACCGTTTGTGGCCCTCTCAATGATATTATGAATCACTTAAAAACTATAAGTGTCCGGATCCGTATCTTCACCAAAACGGAAACAATTCATCCTTGTCACAAACCCAACCTGTCCAACCAATTTCGTCCAAATCCGTCCACAACGTTTTGAGATATCCTGTTCACAGACAAACAAACAGACAGGGGTGAAAACATAGCCCACCTTCGGTGGCAGAAGTAACTATTGTCAATGTAAACAGTGCTGCTTGCTCCAACCTTTTGATGTGCGACTATTGTTGAACTGTGTGTGCGTGGACGAAATGCATTCTTTGCTTCTTCACTGTAATTCATATTCGGACTTTATCTGCTAAACTGCCATCCATACAGAACGGACACATTTACAGATAGCCAGGTGTAATTTAAGATCTTGTTGGCTCCATGGAGTCATGATGTCACCTTCTGACACCTGGCGATACATCATCTTAGGAATGAATCGAGGGACTTCAATGTTAATCTTGATGATAATATATATGCCAGGCTGGACAATACAGCAGTATTAATGATTATCATTACTTAAGTGCTAAGCCAGAGTTGAAGATGCCTGCTTTAAAAAGGCTTTTCTTGCTGAAGTCTCAACATCTTCTCGGAAATCTTTTTCAAAACGTATGTTTTTGAGTCGTACGATGTCTGAACTGTGTTTTTTTCCCCTTTGGTTGGTTTTTTTTCATTTTTAACAAAGACATGATTTGGCCGCACTTAAATCTTAATTGCAACGTGTCTGATATAATGCTTAGACAAATTATGATGGTGATGGCATTTATTGAGTCTGTGTTAAAATTGCTGAAGGTGGTGAACCAGAGGATTGCCATAAATTGCCTGCTGTGCCAAGATGATCCAAGACTTTAACACCTGAAGCCAATGGTGATTTGGTGTTAACCAAACCATACTGCCCCCGAGGGAACTGACAACTGACTCGTACTTGCAAAGCATTCTGCTCGTATAATAATAATAATAATAATGCATTTATTTTATATAGCGCTTTTCAGGAAGCCCAAAGACGCTCTGACAGAGTGCAAAACATAATGCATAGCAAAACATAAAAACAATTGCAAAAAAAGAAGAATCAATAGGGAAATATTCAAAGCACAAAGGAGGGCGAAGGAGAGGAGATAGTCAGGGGTTAGATGCTGTGGGTTAAATGTTGAATGCAGTGTTGAACAGGTGGGTCTTGAGTGATGTTTTGAATGTGGTGAGTGAGGAGGAGTCTCTGATGGTGTGAGGTAGCGAGTTCCAGAGGGTGGGAGCAGCGATGGAGAAGGCCCTGTCCCCCCAGGATCTAAATTTGGTCCGGATGGGGGGGGTCAGGAGGTTGGTACCAGCAGAGCGGAGGTTGCGGGTGGGAGTGTGTCTGGAGAGGAGGTCAGCCAGGTAGGATGGGGCCAGGTTATGGAGGGCTTTGTAGGTCAAGAGGAGGATTTTGTACTGGATTCTCTGGGAGATGGGGAGCCAGTGAAGCTTGTAAAGGACGGGGGTGATGTATGAGAAGACCGATGCACTTTGACCTTTAAGGAGGAAGATTATCGGTGTCTCAATGGACTGTACAACATATTTCTAACTCCTAAGCATTCCAGGCAAGATTCTCTCAAATGTTGTGATGACGACGTCCTTGGTTCTGCGCTCCATGCTTCATGGGAGGTTCAACATTGATGTCACAAACCAAGCTGAGCCGGTGTCGCATTTTTCATGCTTATTATTCGTGGAGTATTTGTTCCGAGGTTGCCTTTTACGGATGATAAGAAATAAAATCAG
Organism: Myxine glutinosa; assembly: GCF_964187855.1. Classification (NCBI taxonomy): domain Eukaryota; kingdom Metazoa; phylum Chordata; class Myxini; order Myxiniformes; family Myxinidae; genus Myxine; species Myxine glutinosa. The sequence continues at coordinate 312,784,158 of NC_136261.1, read as the reverse complement.
CTTGACGAATGAAGGTTGAAGATTCCAATGCAATTTTTTCCCTGCTAGTCACTAACTACACATTTATCAGCCATAGATTACGAGCCGTGTCCGATTATCATTCGGTTTTGTGGCACCCAACGAGGGACGTGCATGGTCGTCACATAAATCAGTTTCTTGTATACCATTTCAGAGCAATTTAACCATTTCCTGCATTTGCAATACGATGCAAGAAGTTCTTTTTCAATTCCTGTCGAACCTCAAACTATTTTGTCTGTGGTGACTTGAATTTTGACGCCATGTGATGCAGCTCGACCATTCAAACTGCCTGAATCGGTGGGCATAGCCATATGGAGTGTTTTTCTACAGCTACATGGAGAAACTGCAAAATCCGAGTCAATCACGATGACTGCACCCACGGTCAAAGGTGGTGAAGGAAATTCCTTGTGTGTGTGTGTGTGTGTGTGTGTCCTTAGGCCTTAGTTGAAATAACTTGTATGCTTTTGCAATTGAGAGTTAACCTATAAGGCAGCAAATGCCGAAACGTGTTGGAAATAGGCCGATGGTGTACATAGCGTTCTACAAGATATTCTGTCCATGTACATCAATCAGACAAAGTCTTCCCCCAACACCTGACTCTGTTGCTCCATTCCAGGAGGTCAAATTTCCAGGCAAGGATCCATCACCGTGATCTCCAACAACAGATCGATGCACCCAATCCATTTAGTCACGGGTTGATAATGGTTGCAAATGAACTAGGCATTCAGTGGATGACCATTGATCCACGACAAGATCACCTGCTTAACTATGATCATTCTGGTTGTAAGGAAAACAGGTGTGAATGCAGCAATGGTTCCTGTCACTCTGCAAATCAATCATGCATGTAAATATTGATTACAATATGAGTGTAAGAATTGTCATCTTCTCACTTGCATTTCATATAGATTAATATGTTTAAGACTATCAGTACTCATTAGGGCTTTGTCATCTCACCACTCACAACACCTCATCCGAGGTCAACCAACACTGTACTGTGCTGTGCTATTATGTGTACTGGAAGCACCTTCTGCCTATGGTACAATGGTAGTGTAGTCTGTGGGACCAATCATTAGTTGCCGTCAGAGATAATTATATTGGTTCCGCCCCTTTTGGCTTTATAAGCTACCTGTGCAGGCATATCGGGAGACTACTATTGTTTGGGTCCTCAGTCCTCACTCCTCTGCGATAGTACTTCCTGGGTGCCGCAGCTAGGGTGCTGTGCTTGGTTGCATCGGCTCAAGAAGTGTATTTCCGAGTTTTGGTACTCTCCAGTGAATTCCTGGCTGTCCAGTGGGCGTGTGCATGTAACCGGCAGACGAAGAGGTACAGTGGAGTGTTTCCACCGTGTTTTGGGTAACCCCTGATCGCTTGTGAAAAGGATATTTGTTCAATGCTGTCAGTTGCTGTTCTTTTGATAGGTTTTATTAGTTGGCTGCTATTCGTCGTTTGGGATATTCGCAAGTTTAATAAAGTGTTGTATTGTGCTCTCCTACCAAACTTTCAAATCAATTCTATTAATTTGAAATCTCTGTTTGTTCAGTTAATTGAACACTTACCTTTGGGGAATTGCCTTCAAATTACTTATTTAGGGTCTCCTACCCCATATGGGGGGAGTGGTGTAGTCTGTAGACACTACCACTACCAGGAGCCCTGGACTCCCCTGGTTGTCACAGTAGCCTACAGAGGTTCATATTATTATCTTTACGATTAATACCATACAGAGTACCCACGCTACGGGCGATGTTGTTCCAAGCATGCAGCACGTTCTTCTGACGCATCCCATTATTTTGGGCGGTGTATAGGCTACAGACTGCTGCCTCGATCACTCCTGTAAATAAAATTAACCCGGATGAGGTATATGAAGTGAAAACGTGCACTGCTTATGTGTATATATAATACATCGTGCTGGTATAGCTCGGATAATTCAAATTGCACCCACCATCCACCCAAAGGAAGGAAATTGCCAAGATGGGCGAAAAAACAATTATTTTCAAACGTTGATGGAATAAAATGAAATTTGCAGCAAATGTACAACTTCAGGGTGACCTCATTATAACCCCTGAAAGTTTCAGCTTCCTATTTCAAATCCTCTCGGAGGAGTAGATGATAATACTGTTACGGATCTCGGGGGTCGGTGCTCCCCTTATCAAGGGGGGGTTAATCCCCTTGTCTTTTTAGCTGGCCGTCCCGAGTCCTGGGGGTTATAACGTCCTTCCCGGTGCGTCGTTAGATAGGGTTTGTTAGGCCTAGGGGTTCACTACTACCTAAGTACCAACGCCGGCCGGAAACTAGGGAATAACTCCCGCTCGAACCACGGATAAAATGGAAAATGCCGAGCGGTTAGCAATCCGTGATCCGAGCTGTTAACAATGAGACTAAACCCGATTCTGAGCGGTTCCTAATCGTGCCACAGGTACTCAATTGAGAAAAGACGAAAGCGAAGGGATTAAGACGAAACCAGAAAGAACAGGTGAATTTATTACAAACAAAAAGAGGAAAGGAAAGAATGTACAAGAAAGGAAGAAGAAGAAGAAGAAGCAGGACATAGGACAGTCTTAAAGCAGTCTTATTCTATACCCCAGACAAACATACACACACATGGGGATTGTAGCTGGTAGGTGGTCAGGTAGAGGGTCCGTTGATGGGGTCCAGGCTCCAGGTGAGGCTCCAGTCCAGGCTCCGGTTCAGCGGGCGAAAACCCGGCAGGCAGCTCCGCGTATCTTGGAAACGCGACCGGACCTTACATATAGCGGGGGAGGGGGGGGGCAGGGTTGGGAGGCTGGTGTCCCGTACGTGTGCGCTCCTGGACAAGTTCGTTAATAAGCACGTCTCCAACCAAACTCGTATAAGCGCGTCTCCAACCCGAGTCCTTTTTACCGCCAACCTTCCACTCGAGTGCTGCCGTATCTCTCTCTTCAAGCAACCAGCGCTCCCGACAAGTAGTCCCTTTGCAATGCACTCTCCCGACCAAGTCCGTGAAAGGGCTTTGCGTTCACGCCTATATAATGCGCCACGCGATCACTACGTGGGCCTCAAGGCCACGCCTGTCGGTGGTTACATCAGCCCTAGTTGGCTGGTGAGGGCTTACCGGCCACGCCTTTGACGGCTGGTTGACAGGCCACACCTTCTTCTTGGCGTTCCGCCCCCTTTTTCCTCGGGCCTGACCGCATGGTTTATGGCGGCGCTTGAGCGAACGCTAAGGCACCGACTGTAGGGGCGCGTAATGGCGTCGCTTGGAGAGGGAGGTCGCAAAATGGATGGAATGGGCCTAAACTTATTTGATTGACGCAACGCAGATTCAACTATTGGAAACACGGCCTTATCTAAAACACATAATAATGAAATAACTAAAGTCCTGGCCTACGTGTTGCTTGTGGTCTAACTAGGGGTGCAACCTTTAACGTTTTAATAATGGGATATTTACAAGTAATTATTTACAAGTGAGGGTTCTAAAACCACAACCATACATACATACATACATTGTGAGAAACCACCGGTGAAACCACCTGTTCTCACCCAGATTTGGTGCCCCGCCCACCGCGTGACGTGGCCTCCTTGGAGCCTCACGCGATCGGGAGGCGATTCGGCACGTGATTGGTGGAGGGTCAGAGAGCGCGGTCGCCATCTTATGCAACGGACGCGACTCGAAGGCGCCGAGTGGGAAATAGATAAAGGGATTTCCCTTAATCTTCACGACAGCCGCGTTGGGCTGATCGTTTACCGTTCTGTATTTTACGAGTGAGTAACTCCGGAAGAGAACGAGTGATTCCCGGATCTCGTGGATTGGAACCGTGAGTCAGATATTGCCTGCGTCGTGTTGGAGCTGCTGGCCGACCGTTCCTGCAGGCCTTGTGCGGTGTATTCCACTCTGTTACCCTCCGAGTCCCGGAGATCGTCGATTGGAACCGCGAGTGATCTTGCCTGCGTCCTGTTTGGAGCTTCTGGGGCCGACAGTTCCTGCAGGCTTTGTGCAGTGTATTCCATTCTGTTACCATTTATGGTTTTTGTGATCGAGCCAATAAAGCATCGTGCCTTACCCCTAGAAGGCCGATTAAAACACAATTGTGTTTATTGAGTTCTCTCTGTCCACTCCGTGGACTACTTGAAGCCCGGACATTAACGTCCGTATTCCGTGCTGGGAACCATTTCACAGCCGGGATCGCGACAAATGGGTTGCTCGTCCTAGGATCTTTCAAGTGAGAGACATTCGAATTGAGACGGGAATTCGGCATCTGCATCTTCTCTGCATCTTCTCACCAGCGGACGCCGTCTTGGAGGAACTTTCTCGCCGTAGGACGCTGTCTTGGGTGGTGCTTCACTGCAGAATAAGTGAGCCTCGGATCCCTCCAAACAACCGACAAAAAAAAAAAAAAAACGTGAGTATTTGTACGTGGTATTTTTCTCATTGGCAATTTGATGTGCGGGTGATATTGTGTAGTTCGTGTCGTATTTCCCCAACAGAGCGTTGTGTTTGAGCGTTGTGTTTTGTGCCTTGTCTTATGATAACTCGTAGCCAAGCTATGTCGACCAGAGAAGTGAGAGTTCAACCTGATCATGTTGACAGTCACGTGGGTGGCGATGTGAGCGACGCAAGCAGCCTTGACCCGGTCACTCAACCCGAGATGTTAGGAAGCGATTCCATCATGACTAAATGCATGCGTTCGCCCTTCTGGACCGGGCTGACTCCGGTTCAACAACTTGACATGTATAACAGGGAGAATGACAGGGCAGAGGCAGAGCGTGCTGCAGCAGCAGAGGGAGAGCGTGCAGCAGCAGAGAGAGCGCATGCGGCAGCAGAGACAGCAGCAGAGAGAGAGCGTGAGAGAGAGAGAGAGCGTGCGGCAGCAGCAGAAGCTGAACGCGTCAGAGAGCATGAGTTGCGAATGTTGACTGAACGACCGCGGGCAGAGGGGTCTGCTGCAAGAGTCCCGGAAACTGTTCATGTTCGTTTGCCGGACTGGACGGGAGACACGAAGCCAGAAGCGTATCTGGAGATGGCGGAGAAGTTGTTGGCTGCCGGTGGCATTGATGAGAGCTTGTGGGTCGGCCATCTTGTGAGCCATCTATCTGAGAGGGCGAGGGAGGTATATGCGAGGATGGCAACCGAGGACGCAAACAAATACAGGGCATTGAAGGCCGAGATTTTGAACGCCTATGCGGTGTCCGCATGTATTTATAGGAGAAATTTTTTCAGCTGGACTCGTGAGTCCAGTCAAACCTATGAGGAACATTCGCGGGCCTTGTTGGAACAGCTGCAGAGATGGTTCAAGGGGAGCAAGGTTGAGTTACCTCAAGCGGTTGCGGAACTCCTGGTGCGTTACCGTATCGATCAACAGCTTCCGCCTGACTTAGCATTGTTTCTTGTCGACAAAGACACTGTTTCCTTGGCAGACTGCGTCAACCTTATTGATAAACATGTTTTGGCGTGCAAAATGCTGCAAGTCACGCAGTCGCGTCGTAAGACGGAGGAGTCTGCGATCAAGACCGCCCCCCGTCTGCCCGGCGGCTGGATCGAGGGGAGGGGTTCTCCGATGCCCTCCACTGGTGGCGGTCGCGAGCCGCAGACCAGGGCAGGGCCCTGGTGCGATTTCTGCAAACGCGTGGGGCACGGTGAAAACCGCTGCTTCTCTAATCCCGCTAGTCCGGCCTACCGAGGCAACCCTCCTGTTAAGTCGGAGGGAGATCAGTGGAGCTCATCCGCCGGGCCCTCGCACACGACGGTGGCATCGGTGACCGAGGTCACTGCCACCGAGGCTAATTCCATTCATCCACTGTACCAGGATTATTCAGGGACAGCCTTAGTGGGTGGCCCTGATTCGATGCTGAAGTTTGAGGCCCAATACCTTCGGGATACTGGGGCGACACGGTGTGTTCTCCGGGCGGGGGTAGTTCCGGCCTCTCAGATGCGTTATACCGGCGAGTATACCCTCCTTCGGGGCATTGACCGGGTTCTTGGCCGGTATCCCCTTGCCCTCCTCGAGGTCCGGAGTGACATTTTTAAGGGTCCAGTGACCTGTGTGGTGGTACCCTACTACCCGATACCCGGGGTCTCCTTGCTGATTGGCAATGATGCCATGGCCAGGGAGGAGTCATTGACTCTGACCTGTGGGGGGGTCACTAGATCCCAGAGTAAACAGGCGGAGAGAGTGGCGGAGTCAGACATATCTTCACTCTGGCCCGAGGAGCCTAGCGCCTCGACTCCAGTTCCCGACGGTGACGTTGCGTCAGCTGAAGTCCACCCGAGCCTCCCGTCAAGCCACCCTCAGGTGCCGTGCTCCTCAGGGACCGCTCCCGCCATGTCGCGATTCAGCAGGAACGCTAATGCTAAGGTATATGTGGGAAACCTGGGCAATGGAGCAGCGAAAGCCGAGCTAGGGAGGGTCTTCGAACATTACGGACCACTCCGCAACGTATGGGTTGCTCGAAACCCACCTGGATTTGCAGTTGTTGAGTTTGAAGAGCCACGAGATGCTGAAGATTCGGTCAGAGCCCTTGATGGAAGGTTAATTTGCGGATCGCGTGTGTGCGTCGAGATGTCGAATGGCATGTCGCGGCGGCCTCGTTTCAGACGCCCTTTGGTCCGCAGGCCTTTCGACCCGAACGATCGATGTTACCAGTACGGTGAAAGGGGTCATTACGCATATGACTGTTGTTCTCGACACCGGAGGAGTACCCGCCGCTCTAGGTCTCGGCCCGTTTCCTTCCTGTCAACGCTTCCCCCAACTTGAGTTTGGCCCCCTTGCCTCTCTATTGTGCTTTGTGTGAAGTGTAACTCTTGTAGGGTAGATATTAATGTGGTGTATGGTGTTAAAATTTGTGTGTGAAAAAAAAAAAACCAAACTGGTTCATTGTTAACCTGTTAATGCCTGTTAATTGCCTGTGCGTTAATAATTGCATTATTGTTGCGCTATTGCGTTGCGTTGTATTGTTGCGTTGTTGCGTTATTGTTGTTAATAAGTGTTAATAATTGTTAATTGCGTTAATTGCCTGTTAGCGATTACCGCCATCATCTTGCCATGTGATTTGCACCTACTACAAATACTGGTTTTAAAAACGCCGTCTATTCGACGGGGTTTTTACTTAGGGGGGGAGGACTGTGAGAAACCACCGGTGAAACCACCTGTTCTCACCCAGATTTGGTGCCCCGCCCACCGCGTGACGTGGCCTCCTTGGAGCCTCACGCGATCGGGAGGCGATTCGGCACGTGATTGGTGGAGGGTCAGAGAGCGCGGTCGCCATCTTATGCAACGGACGCGACTCGAAGGCGCCGAGTGGGAAATAGATAAAGGGATTTCCCTTAATCTTCACGACAGCCGCGTTGGGCTGATCGTTTACCGTTCTGTATTTTACGAGTGAGTAACTCCGGAAGAGAACGAGTGATTCCCGGATCTCGTGGATTGGAACCGTGAGTCAGATATTGCCTGCGTCGTGTTGGAGCTGCTGGCCGACCGTTCCTGCAGGCCTTGTGCGGTGTATTCCACTCTGTTACCCTCCGAGTCCCGGAGATCGTCGATTGGAACCGCGAGTGATCTTGCCTGCGTCCTGTTTGGAGCTTCTGGGGCCGACAGTTCCTGCAGGCTTTGTGCAGTGTATTCCATTCTGTTACCATTTATGGTTTTTGTGATCGAGCCAATAAAGCATCGTGCCTTACCCCTAGAAGGCCGATTAAAACACAATTGTGTTTATTGAGTACTCTCTGTCCACTCCGTGGACTACTTGAAGCCCGGACATTAACGTCCGTATTCCGTGCTGGGAACCATTTCACAGCCGGGATCGCGACAACATACATACATACATACATACATGCATACAAACTGTCGTGTCCAGCAGTCTATTAACACTGACCATTGGACAAATGGACCAAACTGACTTTTTACTCCCTTGGACTGTGTTCAATAAATGGCGGCTTCACGCACATGAAAACAGCAAGAAGTACGCAGGATCCTTGGTTCTGATTTTACCAGGGTCAATCCCCCTTCACAAATACCAGGGGAAGAATATGAAACACAACCCGACAGTGGGGTATGGTGGGGGAAAGGAACACGGATTCACAATTAATAATTATTTACAAGGGAAATAACAAAATCTAAGACGCCTCACACCAGCTGGTGCGGAGATGGGAATGAAAACCGGGTGAGTAGACACCGAACATTTGGGTATGTTTGGCTCAAGGGTCTCAAAGTAGTTCGTGAACAAACAAACAGGAACTGAGCGAATGGGATTGAGTTAACCGGCGAGTGACCTGGAAGTGCAAACAGACACGATGTCTGCTATATATATAGATATATATATATATATATATTGTTGTGGATATGAGGATTGTGTTTTTATTGTGTTTTTTTTATTATTGCTTTATTCTGGACCCTCCTGCCTCCAGTCTGTGTATAAAGGTCAAAGGGCGTTCCCGTAGTTAATTCCATAAAACATACATGAAGGACACCATATATCCCTGTTCAGTAGTTATATCCTTATTATGTGTATTAGTGTAAGGCTGTGTCTTCCATTAATTGACACTCCATTGCACTGCATTAAATAAAGTAGATCCCTCCGACATGGCATCTTTAAAGTGCCAGGTTTGCCAGGTTTGCTGCAATTGCCAACTGCATTTGGGCGGTTTTCTTCGTTCGCCATTGCTGCCCTTTGGCTGGGGCTAGCTCGAATCGCCCCAAAACCACCATTGGCCACGAGGTAAGGTCGGGGAAGAAGGGCGTGTCTCCACCTCGTCATAGAGGGGAGGAGTGAACCAGCCCTTGCCGACCAACCCAGAACGAGGGGTTGGCTTTAGAGGGCGGAGAAAGAACGTTTGGGGGAGGTTCGCAAAAGGGTCAAGGGTGGGGCTTATATAACCCGAGGAAGACACCCCCAGAGAGAGTGGAGGAGGGAGGAGATCAGAACACAGACAAGCCTGAAGAGAGTCCTGGAGTTTGTGAGAGAGGGAGAGAGAACCCGTCACGCCAGACCCCCCACCAGCAGCGTTGGCTCCACCAAGCAGCTCCGACCCGTTACCCCACGCACACGACAGGATCGGTGGCATCGGCGGCCGTCGAGGTCCAGCCCGACGTCCCGTGCGGGATCAAGCTCCAGCCAGCTCCGTGCCTTCCTCCCCCTCCAGCCACCCACCTCCTGTCATTCCTGCCTGCAATTTCCTCATTCGTGTACGTGAGTTTGTTCTGTTTGTCTTGTCCCTGGGTTAATTAAGACTGTAGGTAAGCTAGCATTGCACTGTGTCTCCTTGATTCCTTCTGTCTTAATTTTATTATCTTTCCTTCTTCCTTGGTTTCTTTGGTCCTGTACATAGTAATAAATTATATTCGTATTGCAAAACCTTTTTGTCTTCTTCTTCTCCTTCACATCCGTGTCGCTTTTGTCTTTTCCATATTGAATATCTGTGGTGCGATTTTGGCCAACGTTCAGGAATCGGGTTAGTCGGGGTAACTGTTAGGGCCGCGGCACCATCCGCTCGGCAAATTAACATCTTATCCGCGGTCCGTAACAATATATATATATATATATATATATATATATATATATATATATATATATATATATATATATATATATATATATATATATATATTATATATACAGACTTGGCATTTAATATGGAATTTTTTTTTTTTTCTTGACTTGGGTTTACTTACTGAACTCAGTATATCAATCTGGTGAGTTTCTTTTACCCCTCGGTGATGTCTTTGTTGAAAGAAGCATGTCACTGATTGTCTTTCGCAGCAAGAAGTCAATAACAGGATTATATCAGAGGTGGCGTGACAAAATGTAAGGACAGGTACATTTGACGATTGGCTTCACAATCGGGTATATAAGGGTTGTTGCATTCTGTATTAGTGGAAAACAACTGCTGCACATCTACAAAAGTTATTGCGGCTTCCTCTGGAGATGGTCCGTCAACTCGACAATGCTGTTTGTCATGGAGTGGTGGCTTTACGAAATTCTGGCATGAAACAGCGTGCTATTGCTCGGCAGTATGGCATCACTCAAGGTCAGGTGTCAAAGATCCTGAAACGAAATGCTCAGAGGGGTGTCCCTACTCCAATACCGAGGCCAGGACGTCCACGCAGAACCACAAGGAGAGATGATCGCCAGCTGCACCGGTTAGTCTGCAATGGCCGTACCAAGTCAGCTAATCGGCTTAGGGCTGAGTGGCAGCAACTGACAAATGTGCCTGTATCCAGAAGGCTAGTCAACCAATGACTGGTTCAAGCAGGCTATCGTGCCAGGCGTCCCCTGAGAAAGCCACGCCTGACCAGACAACACAGCCAGCGCCGATTGCAGTGGGCCAGAGAGCACCGTCAATGGCAGCCAGGACACTGGAATCACGTGACCTTCAGTGACAAGTCTAGATTTCTGGTCTATCATCAAGATGGCCGCGTCCGAGTGCGCAGACAAGTGCATGAAGCCCACAACGAAGATTGTATAGTGCCAAGAGTCCAAGCTGGAGGTGGTGGGGTGATCGTTTGGGCTGCTTTTCATGCAGGGGGCAAAACTGACCTGGTTGTTCTGAATGGAAACCTGAACCAGTTCAAGTACAGGGTCATTCTGGAAGAAACATTGCTTCCATTTGCTCGTGCAGCCTTTCGAGGAAACTTTGTCTTCCAAGATGACAATGCACGGCCTCATCGTGCTCGCATGATCCAACACTTTCTTGCTGACCGTGGTGTAGAGCATATGGAGTGGCCTGCCATGTCCCCGGATATGAATCCGATAGAGAACTTGTGGGCAGAATTAACGCGTCAAATCGACAACTTGGACCAGCAGCCTATATCTGTGCGTGAATTGCAGCAGACTATTGTCACTGCATGGCAAGCGATTCCTGTCCAAACCTTGGCAAATCTCGTGGACAGCATGCCTCGGCATGTACATGCTCTCCTGAATGCTCGTGGGGGTTACACGAAGTACTGAACTGTAATTTTACTGTCCGTAATCCCAGTCATAATTTAGCTTTTGTTTTTGTTGAAATTTTTTTTAGCTAATGTGCAAAATAAAGATATACTTCTGGAAAACGTACAGAAGTTTAACACAGTACTGTCCGTGAATTGAGTTCGATATCAGTTTGCATCACTTTCAAGGATCAATTTATTTGCATCGAAATGTCAAATGTGGTTTTTGTTTCTTTTAAAGGTCACATTAACAAAATCTAGAATAATTTCAACATAATTCCAATGAACTTTTGGTTCTAAGTCATCTTGAAAAGTAAGTTCACTCCCACAAAAATTATTCCATATTAAATGCCAAGTCTGTATATAGAATCACAGATAGATCACTTCATGTCATGGTGCAAATTGTTCCTTTCAATTGGGCTTCATTGTGCAGAAAGCACCATTTGATGGGTGGATACCTGAGAACAGACATTGGAAGATCTTTCAGCCATGTCAACTGGAAACCAAATGCATGGGTCTATGTGTACCTTTCACTGCCTTTCCCTACCTTCACCACCCCTCGTCTCCTGATGTAAGGCCCCAATCAGATTTCCACAGAACATTTCTTGTCTATAATTAATCAATTGAAAACTGGTCTGCATACATGATATGTGTTACCAGTCCACACTTCATCATTGAGTCGTAAATTATATTTCAGAAATTTAAGTTTGACACTGCAATACAAGGAAATATGCCATGTATGAAAAGCCAACACCGCTCTCATCTCCCGAAATGAAAGTTTATCAGCCTCCCCAACCAGACTAGCAAAAGACATTCTGTGCTGTTTCTCTTATGCTCATTTCTATTTCTGTGCACATTTAGTCAACCTGATCCTCTTTAACAATAGGCTTCAGATTTGGCCCTTGGATATACATCTATATACATATACATACATACATATACCTTAAAGAGTAATTGCCATAATCCTACGAAACATTAAACTGAAAATATAAAAGCTGCTTTGACTACCTATCTCATTATGACTTTGTTTTCTGCAGTCGCAGCATGAATGTGCTTGTAAATATTTTGATGCAATAATTCCTTTTTTTCCCCCTGTAAATACAGTCACCTACATTTTATAAACAGCACAATTAATGGCTTGCCTTTAAAAAGCCAAATGTACAGAGATATTTGTTCATATGTTGTATATATATATTTGAAGTTTGCACAACTATTGGCCTCTGAATAACCGGGAACAGAAATTATGAGTTGTCACAGAAACCCAATTTTCATTACTTATTCGCTTATTTTAAAGTTCTGCATTGTGCCTGCCAAGCTATAAGGCTGTTTGTGCACAGCTATAACTTATGGAACTTTTTTTCTTTTTGTAATGACCATCAGTATTGGTTTTAGAGGAAATAAAACAAGTTGCTGTATTGAAAGAAAGCGTATTCCCAGCAAGATACGCACTTAAGTGGAAGAGGTAACTCACCAACCTATCTGGCCAGCGTGGTGAGTCACGACCACTTCCCCCAAAGACGACTCAAACTAAAATATGGTCCAGATATCTCAGATGGCAGAGCACTGGTACGGTTCACCAGAGGACCTGGGTTCGATTCCTGGTCTGGGCATGGAATTTTCCCACATATATCAATTTAAATAAAATATGGCCCCAATTCTCCAGATATTGAATTGCTACTGATGAAGTCTTCAATAATAAAAAAATAATCTTGCCATGTTTCAGGAGGCCAAATTGCAAGAATCAGAAAATTATCTCTGTCGGCAACTTCTGGAATTGGAGAGTTAATGTACTGGTTGAGTTTTCAGAGAAGTTGAGCCTGTTTATCCTGAATTCCTTTTTCCAGAATAAAGCAACCAGGAAATGGATCTGGAGATGTCACAACAGAGTTGACAACAAAATAGACTAATGACTCACAAACAATTAGCACAGGATACAGGATTCTCAGCTGAGATGCGTTTTTTTGTCACCATTGAGGTTTATTCAAGCATTTGCAAATTTACAAACCTACTACCAACTCCACTCAAAGAAAAATGAAGATTTTGGAACAAACTTTGAGGAAAATATGCACTAACCAAACAGCGCCATTTGCTGCCATATTCGTCAGAATGCAGAATCTCAAGCCTCGTGTTATTAATAATTTTTCAAGTACAGTACGTACTACTAAACGGAAGGATTTTGGAATAGCCAAAAAGGCAATTTGTGCTCCACAGTATTCAATTATATAATTGAAATGAAATAAAATTAAGATTTTGAATGTTGTAGAAAAAACTATTTCGGAAGTTTACCGCCTTTGATGGAGCATCTATTACACTACCTTATTTAATACATTACATGAGTTATTTGTTCTTGGTGTCTGTGTCCTTTCTGAAGTCCTTAAAAAGAGTAAGTTTCCTGTTTAGAATGATTTCAATTTTGTTTGACTGCCAAACAGGTAGACACAAGAATTTTTTTTTTATCTCACTGCACTCTGTGCATGCATGATTAGGGCAAATTGAGAGCCAAAGTGCTGCTAAACTACAGGTTTGTTTTTTGATTCATGTCCTGATTTGTGTTCAATATATAACATTCAATTGAAATTAAGTTGTTTCTTGATGACAAAATGACGTTTTGTGGACAGACAGACAGACAGAAGTGAACCAATTGCTTAACAATCCCGCTTTCACTTCACGTGCACGGGGTATAAAAGATGTACCCAAATAGTGATTCCCAATAATAAAGATGCAGCAAACTACTTTGATGAAAAACAGCAGATGAAATGAGAGCAGAAAGTCCTGAAAAAGATTTTTTTTTTTAAACAGATTTGTTTCGTTGAAATTTTCCCTAAAGAAGGCTGAGAGCCACTAAATGTGACGGGCTACAGAGAAAAATAATAAGAGGAAAAACTGGCAGAACCTTCACCTAGTCGTGAAACAAGGAAACCTTTTCACATGACCGCTGCGCAGGAGGGAGTAACTAGGCCAGGTGGAAAGATAAATTTTCCTACCCCCATTGGGTGTTTTTTAGGAGACACCATCTCCGTACTGGATGGCCATTGGCTCCCGAAGGCAGCTCATCTTCCCCTTGTCAGGTGTTCTTTTTAGTCCTTGTAGGGTGTCATAGTCACCCTCCCTACTAGAAAAGCCAGTGAGGTGTGTCGGTCTAGTCGCTGGCATCCCGACCTGATGAAGTGAAGAGGAAAAAGGAAAATGTTTGCCAACCACAGTCAAAAATTCAATACATTAACTTTGCAAGACAGTGTGGAAGCATGTCACTCATAACATCAGAACATTCAACTGTAAACCAAGAATGAAAGCAATTGAAAACAACCAAACTATGACAAAAAGTCAAACTAAAATAAATAATTGGGAAATATTTTATTTTGGCGATCAAGCAGAAAGATGGGACCAAAATGATATTGTGAGAACTGACTGTAAATAGAGTGGAGGAATTTTACACTAATTTGTATGAAGATATAACAGCAAGATGGATGATGACAAAAAGGATTAAACTCATATTATAGAGACAAAAAGGTCTCTTATCATTAAAGTTGTCATCGAGAAAGTTCCAGATACTCTTCAAGACAAAATTTCATGGTGGCACAATGGCTAGCATGTCCGCTTGGTGTCGAGGGGTCGGTGCTTGTATTCTGACCCTAGCCGAGTCATACCAAATAACTTGGAGATGGTTCTTTGCTTGACGTTCAGCATAAAAAGAATGGAGTACCGAAAAACTCCATAGCTTGGCATCCATGGGCGGAGCAAATTTATCCCCAATTGCCCCACTGAGTGTAGAGAGAAAAGTGATGTCATAAAGATGGCGTAGCGATTGAGATCATGAAAGAATGGGATAGATGAACTGGCTAACATTTTGGCACAAGTTTTAACAGAATGTATAAAGCAAAACAAATCACAAGATGATTACAACTATGCTTTGATAATATTCCTGCACCAGAAAGGTGATAAGGCTGACCTCGGGAATTACAGACCAATTATATTGTTGTTTGCAATCTGCAAAGTACTGAGCAAAGGAGCTACACACAAGCAATGAGAAAACTAGATTATGTGCATCCGAAATAACAAGCAGGATTCAGGAATGAATTCAATGTCATGGACAAGTAGTAAGACAAGTAGTTTGAATATGCAGAGAATAAGAAATCCCACTATGTATATAATTCATTGACTGAGAGAAGGAAACAACATTACTTGTTGATGCATTGAGGAACAAAGACACAAAGAAAATATACAGGTAGTGCAGAAAAAAGTTAATTTTTGAATTTCTTAAAGAATTCTTCACCATTGATAGATGGGGCCAAGAATGATAAATGGCATTTCAAAACGTTTTGGACAGATTGTGACAAAACTTGATGGATAAGTTGGGTAGATGACAAGAACAAGCCGATAAGATCCTGGTGAAGGTCTGGTTCCAGATCCGGCCTATCAGTGTAATACAAAACGTAAAGTATTCAGCCTGGCGGAGTTATGCACTCTATCATGTGCCGTTCTAATTCTGTCTGTATGTCAGTCACATACAGGTCCAAATTATACACCAATCTTCACGAAACCTTTCACAATTCCTCTCCGTCCTAGCTCCCCCATCTCTCTCTGGGCTCTGTCTCCCGAATATTCCTCCAGGACTCACAATATCTGCCAAAAACCCTCTTCTGGTGAAACTGCCAAAATCAAGACTCTCTATTCACCTTCACTCTTTCAATCCTCTTTTGTCCCACCTCTGGAACAAACTCCTACACTCTCTTCAATCCCACTCCTCCCTCCAGGTCTTTAAAACACCTGTTCACCACCATTTCTAATCTTCCCCCATCCAAAACCTTGATCTTTTCTACCCCCATTAAAACACCCAAAATCCGCCTCTTTCAATCTCTGACTTCTTTCCTGAAATTTATAGTAGTGTTCATTTGCTTTATTCCGTGTACCCTTCCTCCCCTCCCCCAACCCTCTTCCTTCCACAGATCTACCGACGTCCCTGTTCTCTACTGTTGTGCTTGTATTTTTTTCCTCCCTCTGCCCCCCTCTTGTCTCCCTCTCCCTTTACTGTATGTTTTATGTGTCCGTTTATGTTTTTTGTGTTTAATGTGTTAGCTCTTACACGAGCCTCGACTTTGTATACAAAAAACACAACAACTGAACCCACCGGGTAGAGCTCGTCAATAGTTGGAAGTCCATTGTTTTTGAGGACAAAATGTCAAATGCCAAGGTCACAATATCCAGGGATAAAACAAGAATGATCGTACTGTGGTCACAACCTGCAACAAAATCCAGTAATGGGCCAATTGGAAAACTCACATTTAAAGCTCTTTGAAAAGATGACAGTGCGATTGGGAAACACACATTTAATGTGCTATTTAAAAAATAACTCGACACCTCTCACACATTTCAGTCTCCACCACGGTTATATCAGAACGAGCTGATTTGTCACATTGTCATGGATCACTTAATGCCAATATGGTGCCATTCAATATTGGCATACCCAAGAAGGTACTTAATGGTACTCAAGCATACCCAAGAAGGTACTTAATGGTACCCAAGAAAGACTTGATGTCAATATGGTGCCGTTCAATATTATCATACCCTAATAAGTATGTCATAACGTTATTTTTAAAAGTAATTTGCATAACGTAATGTTAATTATGTAATGTAACGTAGCACTTCATTGTTGTTATGAAAAAATGTTACTATTATTCGACATATGATTCGATTTTTTGGGGTCAATCACTTTTTTTGGTCAATTTTGGGGTCAAATTTTTTTTGGTCAATCATCGTCAATAACACTCGACCCAAACAAAGCCAATGGTTTTTGTAATTTGCATAATGTAACAATAGATTATCGTGCGTTCTGAAGTACCTTTTTTGTTCTGACGGGCTTGATTAAACCTTAACTATTATTCAACATTTGATTCGATTTTTCGGTTTCCCTCATTGTCAATAACACTCGGCTCAAACAAAGCCAATGGACATCTGACGCAACAAACCCGGGCAGTGTATAATTAGCAGAGGCCTACAGGCCTAATGTGTTAGGCCCACCAGAAAATTTAGATGGCAGCAATATCATTTTGTTTTGGTGCTATGATGGGTGGAGTCAAGCAACAGCTGTTGTGGGTGTGGTCCGGCAGCTGTTCAACTAATGGGTGAAGATTTCATAAATCGACCCCCAACAAGAACAACAACGACAATAACAACAAAAAGCTCTTGAAGACTGGTGGCATGTCGCAGGTAAAAATGACTAGCAATAAGACTTCCTGGAAGAGTCTGACAGGATGGTGCAGAAGTAATAAGAACTGAGAAACCTATTTTTATTTTATTTTATTTTATTTTATTTTTTTGTATACAGATTCGAGGCTCGTGAAAGAGCTAACATTTATCACACAAACAAATCAAACAGACAAACAAAATGTATAAAAAGAGGGAGCGGTAGACAAGATGGGGAGAGAAGGGGAAGCACACAAACACAACATTTGAGAGCAGGGACATCGGGAGATGTGTGGGAGGGAGAGGGCTTGGGGGGAGGAGGCGTGGGAAGGGGGGGGGGGGGTGGTGGGAGAAGTATAAAACACAAGGACTTCCAGGAAAGAAGTTGGTATTTCAAAAAAGTGGATTTGGGGTGAAATTAGCAGGGGTAGAAAAGATCAAGGTTTTGGATGGGGGAAGATAAGAGATGGTGGTGAACAGCTGTTTTAAAGACCTGGAGGGAGGAGTGGGATTGAAGAGAGTGAGGGAGTTTGTTCCAGAGGTGGGAGACAAGAGGAATGAAGGAGTGAAGGTGAGCAGAGAGTCTTGATTTTGGCAGTTTAACCATAAGAGGGTTGCAGGCAGATCTTGTGCGACCTGTAGGGATATTTGGGGGACAGAGCCCAGAGAGAGCTGGGGGGGGGGGGGCAAGGCCGGAGAGGAGTCGTTAGAAGACGGAAAGACCACCAACCTGCCTCCGGTGAGTGAGTGAGAGGGCCTTGGAGTTAGCTTCATCGTGGGAGATTCCAATGATTCTGAATGCTTTGGTTTCAACAGCGTGAAGACGAGCTAGGTGTGAAGAAGGAGCACCAGCCCAGAGGGGAGAGCAGTATTCCATTGAGCTGCGGATGAAAGCCTTGTATGTGGTGAGGAGCTCAGGTGTGCCAAGGAAGGACTTCGCACGATGGAGGATGCCCAGTCGGCGACTGGCTTTGGAGGCCAGATTTGAAATGTGGTTTTCCCAGGAAAGATCGTGCAGATAGTGAGACCCAAAAGCTTGAGTGACAGAACTTTTTGGAGAGGATTATTCAGAAAGTGGATGGGAGGGTTGTCCAGTCGGTCTTTATGAGCTGTATTGTCGGAGTTCTTTCGTCAACCTGATGATAAACTCAGATCGATGCCTCACATGCAGCGATACATCACAAAGTATGTCTGTCGTCCCTTTGATGGACGTTAAGCTGAGCACTTCATCTGCTAGCATTAGTTGCTCGATGTAAAGTATCCTACAGTGTATTTTGATGAAGAGTCAGTGAGTTACTGCCAGAACCCTGGACAAATTCAAGAGTCCTGCCACCTTCAGTTGAACGTCAGGCCTAGCCAGCTAGTTAATGAAAGATTTAGGTGAAAAACTTTCCCCGGCCAACTCCATAGTATTTTGGGAATAATTGGAGCCATTAAATAAGTAGTAGTAAGACACACACACACACACACACACACACACACACACACACACACACACACACACACACACACACACACACCACTTGCTTAACATCAATGTCCTTTTATTCCGAACTGTCATACACCGAAATACAAAAAGTATTGGGACAATAAGGAAATATGTAGATCGAAGTTATTAATTTACATCTCTTTTTATGCTTACTGGAGTGTCACTGTCACTAAGAAATAAATTAAATGAGGCCGAAGCACAAGTTCTGTTGCTTTCACATTGCAGGCAGGTTGGTGGTCACTGTTTTCTACCATCTATTCTCCAATATCTATTCTTCCACCATCTATTGCTCATTCTGCTCTCCGCCTTCCGATCCAGGTGGATCCCTCCTGTATGGTCCTCCGACCCTCACTATTTACTCCATGATCCTCCAGTAAGCCCCTCCTATTTAAACTTCCAAAATCCAGGCTCAATGCACACCACAACTCTTTTATTCCTCGATTCTCCTGTCTCTTTGGAACCACTTAATCCAGAGGTTTCCCACTTTTTCCTCCAGGGTTTCAAGCAGGCAGTGCACCACCATCTCTTGTCATTCCCAAATTTGACCCATAATCTTTATTATCCCCACTAACCTTTTCCTAACTCAATCGGATTACTTGTGAGTTTCAGTGTTTCCTCTCCCTCTCCCATTTTCCTGTTCATTAATTCCCTTGATGTTTGTCCCACTGTCAGTCTTCCCTTGCTCTTCCATGATCCTTGCTCCGACTAAAAGGAAAAGAAAGACTTTGCACCAAATGTTGAAAACTATCATGCATAATAATTATGTGCCATTACTTTTTCCGAGCATGTACAAGTTCAGTTGTAGATTGTGCTCTGTTGAGTTTGGCTCTCAAGATGTCTGAGCGGTTCAATTGGGTTACAGCCATTATTCTGGGCAGGCCTCTATCGATTTTCAATAAACTTGTCCGTGAACCAGATTTTTCACGTTTGTTGATGTTTTTTTTCACAAGTGACCTTTTGTGCCCACCCCTTATTTCCCTGAGGGATAACGACAATGTGTGAACTGGTATCCCATTTCGACCAAATCAGTACCAGGATAGAGCAGCCAGGTTATCTCCTCCCTGAAGCTCCATAATGCTCCAGCTGGATTTTTTGAAAAATCAACAATCGGGTAGTGATTTATTTATTCACATGCGGCACGTGAGTGTGGTTGCATTATTGGTGGGAGCAAAACTGTGCCAGAAATTTGCTACCACCTGCAGTTAATGTTAAAAATAAAAAATCTGTCCATGATGCCAGCAAGAATAAAGATGCAAGATAATTTATTCTCAATTTTATGTAGCATAAATAATTTGACATTCACTGGCAATTAGAGAGCAAAAATTTTTGGAATGACGATGGTGGTGGATCAGGGATGAGGTTGCATATCTACAGGAGTATACATTGTATCAAACCCTTTTAGCATCATCATTGAACATATGGATTGCATATGGATGCATATGGATTGCATCATCCACATATGGATGTGGTCTGAGAGGGTCATTAACCAGTGTGGCAGCTACATTCAAATGTAAGGTGTGCACAGAGGGAGCTGCAGATGGAGGAAATGTTGAGTTAGATCTTGGAGACGGCGTGAAGCTGGAAGGTGTGAAAACATTTTGCTACCTCGGAGACATGCTGAATGGAGAAGGTGGATCAGACTCGGCAACGGTTGCTCGAGTGAGATGTGCATGGAAGAAGTTTCGGGAACTGAGTGGCATGCTGACGAGGAGGGGAGTGTCGTTGAAGCTGAAGGGAAAGGTGTATGCTGCATGTGTGAGAAGTGTTATGATTTATGGGAGCCAGACATGGGTCATGAATGTAGAGCAGCAACGAAGGCTGGAAAGGGTGGAAATGCGAATGGTTCGGTGGATGTGCGGAGTATCGTTGAGAGAGAGGAAGACAAATGATGAATTGCGAAAGATGATGGGAATAGAGCCTGTGATGGATGCTGTGAAGAGGAACAGGTTGAGATGGTTTGGTCATGTGTTGAGGAAGGATGAAAGTGATTGGTTGAGAAGAGTGATGGAAATGAATGTAGACGGAAGTAGAGGACGGGGAAGACCGAGAAAGACTTGGCTAAAGATGGTGGAAGAAGAAATGCGGGCAAGGGGGTTAACAAGGGGAGATGCAGAAAATAGGGCAAAATGGAGAAGATTGTCATGGGGACCGCAAGGCTAACCCCCGCTCTAGCAGGGAAAATGGCCTTAAAATGCATGTTGTTGTTGTTGTTGTTGTTGTTGTTGTTGTTGTATTGAACATATGGATTGCATTTGACCAAAATGATTGTCTACAAGAACAGCCAAGGATATGTGGAACACAAAGTTCGATGTCTGAATGATTAAAACAGCACATGGTGATCTGTTATTTTGAAAGATGCCGTGGAATCTTTCAAGTCCACCATCAAATGCTGACATATGGGTTCCTGCTTTCACATCTTATGCAATTAACTTTTTCAAGAAATATTTTTATTTTATATATACTTATGTCTAGAATTCCTCTGATCCATAGTTTGAGAGGATGAATGATAAAAAATAAAATTGGTGATAGCCAAAGCAAGGAAGAGTGAAAGGCTTGCCCTTTTCCCCTCATAGTTTATCCCTGCAAAATGTCTCCAAGAACCCTGGAAGTCGAACATGATAGCCAAATAGGTCAATTGAAGTGCAGGTTCCGTGTGGCCCCCGGGATTCGCCAACACTGCCTTTGGGCCTCTGGTTTCGTCTTGGTTGATCAGTTACAGCCCTTTTGCGCTTGAGCACTCTGGAGTTTGCCTTCGCCTCCAGCCAAAATTAATACAACTATCGCCAGTGGCCCAACAATACCGTTCGCATTGCCTCCAAAGGAAGAAGAAAAAGAAGGGGGGAAACATTTAGTCAATTCTACTGAGATTCATATCTGACAGGACTGACATGAGTATAATGGGCAGTTATTCATTTGATATTTAATTCTTTTTTTTACACTTGACTTTGGAGTAGACCTCGCCCAAAGGAAGGTTTTATCCATTCTGCCTCTATCAATATGAAGGTAGGCATCCAGCATATTTAATCTATTGCATTGCTTTGATTTAGCCTGGTGTTGGCTTAGCGGTTAGGGTGCCGGCTTGGGATCCTAGGATCCTGGGTTCGAATCCCGGTTGATTTAGCCTGGTGTTGGCTTCGCGGTTAGGGTGCCGGCTTGGGATCCTAGGATCCTGGGTTCGAATCCCGGTTGAATTAGCCTGGTGTTGGCTTAGCGGTTAGGGTGCCGGCTTGGGATCCTAGGATCCTGGCTTCGAATCCCGGTTGAATTAGCCTGGTGTTGGCCTAGCGGTTAGGGTGCCGGCTTGGGATCCTAGGATCCTGGGTTCGAATCCCGGTTGATTTAGCCTGGTGTTGGCTTCGCGGTTAGGGTGCCGGCTTGGGATCCTAGGATCCTGGGTTCGAATCCCGGTTGAATTAGCCTGGTGTTGGCTTAGCGGTTAGGGTGCCGGCTTGGGATCCTAGGATCCTGGCTTCGAATCCCGGTTGAATTAGCCTGGTGTTGGCCTAGCGGTTAGGGTGCCGGCTTGGGATCCTAGGATCCTGGGTTCGAATCCCGGTTGATTTCGCCTGGTGTTGGCTTAGCGGTTAGGGTGCCGGCTTGGGATCCTAGGATCCTGGGTTTGAATCCCGGTTGAACTCGCCTGGTGTTGGCTTAGCGGTTAGGGTGCCGGCTTGTGATCCTAGGATCCTGGGTTCGAATCCCGGTTGATTTAGCCTGGCGTTGGCTTTGCGGTTAGGGTGCCGGCTTGGGATCCTAGGATCCTGGGTTCGAATCCCGGTTGAATTAGCCTGGTGTTGGCTTAGCGGTTAGGGTGCCGGCTTGGGATCCTAGGATCCTGGGTTCGAATCCTGGTTGATTTAGCCTGGTGTTGGCTTAGCGGTTAAGGTGCCGGCTTGGAATCCTAGGATCCTGGATTCGAATCCTGGTTGATTTAGCCTGGTGTTGGCTTAGCGGTTAGGGTGCCGGCTTGGGATCCTAGGATCCTGGGTTCGAATCCCGGTTGAACTCGCCTGGTGTTGGCTTAGCGGTTAGGGTGCCGGCTTGGAATCCTAGGATCCTGGATTCGAATCCTGGTTGATTTTAGCCTGGTGTTGGCTTAGCGGTTATGGTGCCGGCTTGGGATCCTAGGATCCTGGGTTCGAATCCCGGTCGATCGCTGAATTAACACCAGGGGGGTTGACTCAGCCTGTCATCTTTCAGAGGTCGGCAAATTGAGTACCAGCTTGCTGGGATGAATGATCCCGGTGTGTACCCCGATTTAGAATAGGTACACCGTATCCCTGCACATCGTAAGAGGCGACTAAGGGTTGGCGTCAGGAAGGGCATCCGGCCATAAAAACATTGCCTCAAATCGGGAACCATGATTGTCATGGGGCCAGAAAGGCTAACCCCCGCTCTGGCGGGGAAAATGGCCTTAAAACGATCATTCACTCAAGTTCACTGTCGTTCACTGGTAATTCCCTGTGTGTAGCAAGAGGTGACTAACAGGGTTGGAAGGACATCCAGCCATAAAACTGCTTCAAAAAGGGGGCCACGGTGCCCGAAAAAGGCGAACCCCTGCTCTATGGGGAAAAATAGCCTCTAAAGATGGTTCATTGCTTTGATTTGTCACAAGTAATTATGACTTAAACATTTCAACTACTCGGTATTTCCTACAATTTTTGGTCTTGGGAAGTATATTCAGGCATTTGCAAATTATGATACACTCATCCAAAAGAACAAGCCAGCTGGCATCGCAAAGTTTGTGATTTGTCCAGGGTCACCTGATCAAGATCGGGTTATTTCGACTTTAGTAATGCATCTTTAAACATCATTAACCATAAACTACATGACGTGTTATTTCAACAATAAACGTGATGTTTGTTGTAAGGTTTTGGTGATTCTGCTTCTTAATCTCTTTTATAACCTCTGCCACCAAAGGTGGATGGAGGTTATGTTTTCACCCCTTTATTACGTGCCGGAAAAGATTCCGGCAAGTATGTTGGTTGGTTGATTTGTCTGTTTGTCTGTCTGTCTGTTTGTTTGTGCGCAGTACTACGTGTACATCGTTGCACATAGAATCGCCATACTTTACACACATATTTGTCTTGCCCTGGAATAGACTGTGCCAAATTTTTAATAGACTGTACCTCTCTAGGCC
This sequence comes from Myxine glutinosa, assembly GCF_964187855.1. Classification (NCBI taxonomy): domain Eukaryota; kingdom Metazoa; phylum Chordata; class Myxini; order Myxiniformes; family Myxinidae; genus Myxine; species Myxine glutinosa. Next base: position 312,760,433 of record NC_136261.1, on the reverse strand, counting down.
CAAGACCTCCATTATGACGTCATAATTTGATAATTCGACAAGTACAAAACTTCATCCAATCAGGATGCAATTTCTTGAGCGCAATGTTGGCATAAACTGGTGGAGAAAAAAAAAAGATGACGTCATCGGTCACGTGGTTCGGCCGCCATCTTTGAAAACAAAAAATTTGCACCTCTATATCTCCGAAAGTGCTGAATATAAAAAATTGAGACATGGCTCATTGTAAAGAACTCTCCATGGGGAATAAAATATGTTAATGATGATGTCATAGGTGCCTCCATTATGACATCATAATTCGACAAGTACAAAAGTTCATCCGATCAAGATGAAATTTCGTGAGCATAATCTAGAAATAAATTAGTTTATAAAACAAATAATGATGACGTCATCGGTCACGTGGTTTGGCCGCCATATTTGTTCAAAATGGCCGATAAAAAGTACATTCTGGCAAGTCCTCGGTCTCTGACCGATTTTTCATCTGTCTGTTTGTCTGTCTGTGAGCAAGATATCTCAAAACGTTATGGACGGATTCCAACAAAATTTGTTGGAAAGATTGGATGCGTAACAAGGACTAATTGATTAGATTTTGTTGAAGATCTGGATCGGGATACGTTAATTTTCAAGGCGATTCATCACCATTAAAAGATCGGTCCAAAACGATATATAGCACTATATCTCAAAATATTTTTGACACATTCGGACAAAAATTGGTTGATTGTGTGTCAAAGACGAATTGATTAGAGTTTGGTGAAGATCCGGCCACAGATCCGATTACAATAATTTTAAAGTGATTATTGACCATTCAGAGATGGATCCAAAAGCGATATATAGCATGATATATCAAAATATTGTGGACGATTTATGACAAAACTTTGTGGATGAGTTGGTTAGGTAACTAGAGCTTCCAGGGAAGCAGAACTCAACCGAATTGACTGGACAACTTTAAAGTAGGTCAGTTGTCTGCACTAGATTTGACTTAAGATAGCAACCAGCTTGTGTGGTAAGAGTCTCACACACCAAGTTTGATCAAAATCCAGAAATATTTTTGGACGTTAAAGTCTTAACGTCGTTTCGGAGCTGCAAACAATATGGCGGCCATTTTGTGACGGATCGGGTTGGAATGCAATAGCAACCTACCTTGTGTGGTAAGGGTTAAACATTCTAAGTTTGATCAAAATCTGTTAATATTTGTGGATGCTAGAGTGTTAACGTCGTTTTCATGACCAAAAAACAAAATGGTCGCCTAAGTCAGCCATTTTTCAACGGATCGGGCTGAAATGTAATACCAACCTGGTCCTTGGGGTAAGGATGCTGCATGTCAAGTTTGATCAGAATCGGTTGATATTTGTGGACGCTGGAGTGTTAACGTCGAAAAGTTAACGGACAACGCCGGACGCCGGAGGGTTCAGTATGTGATGAACTCAACTGGATGGTAGTCCAGTTGAGTTAACAAGTCTATTAGATTTTGTTGCGGGTCCGAATCCAGATCCGGCCTATCAGTGGGATACAAAACGTAAACTATTCAGCCGAGCGGAGGTTTGCGCTCTACCGAGTGCTGTTCTAGTTCTTTCAAATATGTTTCTGAAATCTTTAAATATTGTCATGTTGGATGTAATTTTTGTGATAATAAAGTTCCTTAAAACACGACTAAACAAAGCCTCAGGTGTACCAATCCATTGTGGAATGGGTGAAATAAGATGTATGAATGAAGAACGAGTCTTGCTCGTGAAGTATAGTATCATTCTGCATCATTGGACAGGTATATCGATGGATGGAATAAACAGAACGTTGTTTGAGTTGTGTTAACCGCCATGGGAATGAAGTAGGAGCTGATGTTTATAGTGTTAACCCTTCAAAAGGGCCAAGAGAGGGGTTAACACCTTCCTCTTTTTCTCCCGTGAATCGTTAACACCCACAACGTCTCCTTACTGTTAGTCTTCCTAAATCAATGCCTTTTGATTCCATCCATCAAAATAAGATTTTATAATTGGCTCGTCTGCCTCGGTGTGCCATCCATTGAAAGTCGTTGTTGATAAAAAGGTTAATTGAGGCAAATCACTAAATCAATTAGAGGGCACTTGGCAGAGTGCATACCTGCGCCAGGCTGAACAGTTTATATTTTGTATGCCACTGATAGCCCGAATCTGGATTCGAACTTGAACCAAAATCCAATCGGCTTGTTCCTGTCAAACACCCAACCGGTCCACCAGGTTTTGTCCAAATCTGTCCATAACGTTTTGAGATATCGTGCTATGTATTGGTTTTAACCATATCTCCCAATGGTGAAGAATCACTTAAAAATTAAATAATTCTCATATCCGAATCCATTTTCAGATCTTCACCAAAATCGAATCGATTCGTCCTTGTCAGACACACAACCTCTCCAACAGGTTTTGTCCAAATCCGTCCACAACTTTTTGAGATATCCTGCTACGTATCGTTTTTAGCCCGATCACCCAATGGTGAAGAATCACTTTTAAAATTCTCAGATCCAGATCCGGATCTTCACCAAAATCAAATAATTTCGTCCTTGTCACACGTGCTACCTCTCTGCCAAATTTCATCCGAATCTGTCCACAATTTATTGAGATATCTTGTTCACAGACAAACAGACAGGGGTGAAAACATGACCTCCATCCACCTTCGGTGGCGGAGGTAACAATAGATTTAAAAAGGCAACTTTTTATGAATTAATCAAAATATGACTAATCTAAGTGTTTTGAACTGCAAGAGAACTGAAAAATAATAAGTTGTCTAACCATTGTTCCTTCAGCCATTTTAGGACAATGATTACATTAAGACCTCAACCACCACTTGCAATCTGTCCAGCTGTTCTAAATATATATATTTTAGATGTTTTCATCCAATATTATGTTACAAGTTGGGTCACCTGATCAAGATCGGATTATTTAGACTTTAGTAATACATCTTTAAACATCATTAACCATAAACTACATGACATGTTATTTCAACAATAAACGTGATGTTTGTTGTAAGGTTTTGGTGATTCTCTCCACAGACTGCCGCCTCAACCGTACCGGACCTCCTGTTACTATCGTGACCATTGATGAAGAAAGTCCTAATGGTTGGTTCCAAAGCAATCACCACAGCTCAACAACCTGATGAAACCACCAATAAGTATTACTTGAAGGGATAACCAATGAAATGGATTTGAAGACACAATGTGAAAAAAACTTTTTAAACTGGTTTTTTTTTTAAACCAAATGGAACGTTAACCACAACTTATTTATCTGAATTGCCCTTATTTATATTCCAAGGTACATGTGAGATCATCCTGACTACCAAAAATATACCTTTCTCTATAAACAGCATAACTTCACCTGTCACCATAGTTTAGGTATTAAGTTATCCTCAGCCCAGCCTCTTGCCATACATTTTACTTGAATACAACTACAATTAAAAGCAGGTTTAGTGCAATCATTCTGTTGTTGGTTCTGATCTTGCAGGTACCATTGTCGTATGGGACCTACAGATAGCAGGCAGCGCAAGTCCTCCTCACCCTACTGTTGCCCTGCATTTGGAGAGTGTACCAGGAACACTGGGCGCAGACTGGTTGAAGCTCATCCCGGAACCTCAGCATGTGATGTTGTATACGGCGGGACGTGTGCTGGACAGGGATGTATGTTGTAACTGATATGATACCACGCTTATTGAACAGCATAACCAATTTAATATGATGCCCTTTAATGATGTGCCTAATTTAATATGACTAGGGCATGCCCGTACTATATCTATATCTAAAATTATATCCCCCCCCTCTATTTACATGAAATGGTTTGGTCCAAAGCGAACGGCTTGCGAGTGGTGACAATCCCCCCCCTCTATTTACATGCAATGGTTTGGTCCAAAGCGAACGGCTTCCGGAGTTTGGTAAAGAAATCGCCATCGCGTGCACAAACGCGCAGGAAAGCGAATGAAACGCAAATTCGTTTTTATTAGTTGTAAAACATAGTTTAACGCCAACATAGTTTGCAAACGTGAAATAAATGAATACGCTCTCAAATGTGCCATCCGAGGCAGAGTGTGCCCGCCACGTTCGGCACACGCGATCGTTCGCTGCTCTCTGATTGGTTGAATCGTTTTTTGGACATAGCTCGGTAAGTAATTGTCCGATTAATATGAAACCTTGAAAAGGCACATCCTCGGGTCCCCAGCAATATACCTGGCAAGTTAAAAGTATATCGGACCCGTGGTTGTCGAGAAACAGCGGTCACAGACAAACGTACAGACGTACAGACAGACAGACAGAGATTACTGGAATTATAGATATATGATGCAAGCTTTATCCAAATGGGATGATTCACATTAATGGATTCCAATTATACTCGTATATTTGCATTAGACAAACTAGCAACGGTACCCGCCCTACGGGCGGGGCTTCAATTGGGAGGCCCAAATGAAATGGCAAAATATCAGAAATTGAAGGCTTTTTTTATTTTAAACGATTTATATAAACATCTGTTAAATCATATCACACGCAAATCATCAAAATCTAAACAGTATTTGTAGAATTTCAATAAAAGCCTCATCACTGTTCATATCGGTAAATTTTATTCCATCGTGTTTGGAAAAATTGGAAAAATTTGGAAAAACAATATAGCCTATTTTACTCCAGGGGGTCCCAGGATTACCCACCCAAAATTTCGTGGCGTTCGGTTCAGCCGTTTTTGCGGTACCGGGGAACAGACAGACAGACAGACAGACATTTGGTGAATTATAGTAAGATAAATATTCGTTCGTTTTGGAACCAGATTATATGGAATTTATAATAAAATAAGTAAAAAAATCATACAGACAAACTGTTAAGTCTATCATGGCCTGGCTCATTAATTCAAGGGTCATGAAGTAGCTAAATGACAAAATATTTTAATACTCCCAGTAACCCCCAAGACCAACTCTTTCTGGGTTTCCGGTTTTCCTTCTACTTCTGTGATTTTGTGAGAGTTTGCGGCTCTATTCATCTTGTTCACCCCCTGTGTCACCCCTTACTCTCATTTTCCCCTACATCCGCTATTCCTCCAAGTTTCCCTCTATTTTGCCCCTCAACCATGCTGCTGGTGTGTCCCCCTTTCCCTTTTTTCTTTCCACTGTTCTTTTCATTATTTTATGTCCCAGTCAGTTCTGTGGCTTAGCTCCTCCAAGAGCATCTACATTGTACACAACAAAGGAGCAATAGGTAGACCAACTACCAAAGGGGTGTGGGTTGCAAACATACTCAAGGAGGAAAGGAGGAAAACAGAGAAACAGCTTGCACTCAATCCCACTTGTTTCACAATCCGTCCTACTCAAATCAGAAAATATTTATACATTTTCAACTGTAAATAACAACTTCCGTTTGGGACAACTTCCGTTTCCGGTCTTGCTGGCGAGGGTTCGTTTTTTCGCAGCTCCACACGCTCTCCATCGAAATAGAAGTTAAGTAATTGTTCCCATTTTGTATTTTCGTTAAAACTGTATTTATTTTATGGTGTATGTACGTATATTGTCCCGACAAAGATTTTCGGTGCAAATCTTTCATACCTGTATTGAAAATCGTGTTAATTCGTGTCGTCTTGAGGCCTTGTACAGTGTACACTGTACAACCTTGAGGCTTTGTTTTTCTCTCAGCACCTGTCGTTTGTGATCCAATAACTTTCGTTCTCTGTTTTCCCAGTCTTTCCACCCCAAAGCCTACTTCCTTATGTAAATCTCAACTCAAAAAAACAACAAAAAAAGACATTACCTTCTCTGTGCTCATTCGTTTATTCATTCTTATTCGTTCGTTCGTTCTTCGACCATGTGTTTCTCCCCCATTTCCCCAGATAGATTGTCAAATTTCAACTCGTTATTTTATCGTCCATGCGATATTGTTTGATTATAGTTAGTTTTGGTTTGAATTTCCTGTAACTCGTAATTAATTAATCGTGTTCTGCTCCTCGTGTGTGGCCTTGTAGTTGTACCCCCGTCGGTGTTTTGTTAACTTAAGCGTGTTTTGCTTGGCTCTTGGTTTTTTCCCTTCTACCCCGAACATAATACTCTGTCTAACGTTCTAAATCCCCACCCCCCCCACCCCCCCAAAAAAACAAAAAAACAAAAACATTTATTTTCTTTTCTCCACGTGTACTGTTGTCTCATCCTGTATTTTCTGTCCAGGTGTGCTGTTCGCCCCGCCCCCATTATCTCCTTGCCATCCACCGTTTGCCCTGTTCACGTGACTCGTGGTGGTCCCTCTCGGCTCTCCCCCCGTTGGTATTTTTGTGCATATAAGATTGTTCACGTTTCTGTTTAAATATTATTTAAATATATTTAACCTTTCCCCTTCTGTGTTTTATTCAGTGGTATATTACAACACGCTGTTTTTCTTCCTATTTAAAAGGCTTTTCTCAATTTCCTCTCCAACTCATTCCACTTCAAAAAAAAGAAATTCAATATCTTATACGTCTCCCTCACTACATGGTCTAAATTCACATTCATTCCATCCCTCCTCCATCGTTCTGAATCGGATTGCTAACTTGAAAATCACAACAAACCCAATTTGTTATCAATGTTCGTCTTTCATTAATCATACACTTTCTAAACTCCCATCTTGCCCCTCCCATCCAAATCCCCCCCCTTGCACCTACACTCCTAAACTCCCCCCTTGCCCCTCCACTCTTAAACTCCCCCCTTGCCCCTCCACTCCTGAACTCCCCCCTTGCCCTTCCCCTCCTAAACTCCCCCCTTGCCCCTCCCCTCCAAATCCCCCCCTTGCCCCTACACTCCTGATCTCCCCCCTTGCCCTTCCCCTCCTAAACTCCCCCTTTCCCCCTCCCCTCTATATCCCCCCCCCCCCTTGCCCCTACACTCCTAAACTCCCCCCTTGCCCCTCCACTTCTAAACTTCCCCCTTGCCCCTTCCCTCCAAAACTCCCCCCTTGCCCCTCCCCTCCTAAACTCCCCCCTCACTCCTCCCCTTCAAAACTCCCCCCCAATCCCTCCCATTCAATTCTCCCCCCATACCATTCCTCTCCAATTCTCCCTCCTCCCCCCTCTTCCTCCAAGCTGCCTCCTCCCCACTTCGTCTCCCTTCTATCTCATACCTCCACCCCCCCAAACCTTCTACTTTCCTCTGCCCCCCCTCAAACAACCCCTCACTGTGCCTCATCCCTTCACCATCAAACCTTTCATCCTCCTCTTCCTTCCCTTTCTTGGAACTCTTCTGCAACATCTGACACACTATCAACTGCTCTCCCTACCTCCCCCTCTCATCCTTCATCTTACCCTACTCCTCCCCTCCCCTGTCCTGTACCCGATGCTCCCCCTCTCTCTTCATTGACGGTATGGACCTCAAACATCCGGGGCCTTCGCTCAAACCTGACTGATCTCTCCATACAGGTTGCTTCTGACAATCCTGACTTGATCTGCTTAACAGAGACTTTCCTCCTTCAAGATGTCTCTGATTCCTTAATATCTCTTCCTGGTTACTCCCTCCTCCGGTATGATAGACCTGAGCCTCGGCCTGGTGGTGGGGTGGCTATCTTTGTCAAAAACTCTCTTCCTCACTCTCCTTGCACTGCCCTCTTTCCTCCTCACCCGCAGGAGTACCTCTGGTTACGGCTTCCTCTCCGCTCCCACCTTTTGTTCATATGTGTTCTGTACCGTCCCCCAAACAGTGATGACTCCATCTACATTTCACTGTCTGACAACATGGACCAACTTCTATCCACTCATCCCAACTCTCTCTTCCTCATATGTGGTGACTTCAACTGTCATCATGTCACCTAGTTGGGTGTGGGTTCCTCTCTCACCAGTCATGGCACCTCAGCAAAGGACTTCTGTGACTCACTGGGATTGACACAATCTGTCAATTTCCCGACCCGGATCTCAGCCAATGGAGTATCTTCTCTTCTAGACTTGGTTATGACTAACTTCCCTGCTAATGTCTGCTGCTCTTCTTCTGCTCCAATCGGTTCTTCTGATCATGTGCTTGTCAAAGTGGACATCTCTCTGGCCATTCTCAGAGAGCCTCCTCAGCGTCGACGAGTCTGGCATTTCACTCAGGCCGACTGGGACGGTCTTCAAGCAGCCATCAATCGTCTGGATTGGTCTCCCATCTCCACTGCCTCTGACATCAATTCTTCGTGGGAATTCTTCCAAAGCAAACTGATCTCTCTCATGCACAGATTTATCCCATCTCGCCTTCAGTTGTCTTACCCTTCCTGTCCATGGTACACTGAATCTTGTGGTGAGGCAGTTGCCCTGAAACAACTTGCCTTTGCCTCTTGGAAGGCTAATCCAACTGAAGGCAATCTCAGTTCCTTCCACCAAGCTCGGAACAAGTGTGTGTCTACCCTCAGGAGTGCCAGGAAGCACTATCTCTCCTCACTCAAGAATGAACTCTCAAACCTGTCTCCTTCCTCCAAATCCTGGTGGCGTCTGGTCAAATCCGTTTCTTGTGTTTGTTCCCCCTCCATCCCCTCCCTTACCTCAAATGGCCACACAGTTGACATCGCACGTGACAAAGCCGAATGCCTCAACTCTGTGTTCGCCTCAAAATCCTTAGTCCCAAACCCATCTCTCTCTGTTCCCACCTTTCCCAGTCGAACCCAACTGCTCCTGGACTCTGTGTCCTCTCCTGACAAGGTGGAGGAGTTTTTGTCAAACCTCGACTCTGATTCTGCAACTGGACCAGACGGCATCAGCCCACGGGTCCTAAAATCCTGCTCTGCCGCTCTATCTCACCCTCTCTCTGTTCATTTCACCCTATCTTTTGCTCAAGGTCATCTGCCAGCATCCTGGAAATCAGCTAACATTACCGCTTTACACAAAAAAGGTGCAAAAACAGATCCTTGCAACTACAGACCAATCAGCCTGCTCCCAATTATCAGCAAAGTCATGGAATCCATCATTGCTTCGGATATGAAATCTTTCCTCTTCTCCAATGGCTTGATCTCTGATCATCAATTTGGTTTCAGACCAGGTCACTCTACTCTGGACATGCTGCTTCTGCTGTCTCAACAATGGATGGAGGTCCTCAATGCCAAACAGGAAATCAGAGCTGTCTCCCTTGACATATCACGGGCCTTTGATCCGGTCTGGCACCCAGCTCTGCTCACCAAACTCTCCTCCTATGGTATCCATGGAAATCTCCATGCATGGCTTGCGGACTTCCTCTCTGGTCGTAGTCAACGTGTGGCCCTGAATGGATTTCTCTCATCTCCCCTTCCTGTTCAGGCTGGAGTTCCCCAAGGAAGTGTGCTGGGCCCTGTGCTTTTTCTGGTCTTTATCAATGATCTCTCCGACTCTCTGGAAAATCCTCTCTATCTCTTTGCTGATGACTCCACTCTCTGCCGCTCCATTCCTCTTCCCTCAGATCGGCAGTCTGCAGCCTCCTCACTCTCTGAAGACCTGGACAAAATCACAGACTGGTCAAACAAGTGGAACATGTCTTTCAATCCTGACAAATCTCACTCTTACTATGTCTCTCCGAAAAGATCGACTGGTCAACCCTCCCATCTACTTTCTCAACAATCCTCTCCAAGAAGTTCTGTCGCTCAAGCTTTTGGGTCTCACTATCTGCCATGATCTTTCTTGGGAAAACCACATTTCCAAGCTGGCCTCCAAAGCCAGTCGCCGACTGGGCATCCTCCGTCGTGCGAAGTCCTTCCTCGGCACACCTGAGCTCCTCGCCACATACAAGGCTTTCATCCGCAGCTCAATGGAATACTGTTCTCCCCTATGGGCTGGTGCTCCTGCCTCACACCTGGCTCGGCTTCACGCTGTTGAATCCAAAGCTTTCAAAATCATTGGAATCTCCCGCGATGAAGCTATCTCTGAGGGCCTTTCACTCACTCACCGCAGGCAGGTAGGTGGTCTTTCTGTCTTCTACCGACTCCTCTCCGGCCTTGCTCCCCCAGCTCTCTCTGTGCTCTGTCCCCCAAATATTCCTACAGGTCGCACAAGATCTGCCAGCAACCCTCTGATGGTTAAACTGCCGAAATCTCGGCTCTCTGCTCACCTTCGCTCTTTCATTCCTCTTTTCTCCCGCCTCTGGAACAAACTCCCACACTCCCTTCAATCCCTCTCCTCCCTCCAGGTCTTTAAAACAGCTGTTCACCACCATCTCTTATCTTCCCCCATCCAAAACCTTGATCTTTTCTACCCCCACTAATTCACCCACAGATCCACCTTGTTTGAAATTCCAACTTCTTTCCTGGAAATCCTGGCAGTGTCCATATGTTTATACCTCTCCCACCCCCCCCCCCCCCTTTCACATGCCTCCACCCCAAAGCCCTCTCCCTCCCACAGATCTCTCGATGTCTCCATGTCTCTCGGTCCCTGCTCTCAAATGTTGTGTTTGTGTCCTTCCCCCTCTCTCCCCATCTTGTCTACCGCTCCCGATGTTATTTGTTTTATGTGTCTGTTTGTCTTTCTGTGTGATTAATGTTCGCTCTTTCACGAGCCTCGATCTTGTATACAAAAAAAATAAAAAAATAAAAAAATAATGTTAAGTGCTCACAGTGTGTTTTGTCATGTTAACCTAATAGGTATGTTGTGAACAATGCCTTGGCTGAAGAGAGAAACCGCAACATTGTGATTTTGTCTCTTTTGGAGGAATGTTATTATGTTTACACTTTAGCTCATTACGCTGCTTACACAAACTAGAGTCCCTGTATATAGAGAGTTGTGTCAACTCAAATTTGGACGCCATTTTGTGTCTAAGTGTGTCGGATTAGATATACATGTACATTCGCGATATGGGGTGATATATTCTAAACCTGCTAAAAAAAAAATTACTACACATATTTAGTCTTATTATTACATACAGGTGATATTTGTTTTGTCAAAAACTCAGCTATTGCCGTGAAAAAGAGCTGTGTGGTGATATTAAAAGTGGTATGGCAATGCATATTACAAGCCAACACTGCATATAAGAGCTAACATTATAAGTAAGACAAACCAATGCTGTCGTTCTCTGAATTTTAATAACTTTTAGAAAGGAGTGTGGGCATATCCAATATTTTTTAAAGGGTGCCGAGAGCAATTCCGGTGTAGGACTTCCAGCCGACATGTAGTCTAACACACTTTTTTTTTCTTTCTTTTTTTTTGTATACAAGATCGAGGCTCGTGAAAGAGCGAACATTAATCACACAGAAAGACAAACAGACACACAAAACAAATAACATCGGGAGCGGTAGACAAGATGGGGAGAGAGGGGGAAGGACACAAACACAACATTTGAGAGCAGGGACCGAGAGACATGGAGACATCGAGAGAACTGTGGGAGGGAGAGGGCTTTGGGTGGGAGGCATGGGAAGGGGGGGGGGGGGGGTGGGAGAGGTATAAAACATATGGACACTGCCAAGACTTCCAGGAAAGAAGTTGGAATTTCAAACAAGGTGGATCTGGGGTGAATTAGTGGGGGTAGAAAAGATCAAGGTTTTGGATGGGGGAAGATAAGAGATGGTGGTGAACAGCTGTTTTGAAGACCTGGAGGGAGGAGTGTGATTGAAGTGAGTGTGGGAGTTTGTTCCAGAGGCGGGAGAAAAGAGGAATGAAAGAGTGAAGGTGAGCAGAGAGCCGAGATTTCGGCAGTTTAACCATCAGAGGGTGGCTGGCAGATCTTGTGCGACCTGTAGGAATATTTGGGGGACAGAGCACAGAGAGAGCTGGGGGAGCAAGGCCGAAACTTAAAATTCTGTACGTGGTATTGCCATATTTCTATCGTGTACAACTTTAGTTTTATCGACATTTATATTCAATTTCCATTGTAATGATTTAACAAGCTGCAAGTCAGCTTCTGTCTCTGACATAAGGAAAACGTCATCGGCATCTAGTAAGATTGAAACGTTCATTTATTACTACACCCTTGCCCAGAACTCTGATGGATATTGCCTGATCGATTAATATGTTTCATAGCTGGCGACTTAATTAACACTTAATTTTCGACTGCGCCAAGCCGTAATTAAACAGAGAAAAAACTTTTAAAAATACCTGCAGTGTGCACGGTTCGTCGAGTCGAACAGATATGGAAAAGCACAGATAAGACGTCGTATTCACCATAACTTGTTTAATTTCACCAGGAACACGATGAGGCCAACACAGTAAACATTCAGTACAAAACTTGGTTCATACATTCAGTACAGAACATGATTCATACGTTCAGACCGTAAGAAAACTCTGCCCGTAATACAACACTCTGACCAGACCAACACTTCATCCCACTACGTTCACTCCTCACAAGTGAAACTCATCACTACTCCGTTCACTCCTCACAAGTGAGACTCATCACTACTCTGTTCACTACTCTCATATTGTATGTTTTGGGAACGATAGCTGTCACCAGGTTAAATATATAGGGATTGTCCAATGTGCAAAATCTTCCATCACTACAATTTGGCCATAAATCCCGGGGTGGGAAATATTTGAGCAAATATGCCACAAGACGCATGAGCACTGTACAAAGCAAACAATAACTCGTCAAATTTTGGACGTATGGATGACTCCACAACCCGCAAAAAAATTGAGCAGGCCCCCCCCTAAAATTGCTTTTATGATTGCCAATTAGGCTAAAGATTTTAAACCAAAAAAATAACTTGCCTCGGAATAAGTTTTGAATGGACGGACAGACAACTGAAAACAAAACGGACCATGGGTTTCCCACCCCTATAAAATCAAAATTAATTCCCTCTGAAAAAGTACAGTGACATTGCCCGCAGACTACCCAACCGCAGACCAGGCAATGTCACTGTACCGGGACATTTCATCAATCAATGACAATATGCGGTCCGCTAGGACTACCCGAAAAAAATTGAGCAGGGTTCTTCCCACGGAAATGCATTTTTGGTCAGCTCCTTGAAGATTATAAACAAACACAAATCACTTCCCTTTAAAAGGGTTTTCAACGGACAGACAACCAAAAAAAAAACCGAGCAGATAGAATTGCTTTTGAACATCGATCATCAAGTGGCATGAGCCTACCTGGCAGAGTCTCGAGGAGTCGATTGCTTTCCAGCTCTTTCGTCTGACTTTCGCTTCCCAAATTTGTCTTCTGACTTTATCACTTGGAAATCTATACATCTTATATTTCCCAGATTGGTTTGAACAACCAAAAGCAGAACAACCAGTCATTTTGTTTGGCAATAAACAACATTCCCGTACCAAGCTGACGTTCACGCACGGTGAAGTTAGACACAAAATGGCGCCACGAAATCACGTGACCAGAAATCTCGGGTCAGCGCATGGCGCAACTCTCTTTATACAGGGACTCTAACACAAACCATCCACTTGTGGATGCATCTTGGATTTGTCGGATTGTAAAATGATTATCCTTTGTTTAAGGCCATCTCTGTATAATCATATTCAGATCCGAATTCAAAGCTTCAATTGAAGGAACTTGACAAATGCAGCATGTTTGGCGTCAGGAAGGGCATCCGGCCATAAAAACATTGCCTCAAAAAGAGACCCATGACAATTACGACTACATATGGGCAGGGTGCAGCCCGAAGCACCCCGTGGGGGACCCCACTCCCTCTCGTCAAAACTCAACTTGGGGAACCCGATCGAAGCAAGGGTGGAAATCATTCCATTTATGACGACGAAACGTCTGATGCCCGACGTGGAGATCGGTTTCTGAGATTTGGGACATGGAATGTAGGGACAATGACAGGGAGATCAGGAGAAGTGGTGGAAGTATTGGTCAGAAGAAGAGTGGACATATGTTGTGTGCAAGAGACGAGATGGAAGGGAAGTGGTGTGAGAATGGTGAAGGGTAGGCAGGGACAGAAATACAAGTTTGTATGGCAAGGGTGCCCGGAGGGCGTGAATGGTGTTGGTGTCCTGTTTTCTATGGAGTTTGTAGACAGTGTTGTGAGTGTGACTAGAGTGAGTGAAAGGTTGATGATGGTGAAAATGATGATTGGAAAGCTCTTGGTGAACATCATCTCGGGATATGCTCCGCAGGTTGGTCGGAGCGATGAAGAGAAGGACAAGTTCTGGTGTGCTATAGAGAAGCTGATGGAAAACGTGAAAGATGAGGAAGTTGTTGTGGTAGGAGGAGACCTAAATGGACAAGTGGGAAGGAGTATGGATGGTTTTGAGGGAGTTCATGGGGGTTACGGATATGGTGTGAGAAATGGAGAAGGTGAAAGGATTTTGGAGTTTGCTGATGGAGCTGATTTGTTGATTTTTAGTACTCAGTTCCAGAAAGAGGATAATAAGCTTGTTACATACACATCAGGTGGGTCGATGACAACCGTTGACTACCTGCTGGTGCGTAGGTGAGATAGGGGGCACCTCCGGGACACAAAGGTGATCCCGGGGGAGGAGGCTGTTTCACAGCACCACTTGGTTGTCTGCGACAAAAGGGTGAAAGGTGCGAGGAGAGCTCGGCGGGTGAAGAACCAACCGAGAATGAAGGTGTGGAGGTTGAAAGAGGTGACAGTGAGAGGGGAATTAAAAGAGAGGCTGAGTATGGTGGAGGATGATGTGGTTGAGTTTGAAAGTGGTTGGATGTCAATGAAAGATAGTCTGTTGGGAGCCGTTGGTGAGGTATGTGGATGGACAAAAGGACCACTGAGGCACTCGGAAACATGGTGGTGGGATGATGAAGTTGGAAAGAAGATTGACGAGAAGAGGAAGAAGTTCAAGGAGTGGCAGAAGGCGAAGACTATGGGGGCAGAAAAGGCAGAGCATGAAAGTTATAAGGCAGCCAAGAAGGCTGCAAAGAAAGAGGTAGCAAAGGCACAGGAGGCATGTAGGAAAATGTTCGGAGAACGCTTGGATTCGGAAGAGGGTCAGAGAGCGGTATTCAGGATTGCAAAGCAGATAGCGAAAGAGAGGTGTGATGTGATGGGGGTGAGTTGCTTGAAGGATGAAGTGGGACAAATCGTTGTGGACCCAGATGGAATTAAAGGAAGATGGAAGAGATATATGGAAATACTGTTGAATGCAGAGAATGAATGGGATGGCAACATCGAGAGTAACCCAGTTTTAGGACCGGCAGAGAAGATAACCGAGAAGGAAGTTGAGGAAGCGATAAAAGCAATGAAGAGTAGAAAAGCGGGAGGGCCGACGGGAGTTGTGGGAGATATGTTGAAGGCAGCGGGAAATTGGGGTGTGAAGAGAATGACAGAGATCTGCAATCTGGTGGTGAAAGAAGGCAGCATTCCAGTGGATTGGGAACTGAGTACCCTCGTCCCTCTATACAAGGGGAAAGGTGACCCTCTGGACTGTGGCTCGTATCGAGTGATAAAGTTATTGGAGCATGGAATGAAGGTATTGGAAAGGGTGTTGGAGAGGAGGATAAGGAAGGAAGTGAAGATTGACGAAATGCAGTTTGGATTTATGCCAGGAAGAGGAATGACAGACGCGCTTTTTATTGTGAGGCAGTTGCAGGAGAAGTATATGGAGAAGAAGAAGAAGTTGTTTCTTGGGTTTGTTGATCTGGAGAAAGCATTCAATAGGGTTCCACGTGAAGTAGTGACATGGGCATTGAGGAAGTTAGGAGTGGAGGAATGGTTGATCAGAGTAGTGATGGCAATGTACAAAAGAGCGCGCACAGCTGTAAGGACGAAGGACGGGAACAGTGGTAAGTTTGAGGTGAAGGTGGGAGTGCATCAGGGGTCGGTACTAAGTCCACTACTATTTGTAGCTGTAATGGAGGTGCTGGCTCAGAACGTAAAGGAGGGTTTACCGTGGGAGTTTTTGTATGCAGATGATCTGGTGTTGATTGCAGAAAGTATGGATGGACTGAAGGAGAAGATGAACAAGTGGAAGGAATGTATGGAGACAAAAGGTCTGAAGGTGAATATCGGAAAAACGAAGGTGATGGCAAGTGGTAAAGCATGTGGTGAGGTGGTAAGAACTGGGAAGTGGCCCTGTGCTGTGTGTCGGAAGGGTGTCAGAGTGAACTCCATTCAGTGTACAATGTGCGCTGAGTGGGTTCATCAAAAATATAGTGGTCTGAGAGGGTCATTAACCAGTGTGGCAGCTACATTCAAATGTAAGGTGTGCACAGAGGGAGCTGCAGATGGAGGAAATGTTGAGTTGGATCTTGGAGATGGTGTGAAGCTGGAAGGTGTGAAAACATTTTGTTACCTTGGAGACATGCTGAATGGAGAAGGTGGATCAGACTCGGCAACAGTTGCTCGAGTGAGATGTGCATGGAAGAAGTTTCAGGAACTGAGTGGCGTGCTGACGAGGAGGGGAGTGTCATTGAAGCTGAAGAGAAAGGTGTATGCTGCATGTGTGAGAAGTGTTATGATTTATGGGAGTGAGACATGGGTAATGAACGTAGAGCAGCAAGGCTGGAAAGGGTGGAAAGGGTGGAAATGCGAATGGTTCGGTGGATGTGTGGAGTATCGTTGAGAGAGAGGAAGACAAATGATGAATTGTGAAAGATGATGGGAATAGAGCCTGTGATGGATGCTGTGAAGAGAAACAGGTTGAGATGGTTTGGTCATGTGTTGAGGAAGGATGAAAGTGACTGGTTGAAAAGAGTGATGGAAATGAATGTAGAAGGAAGTAGAGGACGGGGAAGACCGAGAAAGACTTGTCGTGTAGCAGCATAGCAAACCTGTTGTGCATTTTGTGATACAAGCACCAAATTTGGCACAAATGTACATTAATATGTTGCGAACATTTTCAGATATTGGGCCATTTGAAATTCTCTCTTTATGTCCGCCATATTGGATTTCAAAATGGCCGCCACTTGAAATCTACATTTGCTATTATCTCTGGACGTAATGCAGCTATTGACTTGATTCTGGTATCTAAATGTATGTTTTTGGGGGCAAGGAATCCAATGGTACCAATTTCAACTTAATATTATCTATCACAGTCTGTTATATAATTTTATTTGGAAATTATCTAGGCAAATATTGGATTCAACACAATACTTTGAAAAGAATGTCTTAGTTCTGTAAATGTCTTAGGTATAATACTGACATGCTACATGGTCTAGTATTTGAGGCTAGGTGTACTGGTATCTGAGGCTAGGTATATACCGGTACTGAAGATACGTGTACATAAACAGTGTCATGTTAACAAGTTCAGCATTGCCACAAGTACATGTATGTTGTTGACTCATCGTCATGTGCAGTCCCCTTCACACACACAGAGGGCTGTGCACTGAAGGGCAGCCTTTTTGCACTTGCAGCGCCTCACACACCCTTTCTTGCACTTGCAAGAAACCAGCTCAATGCAGCTGTGAGCTGCCTCAGTTAGCCTGGTCCAGTAAGGTGTGTACTGTCCTTCTCCAGTCCTTGACCAACCCCAGTTGGTTGGTGGAGGGAGCTCTGGTGCTGGCAGCAGTATCTGACCCCACACATGTCCACCTTGATACACTGCCCTCTTGACATGTTCCTCCAGAGCTGCCTTCGTTGGAGGGATGAGCTGCACATTGTTCTTCCTTGCGAAGAGTTTCCTCCTGGCCTTGTCAATGTCTGTGCATTTGCTGGTTCGATCATACAACAGGATCACGAACCTCTCGATGATGCGCATTGCATCGTCTGGTATGTCACGAGGTGCAGAGGACAGCAGCAGCAGCGCCTCAGTGAGTTCTGGCAGTACCGTCCAGACTGCCCACGCAGTGTTCTTGCCATGTCTATGAAAACTAGACACAGTGTCGCATCCAGTTAGAGCGTGGAACATTGGCAGTGCACGAGCCTTCTCTCGTCCCAATCCAGCTGCTATTTCGTGTGCTGCTAGGTATCGGAAACTCTGGCCTGTTCCGAATGCCAGCCACAGTTTGTCTTCTGGTTGCAACTCCTGTGCCAGGGACACTGCCAGCACCACAACATCGGTGTCTACAGTCCGGATGAGTATTGCATGGTGTCCATGCTGGACTGCGTGAGATGCATGCAGCAACATCCGACTGTCAACCTCTTCATGGTTACATGGGGCGAGTGAGGTCAGATCTGGCAGTAGTGGCTTGCTGAGCACTGCCTCTCCATCAGTAATGACGAGTTGCTTGTCCTCCTGGTCAAACCATTCCATGAGAGCTGCTGAGAGGAACCTGAACAGCTCGGTCTTGTTGCTGTCCACTCGTAGGAAGTTCTGCCAGTTTCCTGGTATGGCTGCGGCAGCCACCACACGTCTCCGCACACCTTGTCCCCGCTTTGCACGTGTACTACCTTTCAGTGAATCAGCAAGGTAAGTATCCCAGACCAGATCCAGGCGTGACACTGTTTGCAGCTTCGTGGACATATATGGGATGAAGATCTGTTGTGCATACTCTTCAAAGGTCTTTGATGCAGCCGGCTTCAGCATCTGGACGATGGCTGCTCCATCAAGCACAATACAGGTCGTGACAGGAGTCTCTGTCTTTGCGTCGGAGACTTCTTCCAAGCATGTGAGGAGATCACTCTTGGTACCAGTGCAGAGGCTTCCACCATCAGACAATGCAGGAGGACATGCCTGATTCTCGTGACAAAAGAACTCCTCAAGGTTTCCATCCCTCGTCTGGCAGCCAATGTACAGGCGTGCGAAGAGTTCACGGTCATTCTTGATGGAGGCGAGCTGTTGCTGACCTTTGCTCTGGCTTCTTGGAGTGGAAGTGCTGAACACCTTCAGCTTGTTACGAGGAATGGGTGCGTCCACTGCCTTTGTTCTGTCCAACAGACACTCTCTGGTGAAAGCCTCGAACTGCTCTTGGCCAATCCTCTTGGCATTCATCACGGTCTCCACAGCAGCAGGATCTGCGATCTCCTTTGTGTCCAGTTTGACTACATCCTGACTCTCCTCCTCGAATGGGTTGCCCATCTCCTCTATGACACCGACGAGAGAGCGAACATCTTTCACAAATGAGGCCTGTACACTTGGCGTCTGATCATGATGACGTGTGTCTGCTGTTTGCGGTCTCCAGTGTTGGTTCCCATCCTGGAATTCTTCGATCACCCTGGCAACTTCTGGTCCCGCAACCATCCAGCGACGTAGGGCACTAGGGTTGTCAGTGAGCCCAACTGCTCCACCGTCTCCTTTGATGCAGGCATTATTCTGCTCATGTGCCTGGTCAATCGGGATTGAAGAGAACACCCTCTGTGTTTCTGAACGGTGAAGTGGCTTTCCCTGAATTTCCTGGCTACATCTGGGTGTTTGATGGTGAGTTCGGCCATGTCCTTCAGGTGCACTGGTATCCACCTAGCATAGTGGGTGTGATCCAGTGCATGGAACCAGGGGACCAGCTCTGTCAGAGCATCGAGGTACATCATTAACGATCCCTGCCTGAGAGAACGCACATACACTAGAACCAACAGTTCTAGTTCCAGCACGGTTGCCCAGTAGTGAAACTGGGGGATGTCTTCTCCTCTCTGGCAACACCAGTCTTCAAACTCCGGAAGGTCCTCTGCATCCCTGGTTTCCCCCAGACAGTAGTGGTTGTAGGCACGGTGTTGCAGGATGTACAGTGCTGCTGCAGTCACTTGATGTGCTCTTCTTGTGCGCAAGACATGGGATGCTCGCAGGAATGAGTCTGCTGTCCCTGCTGTCGCAATCTCGGCTTGCACAAGTGCTTGCACCCAACCACTCCCTTTCAGCCAGTCCCCCAGTGTCCTCAGTGCCGCCATCTCTATGTGGAGGCCACCAAACATCACCACTATCTGGTCTTCACCATAGCTCTCTGGCCACTTCCACTGTATCTGCTTGGCCAAAGCAAACAGTGGCTGATCAACGGTGACCACTGGTGTCTGTCCAGGATTCAGGTGTTCCACAGCATTCTTCACGACGTCCATTGAGTGCCGGATCATGGCCACTGTGTGGGCACTCTCCAGGAAGAGTGGAAGCAGCGACGTGGGGCAGATGACTCGAGCATCTGGTGGCTGTCGGCTGGCATGAAATGCAGCCCAAGATGTGTTGTCATTGTCCACTGTACCAGTGTTGTCTTCCAGGACTTGCTTTGCATTGCCTAGCCATTGGTATTCTTCATCAGTCTGCTGTTTGAAGTCTCCTCTGGTCAATGACGCCACTTTAGCAGCTGCGACGGGCGACTTCTTGATGCTGCTAGTGACAGGGGGTACATCAGTGTAGTAGTGCGGCAAGGGGGCGACTGTCTTGGACCGTGCATCCCCAGATCCTCCAACAATGACGATACTCCGATCCACTCCGTCACCAGTGTAAGAAGGATGTTGTATGAGGGAGATAGCGGTACCATGGAAGGAGTCCTTTGATGTTGTTGCACTGGGGTTGTGATCTATGTTGTCTACAGCGGCAGTTGTAAACACTTTGCCACGCATCTTCGGAGGGCAGACCACTCGTTCTCTGTGAAACTGTTGGCAGACACTGTTGCCCATCTGTGCTGAGAGCTGGAGCACTCTATCATAGGAGATGCTCAGGCCAAGGTGTGACAGTCTGTCGACCAATTCCTTCTTGCGTGTATGAGCATGCAGCATCATCCCTATGTATATTGGAAGTGGGGTCTCCTGTGCAACACTGTGCCTGACACTGGTGGATGATGTGGTGCCACGTGTTCGCTTGTGTTTGATGCTGTTGAACTTCAGTATCTGAGCTGTGGCAATTGCTGCAGGGTTAGTGTCTGCCATCTGTTCCTTGATGCTGGGTCCCTCTAGGATCATACTGACTAGGGCAAGCAGCAACGGTGGCACAGATTCTTCTTGACATACTTCAGGGAATCCTGTGAAGGGCTTGGCTTCTCCAAACATGTGACGGCGAACAATCTGTGCAGCATGGGCAAGATGGACTGCATCACTATCACTGTCCAGCTCACAGGCTTTGGCAAGAGCAGCACCGACATCTTCTTCAAATGCCATCAGGATGTCTCTCCCCTTGGTGTGTGCCCGCATGTCAGGAAACTGAGCCAACAGTCTCTGTTTCAGTCGTGTGGAGTGGACTCTCGTGTCGAGCTGGACTCCTAGCTGTTCCATTCTGGACTGATAGAGCTGGACAAGGTCAGCCAATCTGAATACTGGTGCCGTCTCCTCATCTTGTCTGGTTTCTTCAATGTAGAGGACGAGTTCAGCGAAGACAACTGCCGACATTGCTCGCTCTTGTTTTGTGTCCTGTGATCCTGTTGACTGGGCCTTTCTTGTGCGATTGTAAAGTCCTATCAAGCACCGTGGGTGATACTGGGCGTCCAACGCTATCATGTCCCCACCACTGAGACGGCCCAGCAGTTCTGTATCACCAAGAAGGGTTGCACAGGCACGCACCCGTTTGTCCATTTGGAATGTTGCAGCTTTCCGAAGACTGTCAGCCCCAGCAGGTTGTTCACAGAAGAAACAATTTTCTGGGACCTTCTTCTCTGTACTCGATGAGCGTGAATGTAACCTGGTGCGTTTGCATGCAGCTTGTTCCTCATCGCTCTCACATTCTTTCTTGAGTGCTCTCTTTTGTGCTCTCTGCAGTTTGGTGTTGTTGTACTGGAGCCTGCATGTCTGATGATATTTTGCACCGTGTGCAACCATCGCAGCTTCAATGCCATGACCATCATCGAGTCTTTCCAGGTGAAATGATCCTGGAAGCTCTCCAGGTTCACTGAATTTGACCAAGTTCTCTGCGAGTGAACTGTACCCACTCCCAATGTCTTTTCTCTTTGATTGGTCAGGTTTGGTCAGTGTCTCCGTCTTGTCCTCTTGACATATAAGGCATAACTTCCAGTCAGTTGTGGTGAGGTGCTGTGATGTTGATGGTGAAGTTCGCTCAACATCAGCTAGTCTGAAGCTCTTGGACATGGTGGAACTGTCTTCTGAATCTGCAACGATACAATGATATAATGTTAACATTTTGTTATACATATAATAGAGGGGTTTCCTCTGCCATACTAATGGAGAGGAGGATAATTCCTCTATATCGTAGAGCATTTAGCTTGGCACACTTAGGGAATTAGTTTTGTGAGATTATGCCGGAATTAAATTTTCACCCATACCGGAGGCAAGAAGAGAAATAAAATCACATGAGATTCTTTAGTTAAAAAATATTCCCAAATTTATTGAATATTTACAAAACATTTGAATTCATAAATTCTTACAAGATTTACACAGCCAAGATTTAAATATAAATCAGTCTAAACTCTTATTAGGTTGGACAGTACATTTTCCAGACATACCCCGTTCTGTTAATTACAGCCTTCGTGTTAAATTCAGAACATGTCAAAACTGTCAGTGTGGAATACACACTTCACTCAAAATACTACTTTATATAAAACATTTCTAATTTAAAGCCTTATAGTAAGAATTTCAGATAAACCCCAAAAAAGTAAGACCAGGTTGGCTATTAGACAACCTGCCTCTGTCGTGCCCACCAGACAAGTGGTTTTAGCCAGCACACATGTGTATCAGGTAAGCTTGTGCTGAGTACATCATACCTGAACAACTCAGTGAGGCAGAACACAGCAGTGCACACCAGGGTGACCCCTTCAGTGCATAAACCAATTAACCTGTCCACTGCAGGGCATATAGAAATGAAGTTATTTTCTGCATATAATAATAATATAAGTTCAGTTCTATATAACAATTTCTGTTATCACCACTACCACTACAACTACCACTACTACAAGCTTTGTCTGGAATTTTGTGGACTAACAGACAAATAGACATACAGACAAGCTGGGATCAAAACATTACCTCCTTCCACCATTGAGTGTAGAGGTAAACATCATGGAAATTATATCATGCCCTAGATTTAATTCATGCTTACCCGTGTATTTGCTTCACTGGTTCACAAGGTCTTTTGCATACATGTAATTCAGACTCTCGTCTTCATTGCTGACCACACAATGTTGTCTAGCTGAGCCCAGATTGTATGTAATTAACTCATTTATGTGGAGTCACAAGGTGATTTAAACACAGCCACACACAAAGAACACAGTTGATGTGGGTCAACACACATGCAGCCTCTCTACTCTTTTATTTGGGTCAGGGCTGTGATTAAAGACATGTAGTGGAGTCATGTTTGTAAACATTGTTAAAGACATGCTACAGTGCATTGTTAAGGAAACAAGACAGATGGAAGCCTATACAAGAAATTTCTGTACTCTAGAAACACAAAAGATGGCTTAAAGGGTCTAGGAAAAGGGGATTATGCATGTTTGGTATTTATTGACAATATGAATGTAATGTTACATAAAATATGCATATGAAAAACACAAATGAATGGGTCACTTTGTTTCCTAATGGGATATGAATTTATATTTTAGACTGCCAGTATATATGAGCTTGTCTGAGTTGTTACTAGTGATTTAGTATAGTTTTTTTATTTATTTATATTTACAGAACTAAGACATTCTTTTCAAAGTATTGTGTTGAATCCAATATTTGCCTAGATAATTTCCAAATAAAATTATATAACAGACTGTGATAGATAATATTAAGTTGAAATTGGTACCATTGGATTCCTTGCCCCCAAAAACATACATTTAGATACCAGAATCAAGTCAATAGCTGCATTACGTCCAGAGATAATAGCAAATGTAGATTTCAAGTGGCGGCCATTTTGAAATCCAATATGGCGGACATAAAGAGAGAATTTCAAGTGGCCCAATATCTGAAAATGTTCGCAACATATTAATGTACATTTGTGCCAAATTTGGTGCTTGTATCACAAAATGCACAATTCTTTTGAATATTTGGGCTAAGCCGCCCCACTATTGGCTAAAGATGGTCGAAGAAGAAATGCGGGCAAGGGGGTTAACAAGGGGAGATGCAGAAAATAGGGCAAAATGGAGAAGATTGTCATGGGGACCGCAAGGCTAACCCCCGCTCTTGCAGGGAAAATGGCCTTAAAATGCCTGTTGTTGTTGTTGTTGTTGTTGTTGTTGTTGTTGTTGTTGTTGTTGTAAGGCCATCTCTGTATTATCATATTCAGATCCGAATCCAAAGCTTCAATTGAAGGAACTTGACAATTGCAGCATGGTAAATGGAACATATTCATTCCAATTCCCAAGTTTTCTTGGGCAGTCATCGGTCCTTTTAAAGAAAATGTCACCCCATTGAGCGTTTAATATGTGTTCGTGTAACAGTTGCCTAGTGTGGGCTCGATGTTCGACAAGATAAGGTTCCAAATATAAAATGTCTTCATAATGCTTCAGGTACAGGTTGTTGCAGCGTCTAGTAGGAAGACTAGGTCCCCCTGCACCCCCCGGAGATATACTTCTAATCAGTGTTTCTAGATTGGAAAAAATGTGTAGAAAATGACTAGCTATGGCCCCAAGCTGAAAAAATGTCCCACATACCATTTTTATGCAAATTACTGCTGCAAATTTTATGCAAAATTATGCAAATTTTATGCAAATTTTTGATGAGGAGTAGAGTTGAGGGGTCTTTGAGGGCTTCATCGAGGTGCTCTCGGTTGCAAGACTGGGTCATTCTGAGAAGCACAGCAGGGTCAGAGATCATGATGTTCTCCTCCTCAGTGAATCTCTCCATCAACAGCCTCTCCATTGCCTCACACACTGTTTTGAGGCAAAAGAGGGACTTTGCGTAGGCCTTTCCACTGAGAACACCTTTGAGAGATCCACTTGTTACTAGTTGTGCCTCAAAGAGAATCTCTGCATATCCAGAACCACGCATCTTGTGTCCAGTGAGCATCCCGATGTAGTTCATGGATGTGTGGAAGGGTCCAATCGTTACTACATGACTAGCAAATTCATTTGGCCAGCGCCAGATGATGGGAAGGGCTTTCATGCAGACACCCAGATCAAATGTATTCAGGACCCATCTCTGACCCACCTCAGCAGTTGCTGCCTCGGAACGCTTCAGTAGCTCACGAACAACTGCGTTGTCTGTGATCGGTCTGTGCCTGGTGCCTGCATGGCATGGCAATGGCCTGCAGCCTGTGCCTGGGCTAGGGGGTTTCACCTCTGCAACTGGTTCTCCCCCACCCAGCAAATCAACAGTCGACTAATGCACGCCTATCCACCAACCGATCACAGACAACGCAGTTGTTCGTGAGCTACTGAAGCGTTCCGAGGCAGCAACTGCTGAGGTGGGTCAGAGATGGGTCCTGAATACATTTGATCTGGGTGTCTGCATGAAAGCCCTTCCCATCATCTGGCGCTGGCCAAATGAATTTGCTAGTCATGTAGTAACGATTGGACCCTTCCACACATCCATGAACTACATCGGGATGCTCACTGGACACAAGATGCGTGGTTCTGGATATGCAGAGATTCTCTTTGAGGCACAACTAGTAACAAGTGGATCTCTCAAAGGTGTTCTCAGTGGAAAGGCCTACGCAAAGTCCCTCTTTTGCCTCAAAACAGTGTGTGAGGCAATGGAGAGGCTGTTGATGGAGAGATTCACTGAGGAGGAGAACATCATGATCTCTGACCCTGCTGTGCTTCTCAGAATGACCCAGTCTTGCAACCGAGAGCACCTCGATGAAGCCCTCAAAGACCCCTCAACTCTACTCCTCATCAAAAATTTGCATAAAATTTGCATAATTTTGCATAAAATTTGCAGCAGTAATTTGCATAAAAATGGTATGTGGGACATTTTTTCAGCTTGGGGCCATAGCTAGTCATTTTCTACACATTTTTTCCAATCTAGAAACACTGATTAGAAGTATATCTCCGGGGGGTGCAGGGGGACCTAGTCTTCCTACTAGACTACATTGAGTGTGTAGATCATTCAGAAGGGATGTTGCACAATTTGCTAGCACTTGCTTGCTTAAAAAAAAAATATATATATATATATATATATATATACATATCAGTCACTATGCGACCTTCATATCATCAGTGGAGAACCGCCAGCCAGGTGTCCCATACAGCTGCTGCTGCACCTTGCTGGGAGCGATACGCACCGCCTGCCACGCGGTGACGTTATCTCTGGTATCCACTCATCATATGGAGTCGACCTGGTTGCGGTTGGGAGTTACTAATAATGGTATCTGTAATCTGGTTCTCCAACCTAATGAGCGGACAGCATGACGTCATCGCCATGCACGTCCGCCTTGCCTGCAAAGTTCCAGAGGAACCATCTCGCAGTGCGTCATTACGGATTATAAATACAGATACTGTCACAAGTGCATGCAAAACTCACAGTTACCGACCTGGTTTCGCCCTTGTTGGGGCTTCATCAGGGCAACGCAGTGAGGCTTTCCATACACTTGTAACTCTGTGAACCTTTCGGTTTTTATTTCGGTTTCGGCTCATTAGGTTGGAGAACCAGATTACAGATACCATTATATATACTAGGACGTGCCCGTACGTGGGTGCTTGCCCGTACGTGCTTGCCCGTACGTGCGTGCAAAAAAACATGCGTGCAAACAACAACAACAAAAAAAAACTTTGAAACCACGTGACAGTAACGACCACAGAACCCCCCCCTCTATTTACATGAAATGGTTTGGTCCATCCGCAAAGCCAAAGCGAACGGCTTGCGAGTACGGTAGAACCCCCCCCCCCCCCTCAATTTACATGAAATGGTTCGGTCCATTCGCAAAGCCAAAGCGAACGGCTTGCGTTACTTTTACTAATAGCTCGGTAACTACTTGTCCGATTAATATGAAACCTTGAAAAGGCACATCCTCGGGTCCCCAGCAATATACCTGGCAAGTTTTAAGTATATCGGACCGGTAGTTGTCGAGAAACAGCGGTCACAGACAAACACACACACACACACACACACAGAGATTACTGGAATTATAGATAGACTAGGGCGTGCCCGTACGTGGGTGCAAAAAAACATGCGTGCAAACAACAACAACAAAAAAAAACTTTGAAACCACGTGGCAGTAACGACCACAGAACCCCCCCCTCTATTTACATGAAATGGTTTGGTCCATTCGCAAAGCCAAAGCGAACGGCTTGCGAGTACGGTAGAACCCCCCCCCTCTATTTACATGAAATGGTTTGGTCCATTCGCAAAGCCAAAGCGAACGGCTTGCGAGTACGGGTAAATAAATCGCCATAGCTCGGTAACTACTTCTCCGATTAATATGAAACCTTGAAAAGGCACATCCTCAGGTCCCCAGCAATATACCTGGCAAGTTTCAAGTATATCGGACCCGTGGTTGTCGAGAAACAGCGGTCACAGACAAACAAACACACAGACACACACACATACACACACACAGAGATTACTGGAATTATAGATACTAGGGCATGCCCGTACTATATCTATATCTAAAATTATATCCCCCCCCCTCTATTTACATGAAATGGTTTGGTCCAAAGCGAACGGCTTGCGAGTACGGTGACAATCCCCCTCCCCCCCCCCCCCTCTATTTACATGAAACGGTTTGGTCCATTCGCAAAGCCAAAGCGAACGGCAGTTACGAATCGCAGTTACGATGAATCGCAAAGTAGTTTTAATTAGTTTTAAAACATAGTTTAACGCCAACATAGTTTGCCAACGTGAAATAAATGAATACGCTCTCAAATGTGCCGTCCGAGGCAGAGTCTGTTCGCCACGTTCGGCACACGTGATAGCTCGCTGCTCTCTGATTGGTTGAATCGTTTTTTGGACATAGCTCGGTAACTACTTGTCCGATTAATTTCAAACCTTGAAAAGGCACATCCTCGGGTCCCCAGCAATATACCTGGCAAGTTTCAAGTATATCGGACCGGTAGTTGTCGAGAAACAGCGGTCACAGACAAACACACACACACACAGACACACACACACACACACACACACACACACACACACACACACACACACACACAGAGATTACTGGAATTATAGATAGACTAGGGCATGCCCGTACGTGGGTGCCCGTTCGGAAAAACATTCCAAACCGCGTGGCAGTAACGACCACAGAACCCCCCCCCTCTATTTACATGAAATGGTTTGGTCCATTCGCAAAGCCAAAGCGAACGACCACAGAACCCCCCCCCCCCCCCCCCCCTCTATTTACATGAATGGTTTGGTCCATTCGCAAAGCCAAAGCGAACGGCGAACGGCTAAATCGCCATAGCTCGGTAACTACTTCTCCGATTAATATGAAACCTTGAAAAGGCACATCCTCAGGTCCCCAGCAATATACGTGCCCGTACGTGGCGTACCCGTAACCGTACCGTACCCGGTACCGTACCCGTACCCGTGACGTGCCCGTAATGAATATGTACAAAATATAAATATGTATGTACTACAATCGATCGTACCTTACAACAATCAACACAGATTGCAACGTCAAATAAATGAATACGCTCTCAAATGTGCCGTCCGAGGCAGCGTCTGCTCGCCACGTTCAGCGTCACTATGACTATCCGTAAGTCCGGAAGTGACGTCCTCATTTGACTGTCCGGAAGGTCGCAAATCGCAGTTACGATGAATCGCAAATTAGTTTTAATTAGTTTTAAAACATAGTTTAACGGCAACATAGTTTTCCAACGTGAAATAAATGAATACGCTCTCAAATGTGCCATCCGAGGCAGAGTCTGTTCGCCACGTTCGGCACACGTGATAGCTCGCTGCTCTCTGATTGGTTGAATCGTTTTTTGGACATAGCTCGGTAACTACTTCTGCGATTAATTTAAAACCTTGAAAAGGCACATCCTCGGGTCCCCAGCAATATACCTGGCAAGTTTCAAGTATATCGGACCGGTAGTTGTCGAGAAACAGCGGTCACAGACAAACATACATACAAACATACAAACATACAAACATACAAACATACACACAGAGATTGCTGGAATTATAGATAGATAGATATATATATATATATATATATATATATATATATATATATATATATATATATATATATATGTATATATATATGTATATATATATAAATAATATATATATATACTAGCGGGGTCACCCGTGGGAATCCCACGGGCATGGATGTGTGTGACATTTCGACATATTGAGTTCGATGCTGCACCTGCACATTCAGTTTTCTAAAATAGTTACTGGCAATTGATCACATCCACAAATGATGTAATCCACACAATTTATGTACTTTACATAACGTTAATAGGAATACATGCCCGTGTAGATGGGAAATACAGTTTGTTTGAAATAAATCACAAATATCAGAAGAAAGTTTTTTTAATTTAGAACTATTCTCACTCAGAGTTAAACATCACCGTAATATTATGCGGTTGCTTCAACGTTTTCGGTGAATTATATGTCATTCCCATCTATACGGGCATGTATTCCTATTAACGTTATGTAAAGTACATAAATTGTGTGGATTACATCGTTTGTGGATGTGATCAATTGCCAGTAACCATTTTGTATAACTGAATGTGCAGGCGCAGCATCTAACTCAATATGTCGAAATGTCACACACATCCATGCCCGTGAGATTCCCACCCGTGGGAATCCCACGGGCATGGATGTGTGTGACGAATTTTAAATATATGTCGACTGTTATTTTAGGCGGTGTATTTTCGTTTATCATCATGGCGCGATTTCAAAAAATATATCTCTGCATTTTCCTCTCCAATACCTCCTCACACTTTACACACACACCGGCCCATGTTTACGTATATACACACACACACACACACACACACACACACACACACACACACACACACACACACACACATACACATACATCGACACACATGCGCACACACACACACACACACACACACGTACAGACACATATACACATATGCACATGTGCAAATATGTATACACATATGTATCCACATATACACATATATGCACATTATACTGAAGGAACTGCGCTCCAACGCGAGAGTCGAAAGAATTGACGCGACCAAAGACGGAATTCGTCTGAGTTGCTTTATTGAAACAAAACAGCTCAGGTATTCTGACAAGCCCGTTTTTCGGGCAACAATATATATACACATTTATGTCGGGAAGTTTGCCCGGCAAAAGCTATACCGGGCATGCCCGGGTATCAAGGGCGAGCCTTGGAAAGGCGAGTCTGGACCTGCCCGGGCGTGTTTGGCTGCGGCCTGGCAAGTCGAGGCTGGGCGTGCCCGGGCGCTCTGGGCGAGCACTGGAAAGGCGATAGCGGGCATGCCCGGACGCTCTGGGCGAGCCCTGGAAAGGCGATAGCGGGCATGCCCGGACGCTCTGGGCGTGCCCTGGAAAGGCGATAGCGGGCATGCCCGGACGCTCTGGGCGAGCCCTGGAAGGGCGATAGCGGGCATGCCTGGACGCTCTGGGCGAGCCCTGGAAAGGCGAGAGCGGGCATGCCCGGGAAAGACGAGACCGGGCGTGCCCGGGAGGTTCGGGTGTGCCCGGGAACAGTGAGTCCGGGCATGCCCGGGAGAGGCGCGTCTGGCCGTGTTCTGGCCGGTGCAAGGCGATTATGTACATCCAGCGGTAACCGCTACACACGCCCCTCCAGAATCGACCTGCACCGGCAGGGTCAATTTAAGGGGGGTCCGGATGACCCGGCCGAAGCGACCCCTGGAGGGTCGTGGGGAGGGGTCTGACGTGGTGGTGGGTGGTCGAGCGGGGGGAACTGTGGATGGGGGGCGGCCTCGCCGCGGAGGAAGGGCCAACCGTGGTGGTCGGTCGACGTCCATGTGCGCCGGTTTGAGGCGGTCCACAGAAATCCGGTCCGGCCGGCCGCCGAAGTCGACGATGAAAGACTTGTCGCCCCGTCGCAGGACCCGGAAGGGCCCGTCGTACGGCGGCACGGGGGCAAATCGTCGGGCGGCCTCCTGGAGGTCCGAGCGCTGGCGAGCGGCGGACCAGGGACTGGTAGCGTCAGGCACGAATTCGCCCGGGACGCGGAGTGGCTGGCCGTAGACGAGCTCGGCGGCGGACGCCTGGAGGTCTTCCTTGGGGGCCGTGCGAAGGCCCAAAAGGACCCACGGCAGCCGGTCGGCCCAACCGTCGTCCTGAAGGCCGGCCATGAGTGCGGCCTTCATGGAGCGGTGAAACCACTCGCACAACCCATTGGCTTGGGGGTGGTAGGCCGTGGTGCGGTGCAGCGTGACCCCCAACGAATGGGCGACCGCGCCCCAAAGCTCAGACGTGAACTGTGGGCCGCGGTCGGATGAGATGTCCGCTGGTGCGCCGAAGCGCGCGACCCAGGTGGCGATGAACGCCTGCGCCACGTCGGCGGTGGTGGTGGAGGTGAGGGGCACGTCCTCCGGCCACCTGGTGGTCCTGTCCACCATGGTGAGCAGGTGGGTGAACCCCCGCGAGGGGGGCAGGGGACCCACCAGGTCCACGTGGACGTGGTCGAAACGCCGTTCAGGCACGGCGAAAGGTGCCAGCGGGGCCTGGGTGTGGCGGTGGACCTTGGCTCGCTGGCAGGCCGTGCAGGCGTTGGCCCAGTCGCGGATGTTTCGTCGAAGGCCGTGCCAGACGAAACGCGCCGACACCAGCTTCTGAGAAGCTTTCCGGCCCGGGTGAGAAAGGCCGTGGATGGAGGCGAAGATGCGGCGCTGCCAGGAAACGGGCACGATGGGGCGAGGCTGGCCCTGGGAGACGTCGCAGAGCAGGACGGTGCCCGCGAAGGGGATGTCGGCCAGGCGGAGGCCCGTGTCCGCCACGCGGAGTGCCTGCACCGAGGCGTCGGTGGTCTGGTCGGCCGCCATGAGCGTGAAGTCCACGCCGAGGTGGACCGCGTTCGCGCTGGCCCGCGAAAGGCAGTCGGCCACGGCGTTGTCTTTGCCGGCGACGTGCTGGATGTCCGTGGTGAACTCCGACACGGCGGAGAGGTGGCGCTGCTGGCGGGCCGACCACGGCTCCGTGACCTTAGCCATTGCGTAGACCAACGGCTTGTGGTCGACGAAAGCCGTGAACGGGCGGCCCTCCAGGAGGTGTCGGAAATGGCGAACGGCCAGGAACGAGCAGCTCGCGGTCGAACGTGCTGTAGTTTAACTCGTTCGGCCGGAGTTGCCGGCTGAAAAAAGCGAGTGGCTGCCAAACCCCGTCCACCCATTGCTCATGGACGGCGCCCACCGCGTAGTTGGAGGCGTCCGTAGTGAGGGCGATGGGCGCGTTGAGCACCGGGTGAGCCAGCAGCGTTGCGTCGGCGAGGGCCCGTTTGGCACTGGCGAAGGCCGCGTCCATGGCCGCGGACCAAACAATGTCATGCTTGGCCGGCTTGCCCCGGAGGGCCTCGTAAAGGGGCCGCATGAGCTGAGCAGCGCGGGGCACGAATCGGTGATAAAAATTCACCATGCCGAGGAACTCTTGGAGGGCCTTGATGGAACGGGGACGCGGGAACGTGGTGAAGGCCTCGACCTTGGTCGGCAGCGGCACGGCCCCGGTCTTGGTGATGCGGTGGCCCAAAAAGTCAACGGTCGTCGCGCCGAAGTGGCATTTGACCGGGTTGACAATTAAGCCTTGCTCGCTGAGGCGACCGAACAGTGTTCGGAGGTGGAGGAGGTGCTCGGCGCGGGACGTGCTGGCGACGAGGATGTCGTCCAGATAGACGAAAAGAAACGGCAGGTCGCGCAGCACGCCGTCCATCAAGTGCTGGAACGCCTGGGCCGCGTTCTTGAGGCCAAACGGCATCCGCAAAAATTCGAACAGGCCGAACGGCGTGATGACGGCCGTCTTCGGGACGTCGGCCGCCCGGACAGGTACCTGGTGGTAGCCCCGTATCAGGTCAATTTTCGAAAAGATGACCCGTCCCGCCAAACGGGCGGAAAAGTCCTGAATATGCGGGATCGGGTACCTGTCGGGGGTGGTAGCGTCATTGAGACGGCGGTAGTCGCCACACGGGCGCCATCCACCCCCCGGCTTTGGCACGATGTGCAGTGGCGAGGCCCACGCGCTATCGGAGCGCCGCACGATGCCGAGGTGCTCCAACGCGTCGAATTCGGCCTTTGCCACGGCGAGCTTGGCTGGGTCGAGTCGGCGGGCCCTGGCGTAGACCGGCGGGCCCGTAGTGGGTATGTGGTGCTTGATCCCGTGCCGCACGACGGCCGAAAACGTCGGCCGCGTGAGGGCCAGGAATTCCACGAGCAGGCGAGCGAACTCGTTCGTTGCCGGGAGGGCGCACGCCAGTTCGGTCGGCGCGGAGCTGCTCATTGTGCACGCCTGGGTGCTGAAGGTCTCGGCGTGGACAAGGCGACGTCGTTTGACGTCGACCAGCAGCCCATGCGCGCAGAGGAAGTCGGCGCCCAGCAAAGCCACGGGGACGCTGGCGGTAAAAAAGTCCATTGAAAGCGCTGGCTGCCGAAGCAGAGGGTGACGACGCGTGGGCCGAAAGTGCGTATGGCCGAGCCATTAGCAGCGACCAAAGAGGGGCCGCAAACTGCGTCCAGCCTGTCCTGCTCGGAGGCAGGTATGACGCTCAGTTGGGCGCCGGTGTCGCACAGGAAACGCCGTCCAGACGCTTTGTCCCGAATAAACAGCAAGTTGCCCGAGTGGCCGGCGCTCATGGCTGGGAATGAACGCCGGCCCGGCCGTTTCCCGACCTGCCGAAAGTGCACGGGGGCCGGCACGTCCGAGCCTTGTGTCCGAACCTGGCGTGGTAATAACACCACGCCCGGTCAGGTGGAGGCCCCGGCCGTCGTGTCGGAAGCGGGCGGTGCGGCGTGGCGGCCGCCAGTTGCACCGGCAGTTCGGCCTCCAACCGCGCAGGGCGCTCGGGCGTCATGGGCGTCGCCTCGGACGGCGGCGGGCTCCAGGTAACCGCGCCGATGTGCTGGCCCGCCGAGGAGATCTTATCGGCTTCCCTGGCGAGGGCGCGGGAATCCGTGATCAACGTGCCAGCCAGGGCGAGGCATACCGGGTTAGGCAGCTGACGGAGGAACAGCTCCCGGAACAGGAATGCCGGAGAGTGCTCGCCGAGCAACGAGAGCATATAGTCCATGCGCTCGGACGGGCGCGTGTCGCCGAGCTCGGGCAGGTCAAGCAGGCGCCGTGCGCGTGCTGCCGGTGAGAGGGCGAAAGCGCCGAGGAGGAGCGTCTTCAGCGCGTCGTATTTGTCAGCAGCCGGCGGGTGCTGGAGGAGGCTCAAGGCGCGGGCCGCGGTGGTGGAACCGAGCGCCGCCACAACATGGTGGAAGCGGGTGTCGTCCGCGGTGATGCCTCGCAGGGCGAACTGGGAGTCCGCCTGGGCGAACCAAACAGCCGCGTGAGTCTCCCAGAAGGTAGGCAGTTTAAGCGTCACTGCCGTATCCATGTCGGTAGGTCACCAATGAAGGAACTGCGCTCCAACGCGAGTCGAAAGAATTGACGCGACCAAAGACGGAATTCGTCCGAGTTGCTTTATTGAAACAAAACAGCTCAGGTATTCTGACGAGCCCGTTTTTCGGGCAACAATATATATACACATTTATGTCGGGAAGTTTGCCCGGCAAAAGCTATACCGGGCATGCCCGGGTATCAAGGGCGAGCCTTGGAAAGGCGAGTCTGGACCTGCCCGGGCGTGTTTGGCTGCGGCCTGGCAAGTCGAGGCTGGGCGTGCCCGGGCGCTCTGGGCGAGCACTGGAAAGGCGATAGCGGGCATGCCCGGACGCTCTGGGCGAGCCCTGGAAAGGCGATAGCGGGCATGCCCGGACGCCCTGGGCGAGCCCTGGAAAGGCGAGAGCGGGCATGCCCGGGAAAGACGAGACCGGGCGTGCCCGGGAGGTTCGGGCGTGCCCGGGAACAGTGAGTCCGGGCATGCCCGGGAGAGGCGCGTCTGGCCGTGTTCTGGCCGGTGCAAGGCGATTATGTACATCCAGCGGTAACCGCTACAATACACATATATACATCTACACACACACACACACACACACACACACACACACACACACACATACATACACAAAAACAGACATGCACATACACGTACACACACACACACGTACACACACACACACACACACACGTACACATGTCCCACATGTATATATCCCACATCCCACATGTATATACATGTTTAAAGTGAACGTGCCCTTCCCCTCTCCCCCGCCCGGCAACGCTGGGTACTTCTGCTGGTAACTAATAAAATAAAAACGAAGAAATATCTCTCGGTAATTTCATGAAACTCGGTGGAATTGGATGAAATTCGCTCGGTGAATTCACTCGGTGTATTCGGTTCGGCTCGGTTCACTCGGTATAAAGAAAAAGCGATAATGTCGACATGTTGCTGTCATGTCTGTGTCATGTTGGGCGGTGTATGATACCTGTTGGCTGTTGTCTGGTGTTGGGCGGTGATATGGTGTATTTTTAAAAATATATCGATAAAATCGATAAAAAAAGTTGTCCATCGATAAAAATGAAATCATATGGTGAGTTAGATTGGAGATAAAGGCGTGAGAGAGACTCAATGGCCTTGAAGTTACAGGCCTTTGAGAATTCATTTCGTTCTATAAACGGCAACTTTCATTGGATTTTCTTCCCGTTTTTTTTCAACCGAGTCTAAAACTATGTTAGCGACTGTGAAAAATGAAATGATATATCGATTTGAAATAAAACTGGGAGAGAGAGCAAGACACCACGGGCCTACAAAACAGGCCTCAAAGCTATGCGAGTTAATAAAATGGTGGATATTTGTTTATAATTATATGAAGCCACTCCCAGAATGGGTGGAGCTATGGGTGGAGCTACTCTGCAAACCGAGTAAGCCACACCCCGGACAGACACCCAACAGACAGACAGACAGACAGACAGACAGAATCATCTACGGCTATTATAATATATATATATATATATATATATATATATATATATATATATATATATATA
This sequence comes from Myxine glutinosa, assembly GCF_964187855.1. NCBI lineage: Eukaryota > Metazoa > Chordata > Myxini > Myxiniformes > Myxinidae > Myxine > Myxine glutinosa. The sequence goes on along the minus strand of NC_136261.1, from coordinate 312,724,924 downwards.
TATATATATATATACATATATACATATATACATATATACATATATACATATATACATATATACATACACACACACACTACATGACCAAAAGGATGTGGACACCCGACCATCGAACATCTCATTCCAAAATCATGGGCAGTAATACGGAGTTGGTCCCTCCTTTGCTGCTATAATATCCTCCACTCTTCTGGGAAGGCTTTCCACGAGATGTTGGAACATTGCTGTGGGGATTTGCTTCCATTCAGCCACAAGAGCATTAGTAAATCAGCACTAATGTTGGGCGATTAGGCCTGGCTCGCAATCGGCGTTCCAATTCATCCCAAAGGTGTTTGATGGGGTTGAGGTCAGGGCTCTGTGTAGGCCAGTCAAGTTCTTCCACACCGATCTCGACAAACCATTTCTGTATGGACCTGCCTTTGTGCACGGGGGCATTGTCATACTGAAACAGGAAAGGGCCTTCTCCAAACTGTTGCCACAAAGTTGGAAGCACACAATCCTCCAGAATGTCATTGTATGCTGTAGCGTTAAGATTTCCCTTCACTGGAACCAAGGGGCCAAGCCGGAACCATGAAAAACAGCGCCAGACAATTATTCCTCCACCACCAACCTTTACAGTTGGCACTATGTTTTCAGGCAGGAAGTGTTCTCCTGGCATCCTCTAAACCCAGATTCGTCCATCAGACTGCAGGATGGTGAAGCGCGATTCATCACTCCAGAGAATGCGTTTCCACTGCTCCAGAGTCCAATGGCTGCGAGCTTCACACCACTCCAGCCGATGCTTGGCATTGCACATGGTGATCTTCGGCTTGTGTGCGGCTGCTCGACCATGGAAACCCATTTCATGAAGCTCCCGATGAACAGTTGTTGTACTGACTTTGCTTCCAGAGGCAGTTTGGAACTCGGTAGTGAGTGTTGCAACCGAGGACAGCCGATTTTTACGCACAACGCACTTCAGCACCGGGCGGTCCTGTTCTGTGAGCTTGTCTGGCCTACCACTTCGTGGCTGAGCTGTTGTTGCTCCTAGACGTTTCCACTTCACAATAATAGCACTTACAGTTGACCGGGGCAGCTATAGCAGGACAAAAATTTGATGAACTGACTTGTTTGAAAGGTGGCATCATATGACGGTGCCACGTTGAGAGTCACTGAGCCCTTCAGTATGGCCCATTCTTCTGTCAATGTTTGTCTATGGAGATTGCATGGCTGTGTACATGATTATATATACATGTCAGCAATGGGTGTGGCTGAAACAGCCGAATCCACTATTTAGAAGGGATGTTCGCATACTTTTGGTCATGTAGTGTATGTACAGTATACATATATTGTAAACAGAAACCAAGGCTCATGGAGTCGTTAAATGACAGAGGGCCTCAAGCCCACAGCCGAACAGAGAGTGAAAGTGGAACAGTGGGATAAAAATATTGCATATGAGTGGTTAGGGTTGATGGAAGAAAGGAAAGGGCTGCAGTGGGGGTTCAGCATGATAGAAGAGAACAAGGGGTGAATATGGGAGAAGGTTTGAGGTGACAATAGACAGCACTCCTGAAATAATGGAGGAAGGGGCACGAAACGACAGACAGAGTGAATCAGGTCAACAGATTTAAGAATACAGAGATTATGGAATGGAGGTGAGTGTTCATCTTACATTTGGCAAGGGCAACCAAGTTTGGGGATTCTGGGAAAAGCATATGACCTGGAATGTTTGCAGGGCGGAGGGGGGAGGAAGCACAAGAAAAGAAGGGAGGCAAGAGAAGACCTAATAAGTCCACCAACTTAACTGTGATTGGTGGGAAGCATGCCATGAGGCTCAGCCTCGTGTCGACATATGCCAATAACATTGAAAACCTTGGGAATTGATCACCTCAAGGGAAGTAAGATAGGAAGCAGCTGCATCGGCCCAGTGTAAGGACAAACTCTCCATAATAATTCTGATGAATGCCTAAAGAAAGCAGTGCTATACACTAATAGGTTGTTCTGAATAAACTTCCCTCTGCAGAAAATACCAAGTTGTCAGCAGGCCTTGCAAGCCATTTTTTTAATGTGAGCCATCCGAGACACATTGTGACAGATTGTGAGACAGGAAGGAATGTGGGAGGACAGTTGAGGGACTGAAGAGCTGAGAGGAAGGGTGGTGAGCTGGCGGAGGGTTGGGTGAGTTGGGGGTGTGGGGGGAGGTTGGAAGAGCTCGGGCGAAGGCAAGAAGAACTGTAGGGAAAGGGAGACAGAGGAGAGATGTGCAGGGAAGGGGGTGGTATAAAAGGGGATTCATCCATATACAAATATTTTTTAACAACTTGGACTGCACTTTTGTAGCCAATGTTTCAGCACATGATTAGAACATTGTGGCTATGGTGAAAAAGAGAACCATTAAATGCGCATAAGAAAGCAGTGCTGCTTTTTTTAATGATGCACATGATATTTCCGATTTGGTATCAACAAGGAATGACAGAAGCAAAATGTTAAGGGGTATAAAGACAAAGAGTGGAAGAATGTGACAGAGAAGTGTACAGGAGAGAAGATGGAATGGGAAAAGAAGATGTATAATTAAAGGATAGAAAATTCTTAATTATTAATTACATCCTAATTACCTACGAAGAATATGAAGCCAGAGGGTACACAATTGCAGGCATTGGTAGATGGCCCAGGCATCGATGCATGTGATTCATCGACAAGAATAAACTTCGTTGTTTGTTGCAGGTATCGTTCTTCAAAATGTGCCCAGGGTTTCTGGACCACTCTGTGTATGTATATATTGTCGTGCGACTCCGGTTAACACCAGAGACTGTGGATGGCCTAAACGGTTTTATTGGAGGTGACGACCAAACACGGATTGTGCTATAATAAGTGCGGGAGGAAGAAGGAAAATGGAAGGCTGCGCAAGCGCTTACCTGGATCGCTCCGACGGCAGCTTCGATCCTGCAGGGAAATTAACTCGACACGGGCACAGGTGTAACAGGGAATGGAAAATAATACAAGGGTTTATTGCAAAGAAACGTAGGGACAGGAAAACGCGATATTATATAAAGTGCCTAGATTGGGATCCCACACACTGACGTCAAATACAGACGGGGGGGAGTGAACAACCAAAATAACACATCCGTTATGTAATTGGGTACGCGGAGCTCGGTCTTATCTGTCTTGTCGTCTTCAATCTCCGGCATGGAGGAATCCTTCGCACATGTCGCTCGGCCCGTTCACAGCACCGAGCCTCGCCCCCGCACAAGCACCACTCCAAGCACCACGAGGTCGATCTTCACACACGATCGATAAGCCAACTCTCAAGCCAACTCAACCAGGGCCAAGACTGCAAGCCTACTCAACCAGGGACAGGACTCTCTCCACTCGAGATCGCACCGGGACTGCCAGGGCCAGGAATCTGCGCGCAGAGTTCCGAGCGCTCTTTTTATAACCTCTGGCGGTGACGTCAGCCTCGGCGCAGCACCCAACCAGAGCCTCGTAACTTCCCGCCCTTTGTCGACCCGCTTTGCGCCTTCCGCGTCCATTCGCGCCAACCGATCACAGCCCTCCTGGGCGTGGTATAGCATGTAGCGTGTAGTGTGAGCATAACTCGTAGGTGCAGCTGGCCGCGGTCCATGCGGTGGCGCCCCGAGCCGGTCCCCCCCCTTGCCTGTCCGTCTTCCAAAGTCATGTCAGGGAAGGGATTTATTTAATGTTGCGCTAGGGACCTAACTACGTGTCTACAGGTGTGCATTGCCATAAGGGACAAAGGTTTGGCTACCAGGTGTGGACAGACGGGGGCGCTACTCTTTAATCCCTACTCTACTTAACACACGAATATCCTGGTATGTCCACAGGTATACATCTTAACCGACAAATCGACTAAACACACAGAACTTATTAAAGATCAGATTCCTTCCCGCGACAGACGAATACCTACCTACACAGATCTATCTGGCTCTACATATTGCTACCCCACCGACATAACAATATATATATATATATATATATATATATATATATATATATATATATATATATATATATATATATATATATATATATATATATATATATATATAGTGTTATGAATTTTGGGGTAGGCATATGTAGATTTAGGTAGATCTGCATGGGTAGGTGTCCGGCTGTCATGATAGGGAACCTCACCTGTAATAAGTTCTGTGTTTAGGCGGTTTATCGGATTAAGGTGTGTCTTCGTCCCCATTACGAGGAATGGGGCCTGATAAATAGTTCTAGGGAATAAGGATAAGACCCCTGTGTGTCAGACCTGGTGATCATACCTGTGTCCCTTATGGCAACGCACTCTTGTAGACATTAGATAGGCCCATTAGTGCACCACATCAATTTAATCCCCCCCCCCACACCCTAATATGACTGACCATAAGAACTGACCGGAAAGACAAGCAGGCCTCGGCCGCGCAGTGGTACACCATGGCTTTTACACATTGACCAGGCAGGCTGGGAGCCACGCCCAGGAGAACAAGTGATTGGCCAGGGGAGGGGCGAGCAACAAACACCACACCGATTGGCATAGTAGGGGAGGACCTGCGATTGGTCAAAGGAAGGGCAGAGAGCTTATCTTTGATTGGGGGTGAGAAAGGTGAAGGAGCGACACACTGATTGGCCACCAACCAATGAGACCACGGCCAATCAGTGCGGAAGGCGTGAACGATCGACCAACAAGCTACACACTGGTTGGAGGAGAAGCGCTGGTGACGTAAAAAGGCGAGAAAGGTGACGAGTAAACGAGGCACTGTTTGGTAGGGGGGGGGCGGCTGACGTCACACCGCGAGTGACAAAACGACTCACTCGCCGGCATTTTCCTCTCTTCCCTTGGCCTCTTGCTCTGGACTGTCCCTTCGTGCTGGACCTGTTCTTGCCTTTGGACTTTGGTGGAGAGTTCAGCACCGGCGATCATCCTCCCCTGTTGTTCGTGCTCCTGGTGCTTGCGTGCTGTGCTGTGTGGTGCGGGACGGACCGTGCAGAGAGGGGTGTTCACGCCAACGCCCAAGCGGTTCGCGCCAACCGGAGCGCGGTCGGACGACTGCGCTTGGAGCTGACCATCCCGGACAATTCCTGATGACTACTGAGACAGATAAGCACAGACGCGCAAACAACAGTTCCTTTGATTGATTCTCCCATTGTTTTGTATCTGAAGTCTGGTGTGGGGACGTCGCAATTTCGGATTTAGTTTCTTCCGTTGCGTTTCCTTGTTCTCGGTTCCGTTCAAAAATATTTATTGCTGTACATTTTACCTCCGTCTCGGGTTGAGTTAATAATTTGCAGGGAGAAGAGATCGTCGGGGCGGAAAAGGTAAACGTGGCATCCTCCCCCAATCCCCCGGCCCGTGTATCGATCCGCCATTGGATTGAGTAAACGCCTCCATTAAAACTCGGTTCCATCCGTGGTGACACTCGGTGTTAACTGAGCCAAACCACACGACTGTATGTATATATGTATATATATATATATATATATATATATATATATATATATATATATATATATATATATATATATATATATGTGCAGCGTCTGTCCTGTCCTGTGTTGTGTTGTGTTGTCACTGAACTACTTTCTCAAACTTTTGTGAAATCGTACCAAACTTCTGGTATGCACATATCTCTCCCGTCGGTGTGTCCTAAGGGTATTTTTTTTTTTTTTAAATTGCAATTTCTTTTTTGGAATTTTTTTGGGAACATTTTTTTTTTTCAACTTCAATTGTTTATAAAATGTGATATCACGTATATTACAAATACATTTGTGCAAAATAATTGTTTGAATTATGATTGGTTTAAACCATGACAAAACGGCAACTCGGGTACAGTCATTTATCTATAGATCGACACATCTGGGCAGTGACTGTGTTGTCACTTAACGACTCCCTCAAACTTTTGTTTCCGTGGTTGTGAAGTGTTTTTAACAACATTGTGGTGGTTTTGAATCACGTGGTGGTGAGGTATTTTGAATTATGTGGTGGTGAGGTGTTTTTAAATGACGTGGTGGTGAGGTGTTTTAATATCACATGGTGGTGAGGTGTTTTTAAATCACATGGTGGTGAGGTGTTTTGAATTACGTGGTGGTGAGGTATTTATAATTACGTGGTGGTGAGGTATTTATAATTACGTGGTGGTGAGGTGTTTTTTATTAGGTGGTGGTGAGGTGTTTTGAATTAGTTGGTGATGAGGTGTTTTGAATTGTGTGGTGGTGAGGTGTTTTGAATTACTTGGGGGTGAGGTGTTTTTAATTTTGTGGCTGTTAGGTGTTTTGTTACGTGTTTTATGGCTGTGAGGTGTTTTTATTACGTGTTTTATGGCTGTGAGGTGTTTTTATTACGTGTTTTATGGCTGTGAGGTCTTTTTAATTTTGTGGTGGTGAGGTGTTTTTATTACGTGTTTTATGGCTGTGAGGTGTTTTTATTTTCGTGGTGGTGAGGTGTTTTTATTACGTGTTTTATGGCTGTGAGGTGTTTTTATTACGTGTTTTATGGCTGTGAGGTGTTTTTATTACGTGCTTGATGGCTGTGAGGTGTTTTCAATTTCGTGGTGGTGAGGTGTTTTTAATTTCGTGGTGGTGAGGTGTTTTGCATTACGTGGTGGTGAGGTGTTTTGAATTACGTGGTGGTGCGGTGTTTTGAATTACTTGGTGGTGAGGTGTTTTGAATTACGTGGTGGTGAGGTGTAATCGTCCCAAACTTCCAGTCTGCACCTATGTGTGTGCTGAGGGGTTCTTTCTTGAAAAAAAAACATTCAACCTAAATCTTCAACCTAAATTGCCTATAAAAATGTAATATCACAAACACAACAAATACATTTGTGCCAAGTAATTGTTTGTATTATGATTGGTGAAAATCATGACAACACAGCAACTCAGGTACAGTCATTAGCCTCAGCTATATAAGCCCGTTCCTCAGCAGCGAGCCGAGCCAAGCTAGTATATATATATATATATATATATATATATATATATATATATATATATATATATATATATATATATATATATATATATATATATATTACGGTTTTTGCCGCCCTTCCTGCCCTTACCATGGGGAGATTAAGCCCCTTGTTCTTTTTTGGTCGGCGCAACCGAGAGACTTGAATCGCCCCTCCCGGGCAAACGCAGGGTAGGGTTCCAGGACGATGTTCGCCCGTACCTAAGTACCTGCACCGCCGCGGAAGCGGGGAATCGAGCCTCGCACGAGCCACGCGTAATTTGAGTACACCGAGCGGATTGCGTACCACGTGGTCCGTGCATTTTCCTTTGGTATTGGAACCCGATTTGAGCGGTTTTATTCGTACCATGCTTTGTCAATGGTGTTTTGAAGACAGAAGGGACGAGACGGTCGAATAAAGGAAGAACACAGGTTTAATTATTATTCACACTATTATGTACAAGTCAAAGGGACACAGAGCAGTCTTATACAGTCTTATACTTATTCACAGACATGGGCCCGATCACACTCACACGGGGAAATGAAGGAAAGATGATGTTCACTCGCCGAACGCGCCGACTTGGTCATCCAGGAACGGCTCCGCCCGGCGTGGCTCTCCCCGGTCACAGCACGTCAGCGATTAAGGCAAGCAGGTGGTGGGAGGGATCCTTGCAGCGCGTCTCTTGAACAAAGGGCAGAGCAGGCAGTCGGGAGGGAAATCTACGCCTCTCTCGCCAGGCTTGGCGGTTTCTCTCAGCGCGATTGATTAACGGTGTGCTCTCACTCGCGTAACTCGATGGAGGTTCTGCCTCAAGCTCAACCCAACGTTTAATCTGTAAGCGCGCTTTATAACTCGGTTCATGCGCATCTTCTCTCAGAACTCAACTCTCACACGCACCTCTCCCACCAGAACTTGCAAGCTCACCTCTTCGCAGAACTGCGGTGGGGTCTTCGTGCAACGGGCTATATGGCCAATCCCCTTAGCTCTCTCGAATGTTCTAACCACGCCTTGTGACGCAGTGCCGCAGCCACTCCCTTCGAGCCCTGATTGGTGGCTCGCGCTTACCGTCAGCTTCTCCTCCGCCCTCCTTCGGTCTTGCCTGATTTGACAGGCCTGCCTCGTGTTAATTTGCGCCAAAAAGCCAAAGGTGGCATAAGGCGGCATAAGGCAATAAAGGCGGCAGAAAGCAAGAAAGGACCTAACTCTCATTATTCTAAACGCAAAACTAACACAGGAAAAGGACTATGCTTACACATACTAAGAAATAACTGAACTATCGCGAGGCTATATGTTGTAGTGTGACTAACTATGAGGGGGAAATTAACCTTTATTGTACAAACTCAAAACCGCAATACTACCCCTCTCCCTCGTCAGACTCGTCCCCGAGTCGAACCCAACAAAATGGAACGACCGGTTTTGAGAATGATCTGCAAAATTAACTTTACTTTTACATGTGACATATAGGTGTGGTTCCCTCTAACATTTACTCTAACCCGTGGGTGCGCCAGTTTTAAAACACTAAATATGTCCCTCCTATTGCGTTGAGTTGATAATCTAACAGAATCACGCCCACAACTAACCGAATTACAGAATTTGTCAAACTAAACACATAGCCGGTGGACAGCATTTTATATTTACAAGCACAGAAAACTTAATTTATTTACAATTCTATGACCCAGGACCTGTCCTTTTTGAAAGAGAAGGTTGGAGGGGAGAGAAAGCACAGCAAAAACACAAACACACTCAAAAATTCATAACACTTGCTGCTTGCTTCTTGCATCTTGCTTCTTGCTTCTTCTGTGTGCCTATCAAACCGGCTAGCCCCCGGACCAGCATACAGGCCATTCCTGATCTTCAGGCCTATCTACCTCACAAATCTTCTCGTCCCTAGCACACCATAATAAAAATGCACAACAAATGCGTTTATTGTATTTCTTTGCCAAGCAGGGCCAACCTCCTGTGGTCCGACTGCATGACATTAATGCCACTCAAAACAAGTGGTCCGAAGATGCAAGGTGATGCTGCAGCAAGGTGCTGCACAGCAGAGGTGCAAGGCCACAAAACTTGTGGTCCACGAGTGTAATAATGTGCAGCAAAGTGTTTGTGGCAGGAAAGTGCGGCACAGGTGCAGCAAAGTTACTGTAAAAGGATATGGCAGCAAAGTGCTGCACAGATGTAACAAGGTGCAGAAAGAATGCTGCACAGGTCGATGGTGCTGCACAGTTCCACCTCCAAAATGGTCCTGGGGTGGGGGGAGAGACAAAGCATGACCAGCAAAGTGGAAAGGGCGCAATGGTACACAGCAACACAAGGTAATGCAGCACAAGGGGCGCGGAAGAGCGAGCAGAGCAGGCTCGTCCCTAGCCGTCCATACCTCCCCATCGTCGGCTCACACTACCCTAGCCCTTCCTTGTATTTACAAATTTGGCTCTACGTCTTGTCTCCCATATCCCCCTCTATACCAAATTCGTCTCCCAATCCCTCCCAGGAAGGAAGGAATGGAACAAACACAATGTCTCATCACGTCTTGATGCGTCTCACCACTCAAACAGTTTACCAAGCCTTGGTGTGGAGCTTCGTCCTGCTTGGTGATTGGCTGTGGATGATGCGAAGGGATTTCTCATCTCCTAGCTACACTACTGACATTTACTCTGTTAAACTACCCGGGGTCGTACCCTGCCAATCGGCCTCTTTAAACTATGTGGTTCTAAAAACCGAATTCCCATTGACTACTCTGTGGTGCTCTTCGAAATTTGGGTCTCACTCCCAACGAATTTTCACACTGTGCCCTTGCACAATTTCGGGGCTGGGTCATGTGGCTCCACTGGCATGTCTACCTACCTGCGCACCTCCGCCACTGAAGTCACCACCCGAGCTTACCTGCTCTTGCGACTACCTAAACTGGGGAAGGCCCCTCCTGCCACTTTACCCCCTGATGCCCACCTTGGCATTGGGCAACCCGGGTCCTCTCCTGGGATCCTCGGGCCCCACTCAACAACACACAACTACCCTAACTGGCTCCTTGAGCCTACCTGCGGCCTCACCTGGCCGACAAACTACCAGTGGTGGAGTGCCCCAATAACCATACGCACCAATTAAACCACACGCCCAGCCATTTCACTGACTCATGCACCCTCCAAAGCACTACTTGCCACTTCCTGCACCACAGGTGTCAATATCCTTACAAATTTTGCCTATGCCCGCTACCTGGCTTTAAACTACCCACCCCGGGCGTCCGTGAATGGGTTCCATCTCCCCCCATTCACTCCTTTGCACCATGCATTCCACACCTTTTATTTCACACCAAGCATTCCACACCATTTACTTTCACACACCATTTATGTCACACACCAAATATCTTGCACACCTTTTGTGCTCACACACCTTTTTCCATACACTTTTTTGTTCTTACTCCTCAAACCAATTCCATTTATTCTCAACACAATTTCTCACACACGCAGCATCATCTAGCTAACTGGTTTTCCCCTAAAACTCGTGCTTCCCCATCGTCCCATTACATTATGCACTCCCTTCGTCAATATCATCCAGCTAATCTCTCTACGTCCCCACTATAGGTACAATGTCACTACTTAATTCTCATGTCTCTAAGGTCTTCTAGATCCCTATCAATATCCTAGCCCTCCCTCGGCTAGCTTCAGTGCCTCATAGAGGTAACCATTGATGGCACCCCCATGTGCCTATCACTGCCATCCCCTTAAACTAATGCTCATGGGCCCTGGCGTGTGAGGAATGGTCAAACTACCATTCCGCCACGTAGGGTACACTATCCTGATCAGTCCGCTACACTTGAGCCTCTCCAAGTGGATGTACATTGTCACGGCTCGACCTCGACGGGCCAAGCGATCCATGCGGTTGTTTGGTCGCCTGTATGGGGTGTCCGTCCGGCATTTTTGATCCAGGGGAGGAGGCATCCATTCGGCCGAGGTGCAGGGGCCCATCCCTGCACAGGGTCTCGCAGTCCCATGCACGGTGGCCCAACCGCCCACGGTCGGAGCACCGCGCCCGCCAAGGTGCGCGGCTCCGAAATCTCCTACCTTCCCTTGAACCTCGCCGTTCGCCTTTACCGCCACGGCTCGGCACCAACCATACAGGGCAGGGGCCGGCACAGGTCATGCACGGCGGTCCTTGTGAAACCGCCACGGCACCGATCCCAGCCGGTCTCTGCTGCACACAACTCACAGAGGGCTCACGTCGGCTATCCGTCGCGCTAAACGCTACCCCGGTCGGTGTCGATGCTTGAGCAGTGTTCTCACCACTCGCGACCCACTCCGCACTCGCACACCCAGGCATCCCCGCGCCTCCCATACACTCCGTTATCGCACACCTAGGCGCACTCACGCCCCTCACACACTTCAGTACGCACTCTTCTTCTATGCACTCTTGTACCGCACAACCAGGCGCACACGTGCCTTCCCCACACTTCATTATCGCACACACTCGCACACACCCTGGTGCACACTCTTCCATTACACACTCCGTTACACCCCCGGGTGTGCACTCTCCTGTTACACACCCAATCATCGCACACTTTTTCTCCATGCACTCTTCTCGTGCACATTCCGTCATACACTTTTCTCGCTCACACATCGGCGCACACTTTTCTCTCACACGCGCACCAGTCCACAACACACAATGGACCTTCCGCGACCGCCCGGGTTTCGTCTCTTTCCCAAGCGCGCCAAAAACCCTTTCGCGCCAAACACATTCGCGCCATTATTTCTACTCACCTTGGGGACCTCCTTCCCCGGCTTTTTCGCCAGCCCCTGTAAACTTTCCATTGAGCTAGCAAGCCTGACATCACGGTGCAAATACAAACTTTGGGTGCATTCCATTTCTCTCTCCCGCGATTTATTTACTTTCTCTCCCATCTCTTCAATTTCAATTATTTCTTTTTCGACGACCGCCGGCGCGCATGAAATTTCTCTGTCCAATTCAGCGACCGTCGGCTCTTTTACACCCCGCGTCACGATTTCAATACCCCCGGTCAACTTAGCTGCGCTCTGCCCAAGCTCGCTCTCCACGCGTTCCTCACACCGCGTCACCTCGTCGTGCCCCATTGCGACCTCCTCGCTCAACCCGTGCCTTATGTCCTCCCCTGCTTTTTTTAATGTCCTTCTTTGACTCTGCCATCATTTTATCCACTTCACACCTGGATTATTTTATGGTGTCCATTTGATTAGCCAATTGATCCCCCATTTTTTTTAAATTTTCCTCCTCTCTTCTTTCCTGTCCCTTATTGACTCTGCCATGTACACCAGGCATTGTGTCATGAACTGCTGCAGGTCAAAACTCGTTAGTACAGCGGGCTCGGCTTCCGCCGCCACGTGCGAGGTGCCGCCATTGTCTTTACCAGCTGCCGCACCCTTTTCTGCTTCCTCCACTACCAACTGTCTCTCCTGGTCTTGGGTCATTAATTTTCCTTTTCATCTACCCCCACCGGCATTCAACCGCCTTGGCTAGCCATGGTACGAATATAATTTGGATTCTTAGACTAAATTTCGTCCGCTCGTAATTTCGAGTGTGTGAAGCGCACTTCCGGTCCAATCCCACTCCCTGACACCAAATGTTATGGTTTTCGTCGCCCTTCCTTCCCTTACCAAGGGGAGATTAAGCCCCTTGTTCTTTTTGGGTCGGCGCAACCAAGAGACTTGAATCGCCCCTCCCGGGCAAACGCAGGGAAGGTTTCTGGGACGATGTTTGCACGTACCTAAGTACCTGCGCCGCCGCGGAAGCGGGGAATCGAGCCTCGCACGAGCCGCACGTAATTTGAGTACACCGAGCGGATTGCGTACCACATGGTCCATTCAGTTACCTTTGGTATTGGAACCCGATTTGAGCGGTTTTATTCGTACCATGCTTAGTCAATAGATGGAAGGGACGAGACGGTCCAATAAAGGAAGAACACAGGTTTAATTATTATTCACACTATTATGTACAAGTCAAAGGGACGCAGAGCAGTCTTATACAGTGTTATACTTATGCCCAGACACAGGCCCGATCACACTCACAGGGGGAAAATGAAGCAAAGATGATGTTCACTCGCCGAACACGCCGACTTTGTCGTCCAGGAACGGCTCCGCCCGGCGTGGCTCTCCCCGGTCACAGCACGTCCCGCGATGAAGGCAAACAGGCGGTAGGAGGAATCCTTGCAGCGCGTCTCTCGAACAAAGGGTGGAGCAGGCAGGCGGGAGGGAAATGTACGCGTCTCTCGCCAGGCTTGGCGGTTTCTCTCAGCGCGATTGATTAACGGCACGCTCTCACTCGCGCAACTCGATGGATGTTCTGCCTCAAGCTCAACCCAACGTTTAATTGGTAAGCGCGCTTCATAACTCGGCTCATGCGCGTCTTCTCTCAGAACTCAACTCTCACACGCGCCTCTCCCACCAGAACTTGCAAGCTCACCTCTTCGCAGAACTGCGGTGGTGGCTTCGTGCAATGGGTTATATGGCCAACCCGCTTAGCTCTCTCGAATGTTCTAACCACGCCTTGTGACGCAGTGCCGCAGCCACTCCCTTCGAGCCCCGATTGGCGGCTCGCGCTTACCGTCAGCTTCTTCTTGCCCTCCTTCGGTCTTGCCTCGATTTGCCTCGTGTTAATTTGCGCCAAAAAGCCAAAGGCGGCATGAGGTGACATAAGGCAATAAAGGCGGCGTAAGGCAAGAAAGGACCTAACTCTCATTATTCTACTCAGTGCAAAACTAACACAGGAAAAGGACTATGCTTCCACATACTAAGAAATAACTGAACTATCGTGAGGCTACATGTTGTAGTGTGACGAAACTATGAGGGGGAAATTAACCTTTATTGTACAAACTCAAAACCTCAACAATATATATATATATATGTATATATATATATATATATATATATATATATATATATATATATATATATATATATATATATATATATATATATAAATAGATATATATATATATATATATATATATATATATAGATATAGATATATAGATATATATATATATATATATATATTGTTGCGGACGCGGTTAAGATGTTATTTTGACCGAGCGGTTGGTATGACCGCGACCGAACAGTTATTCCCCGACTAGAACCCGATTCCACCCAAACTTTGGCCGTATCGCACCGCAGCTGCCCAATCTGGAAAACTCTAAAACGACCGAATGCAAAGAGGAAAAGGAATAAGACGAGAAGACGGACAGAAGAGTAATTGGATTTATTATTTACACATATAAGTAGGAAGCAAGCAGTCACGTTTATTTACAGGGACATGAGACGCAGGTGACACAGTGCAATCTTTAGCTTATACAGACTTATTGTTACTACCCAGGACAGCACGAACAAAACAAACTCACGTACGCAAATGGATGGAAATTGCAGGCAGGAATGACAGGAGGTGGGTGGCTGGAGGAAGGCCCGGAGCTGGCTGGAGTTTGATCCCGCACGGGACGTCGGGCTGGACCTCGACGCCCGCCGATGCCACCGATCCTGTCGTGTGCGCGGGGTAGCGGGTCGGAGCTGCTTGGTGGAGCCAAGCCAACGCTGCTGGTGGGGGGTCTGGCGTGACGGGTTCTCTCGCGTGACGGGTTCTCTCTCTTACTAACTCCAGGACTCTTTCTCTCTTGCTTAGTCCAACTCTTCCTCACCACCGACAACTCAACGCAACCCCTCTACTCTCCACAAACACTGACCACCACTGACGACCAACCCAGCTCTGACCAAAAAAACCACACACTCCGCTCTTGTCGTAGCTCATCCCGTCAAAGCTCATCTGCCTTGGACACGCCCTGCCTGCGGGTTATATAGGCCCCGCCCCTCAACCTTCGCGAACCTCCTCGATGTTTCTCTCCACACCCTCTCCAAGTCCAACCCCTTGTTCGTGGTTGGTTGAGTGGGGCTGACTCACTCCTCCCCTCTATGACGAGGTGGGGACCCACCTTTCTTCCCCAACCCTGCCTCGTGGTCAATGGCGGATGAAGGGAAAACCGCCCAATATGCAATTGGCAATGCGAATTGCAATTAACGAAAAGGGGGGAATGGAAGTGTTGGGAGTGGGAATGAAGGGAATCTATCTCTTTCACTGGTGCAATGGAGTATTTCAATTAATGGGAGACACAGCCTTACCCTAAAACACATAATAAGATATAACTATTGAACAGGGGTATTCTATGATTGGCTGTGGTGTGGATGCTTTATGGACTAATTATGGGATGCCCTTTGACCTTTACACAGCTCCGGAGGCAGGAGGCGCAGAATAAACAATAATAATAATTCACACAATCAAAATATATATACAGTCCTCATATCCGCAACACTGCACCCTCCTCCTCTTAGGCACGTCCCGGGCCTACAACTTTTATTTAGTGTGACACGTAGGTGTAGTTCCCTCTACTTTTAACCTGACCCTGAGTGCGACAGTTTTAAAACATAAATAAATGTGTCCCGCTGCTCCATTGCACCCTGCCTAACAGACTTACGCCCACAGTTAACCGAATTGCGGAATGGTCTTCAAACTACACACTGACGGTGGGGAGCATTATTTACAATGACGCTATTTTTATTTACAAGACTAATCCAGGACCTGTAATTGTTCTTTCTGGGGGGAGACAGTCTGCTCTGCATCGACGCACCATGAAAGCACCCAAAAACGCACCAATACACCCCCAAGCACCAATCGGTGCAGTCACCACAGTTCATCAGTGTTCAATAATAAAAATAACCAAACAACCCCTAACACTGCAGGTGATATCTTGCTCTTCGGCTCCCTCTGCTGGCTATTATCATTTCTTCCAGTTGTTGTCATTCCTTTGCTTTGCTTACTGGCGGCCTATTTGTATTAAAACTTGCACCGAATGTGTCCATTTTTATTTATTTTATTTATGGCCCACAGGGCCGACTACGTGTGGTTCACCTGTGGGGCATCGGTGCCCTGTGGCCAAGGTCCGCCAGCAAGATTTCGGGCCCTCATGGCCGGTTCCAGCAGAGGGGCCATGCCCCAACCCATGGGGTCCATAAGTGGTGCTCGGTCACAGACATGTGGTCCATAATGTGGTGCATCGATGCAGACAGCTGGTTCTGGGAATTCCGGGCGCACAATGGAGGACTCACGCATGCTCCCCTCGGTGCCCAATGGCGCACAGGTCATGTGGGAGACAAAAGAGACAAATGAGCGAGGGGTAAGGTCACAAGGGTACACATCAATAAGGCAATGCAAGGCGAAATGCGTACGGAGGGCGAAGTGAGAAAGCTCGTCCCTACCGTACGTCACCCCCCTGTCACCTACACTACCCTTGCCCTTACCCCATATTTACAAAATCTACCCATTTACAAATTCGTCACTACTGTCACGTCTTCCCCATATTTCTCCTATACCAAATTCGTCTCCACAATCCCTCTACTTCAAAATTTGCCATCACCAAATTCATCATCAATCCTCATAAGGAGGAAGAGATGGAACACAAAGCACAATGTCACACCCACGTCATGATGCGTCTCACAATCCAAACATTTGCATCATAAAAAATAATCAAAACATGGCATGGTGTGGAGTACCTGTCACCTCTGGTGAGTGGATGCAGATGGTGCGAGGAGATCCTTCATCCTAACTATCCTCTAAATGATTTTAACACACTTTACACTACCCGGGGTCTTTCCCTACCAATCCATTGGCCAACTTACACTATGGGTTCTAAAAACCAATTCCCATTGACCAAACTGTGGTGCTTCTCAATTTGGGGTCTCACTCCCCCGATTCATCTCCCGGTGCCCTCGCACAATTTCTGGGCTGCGACGTGTAGCTCTCCCAGCAGGTCTACCCACCTGCACACCTCCACCACTGCAGTTGCCACCCGAGCTTACCTAGCTCCTCACCCTAACCTATCTAGCTGGGGAAGGCCCCTCCTGGCTCTGTCACCCCACTCGGTGCCCTCTGGCACTGGGCTACCCGGGTCCATCCTCCGGATCCTCGGGCCCCATCCACAACAACTACTACCGGCTCCCAGAGCCCACCTGCGGCCTCACCTGGCCGACATCCTCACAGTGGTGGAGTGCCCAAACCAACTACACACACTAACAGGCTACACGCCCAGCCATTTCCACAACACTAATGCACCCATCCAAACATCGTTCTTCCAACCGCACCACAGATGCCAATATCCAACCACAATTTACCTGTACCCTCTACCTAACACTTACACTACCCGCCCCGGGTATCCGTGATGGGGGTCCACTCTTCCCCCATTCACACCTTCGCACCATCCACTCCACTCCACAATTTCCACCATACTCACTCCACGACCATCCATTCCAATCCTCCATATACTCCACACTCCATGTTTTCCACACACCTGTTGGTGCACACCTGTGCACTCACACCTGGTGCCACCTGCACCCTCCTTCCTTCCTGGACCAGTTGGTCAACACAACACACCTCACCATTACCATCACTCAAACACTGCTCCACACACCTGTCCAGTTGCACACCTGTGCAATCACACCTGTTTAATCGCACCTGTTCAATCTCACCTGTTCAATCCTCAAACACACGGCATCATCTGAACTACCTGTTGCCCTGCTAACTTAGTGCTCCCCGTCTTCCCTTTAAACTAAGCACATACCACGTCATTATCATCCACTCTAATCTACCTGCGTCCCCACTACAGGTGTCATTGTCACTAACTAACCTTAACGTTACCTAATGTCATCTTCTAGGTCCCTACACACAATATCCTAACCCACCCGGGCTAGTTTTCACTGCCATAAACCCCATAAACCTAGTGCTCCTTTGCCCCCCTCTGTGAGGGACGACAGAGTTGCCATCCCACCACATCGGGGAGGTCCTACTATCAATTTGGCACACCAAATTTCAGCCAATCAAAAATTTTGCCAATCTTCTGCCAATCACCGTACCAATCATCAAATTTTGCCTTTTTCTAATTTTGGGTCCAAAACACTAACCTCATCACTCGTCTACTTATTAGATCCTCTCGGTGCGCCAATTCCCTTCTAAAGCTCGGCTTCGTACAGCCGAGCAATGAATGCGGGTTGTTTTGTGCCAGCGGCTGGATACGTCCCGCACTCGGTGCAGGGACGGGGGCTTACCCGTGCCGAGATCCCACGCACCACCTCGGCGCGGAGCCATCCAATTGCCCGATCTCGACCTGCCGGAACGTCTCAATAAAAAGTGGTCGCCATGACGACCCTTCCTATCGGGCTGCCCGTTCCGCCTAGCGCAGCACGGACGTGGCCGTTCCCAGCGCGGCCCAACGTGGATCACGTACGGCGGTCCTTTTGAACCCGCCGTGGCTCGGATCCCCGCTGGTTCCCGCGGCACGCGAAGCTGCCCGACGCGCACCGAGGGCCCGATTCGGCTATAAGTCGCTCTAACCGCTAACCCGGTTACCGTCGATGCCTCACCTGCATGCTTACACGCATACGCTACCCCTCCCTTGCTCATACACCCAGCTGTTCCCATGCTCCTCGTCATTGCACCTTCTTTTCCACACCCAGGTACACTCATTCCACTCACAGACTTGGTCACACACCTGACCACCGAACACCTTTGCACACACTCGTCGCTCGCACACCTCACCAACACACCTCTTCACGCCCCCTTCTCGGTCACCTCCTCTATGACTATCACAGGTGTGCTCTCACTCGCACACCCAACCACGTGCCTCATGACCAACTCAAGTGTGCATTCCCACACACGCTCTACCATTCCAGGTGTGCATCCTTCCATGCCAGGTGTACATCCTCGCTCACCTGTCACCACTAACTCACGCTCCGTGCCACTCTCACTACTCTCACCTCCACTCTCGGTCGCGCACTCACCCTTACTCTCGACAGCGCACTCTTTCCTCATGCACCTGTCTGTTACACACCTTTCTCGCGCATCCTCTTGCGCACACTTTCGCGTTACACCCTCTGTAACACTCACCACAGGCGTGCATTCCCCCTTACTCTTGACAGCGCACTCTTTCCCCATGCACCTGTCCGTTACACACCTTTCTCGCGCATCCTCTTGCGCACACTCTTTCGTTACTTCCTCCGTAACACTTACCACACCGCGCTTCCATGTACCCCCTCGCACACGCGCTACGACCGACTCACTCTCGACAGCACACTCACTGGTCGGTGCGCACTTTTTCCTCACACACCCCATGGTCGGACATTCTCCCACACCTCTTTTTTTGCACACCTGACCTGTCACACACTTCACCAATGGCCTCTCACGAACACCCGGATCCATAGCAACCCCCAAGCCGACTGAAGCTTTCCTCACATCATATACATTGCCGAATATTTCGCCACTCACCTTGGCACCTCGTCTCCGCACCTCTTTTGCCACCAACAAACTCTTTATTTGGTTAGTGAGTAGCACATCATGAGTTGAGCACCGACCTTGTACATATTCCATCACCTCCTCCTGTATTTCTCTCTTAGTTTCTGTCCGTCTCTTCTTAATTTCACTCACCTCTTCTTCCACTTCCTCTAATTTTTGCTTCACCTCTTTTATTTCCCGGTGCATCTCCTCAAGTTCGTCCTCTAAGGCTTCCTTGACC
The DNA here is from genome assembly GCF_964187855.1 of Myxine glutinosa. Lineage (NCBI taxonomy): Eukaryota > Metazoa > Chordata > Myxini > Myxiniformes > Myxinidae > Myxine > Myxine glutinosa. The sequence goes on along the minus strand of NC_136261.1, from coordinate 312,705,442 downwards.
GTCTCTATGTGCATCCTCACCTGCCGGTCCTTCGTCTCCATTACCTCTGTCACCTCGTCCAACCTCATTGTCAGTCCCTCACGTACCATCTGACATTGCCTCTGTGTCGCTATTAAGTCATTTTTAATTTCTTTTTGTGTCGCCTTTAACCCTCCTAGTACCGCAGTGTTCTTTTGTACCTGCTCCACTAACTCCGTCTGTCCCTCCGTCAGCTGTTCCACCTCCTCCGTCAGATCTTCTATCCCCCTTGTAACTTTGCCGTATTATTCCTCACCTCTTTCTCGATACGCTTTTCGCCTCGCTTTACCTCCTCGCGTACCCCCGAGACCTCCTCACTTACACCTCGTCGTATCTCCTCTTTCATCTCCTCCCTCTCTTTTGTAGATGCCATCCTCATCTGTCCCAATTCATCCCTCTGAGCATCCAGTTTACTTTCTAACCCGATTTGCACCTCCTCTATCTGGTTCCCCATTCGTTTGATTTCCCGGGCAGATTGTTCCCCTATTTCCCGCAATTTGTCCTCCATCCTATTTTCTAACCCCATTAACCCATTTTTCACCTCTTTTATCCCGTTGTCTAACCCCTCAAAATTATTGTCTAACTTCCCAAATTTCTTGTCTAACCCCTTACCGGTACCCCTCGCTTCGTCCCTCATTACCCCCAATTGCTCACTCTGAGCATCCATCCGGTTCCCCCATTTGTCCCATTCGCTCACCCTGAGCATCCATTTTTGCTTCTAGCCCCATATTTGCCATTAGTATGGCTGCATTAATCTGCGCCATGAGGTCCCGCACATCAATTCCCGCTATTTGCGCAGCGGGCGCGGCTACCCCGCGCTCGTGCGAGCTGCCACTTTGTGCGTCTGATACCACGTGCGCGAGAGCGCCATTTTGTGCGTCTGATACTCCCTCAACCGCCTCCTCATTGCTCCCCTCCATTTGATCCTGGGTTACTCCTAACCCCTCCTCTAGCTCACCCACCGGCATCCGATCGCCTTGACCAGCCATGGCGCGATTTCAAAATTCGGGTTTTCCTTTACAACAACACAAATTTCCAGCACTTTGTAATTTTGAGCGCGTTAAGCGCGCTTCGGGCCTCGTATCCCACTCCTCGACACCAATTGTTGCGGACGCGGTTAAGATGTTATTTTGACCGAGCGGTTGGTATGACCGCGACCGAACAGTTATTCCCCGACTAGAACCCGATTCCACCCAAACTTTGGGCGTATCGCACCGCAGCTGCCCAATCTGGAAAACTCTAAAACGACCGAATGCAAAGAGGAAAAGGAATAAGACGAGAAGACGGACAGAAGAGTAATTGGATTTATTATTTACACATATAAGTAGGAAGCAAGCAGTCACGTTTATTTACAGGGACATGAGACGCAGGTGACACAGTGCAATCTTTAGCTTATACAGACTTATTGTTACTACCCAGGACAGCACGAACAAAACAAACTCACGTACGCAAATGGATGGAAATTGCAGGCAGGAATGACAGGAGGTGGGTGGCTGGAGGAAGGCCCGGAGCTGGCTGGAGTTTGATCCCGCACGGGACGTCGGGCTGGACCTCGACGGCCGCCGATGCCACCGATCCTGTCGTGTGCGCGGGGTAGCGGGTCGGAGCTGCTTGGTGGAGCCAAGCCAACGCTGCTGGTGGGGGGTCTGGCGTGACGGGTTCTCTCGCGTGACGGGTTCTCTCTCTTACTAACTCCAGGACTCTTTCTCTCTTGCTTAGTCCAACTCTTCCTCACCACCGACAACTCAACGCAACCTCTCCACTCTCCACAAACACTGACCACCACTGACGACCAACCCAGCTCTGACCAAAAAAACCACACACTCCGCTCTTGTCGTAGCTCATCCCGTCAAAGCTCATCTGCCTTGGACACGCCCTGCCTGCGGGTTATATAGGCCCAGCCCCTCAACCTTCGCGAACCTCCTCGATGTTTCTCTCCACACCCTCTCCAAGTCCAACCCCTTGTTCGTGGTTGGTTGAGTGGGGCTGACTCACTCCTCCCCTCTATGACGAGGTGGGGACCCGCCTTTCTTCCCCAACCCTGCCTCGTGGTCAATGGCGGATGAAGGGAAAACCGCCCAACATGCAGTTGGCAATGCGAATTGCATTTGACGAAAAGGGGGGAATGGAAGTGTTGGGAGTGGGAATGAAGGGAATCTATCTCTTTCACTGGTGCAATGGAGTATTTCAATTAATGGGAGACACAGCCTTACCCTAAAACACATAATAAGATATAACTATTGAACAGGGGTATTCTATGATTGGCTGTGGTGTAGATGCTTTATGGACTAATTATGGGATGCCCTTTGACCTTTACACAGCTCCGGAGGCAGGAGGCGCAGAATAAACAATAATAATAATTCACACAATCAAAAAAAATATACAGTCCTCATATCCGCAACAATATATATATATATTTATATATATAATCGGGAGATTAAATCAGACGTGGACGTAGCTTCAGGACTTCGATCTTTAATTTGACAAGCTTTCGACCAACAAAGGTCTACTTCTGAGTCTACAAAAACAGCAGGCATGTATTTCAGTCAAGTATGTATAGTGATATGTGTGTAAGATGTGTGATATGTGTAGAAAATGCATACAAAAGGAAGAGCCATGCCAAAGCTCACTCACCGGCCCCAAGTTCAACGGAAGTGAAGCGCACCTTACAGTTACCATTTGCGTTACAGTTCCGGTGCACGTGCCTATACAAATATAGAGATACATACATACATAAACACACAAGCATATATTCATATACCATTTATATTCATATAATATATTTATATATTTATATAAATGACATATAAAGGTAGAATGAATGAATGGGTGAATGAATGAATGAATGAATGAATGCGTTATGGTTAACAATTTGATTGGGTTGATGTAGGAACATGCTTTAATCATCAAAATTTATGCCATGAGGGATTTTTGTCCGAAGTTTATGTATCCAAAAGGACTCACGTTTCAGAATCGTGGTGTGTGATCGATTTGTGATTGATTCAATGGCATTGAGATTTGAATGTCATTTATAGAGTGATCCGGTTGATTAAAGTGTATCGTGTAAGGTAGAGATTTGCCCTGACTGGTGTGGAAGTTATTGATTTCTGACCGGGTGTTATTAAATCGTGTGTAGAGTGTATTCTCAGTTTTTCCAAAATATTGTTTGTTGCACTTTTGGCAAGTGATTAGGTATATGACCCATGTAGATTTGCAGTTCATATAGGAGGTGAGATGGGGAATTTTTGTCCAGTGCTAGAACTACAAAATTTGTTTCCTTCTAGTAAATGTTTGTGAATAATGCATTTGTTTGCTGTGCATTTATAGAAGCCAGGGATCCTAGTTTGTTTGTTGTGGGGCGGTGGGTGCTTTGCTTTTACCAAGAGGTCCCTGAGTGTCCGACCACGTCGAAATGATGTTAGTGGAGGTTGAGGAAATGTGGTGCCGAGTGTTTCTGATTGATGGAGGAGAGGAAGGGCCTTATTCAGAATACTTGGCAATTGGGATGAGGTAGCAGAGTAGGTGGTTACCAGTGGGACGCGGTTAGTTGCAGGTTTGGGTTTGTAAGTCAGAAGGTCTGCTCTCGGTATGCGTTTTTCTCGGTTTATTGCTTCTTTCACAGAGTGAGGGTCATAGTTTCTTGCAATGAAGTGTGTTTCTAATTGGCAGAGAGAAGTTTCTTCTGCCATTTTTGTTGAGCAAATGCGTCTTACTCTGAGTGCTTGACTGTATGGTATGCTTGCAATTGTATGTTTAGGATGAGATGAAGAAGGGAGAAGGTAAGAGTGAAGAAGAAGACCTTTGTTGGTCGAAAGCTTGTCAAATTAAAGATCGAAGTCCTGAAGCTGCGTCTGCGTCTGATTTAATCTCCCGATTATTTATTCAATGCAAATGAGACGCCCTGCTCATACTGTGGAGTTTCTACTATTTCTCACAGTTATATATATATATATATATATATATATATATATATATATATATATATATATATGTATATATATATATATATATACACACACATATATATATATATATATATATATATATATATATAATATATATATATATATATATATATATATATATATATATATATATATATACACACACACACATATATATATATATATATATATATATATATATATATATATATATATATATATATATATATATATATATATATATATATATATATATATATATATATATATACAGACTTGGCATTTAATATGGAATATTTTTTTTTTCTTGACAGGTTTACTTTCTTAACTCAGTATATCAATCTGGTGAGTTTCTTTTACACTTTGGTGATTTATTTGTTTAAAGAACCATGTCACTGATTGTCTGTCGCAGCAAGAAGTCAACAACAGGATTATATCACAGGTGGCATGGCAAAATGTACGGACAGGTACATTTGATGATTGGTTTCACAGTCGGGTATACAAGGGTTGTTGCGTTCTGTATTAGTGGAAAACAACTTCTGCACGTCTCCAAAAGTTATTGCCGCTTCCTCTGGATATGGTCCGTCAACTCGACAATGCTGTTTGTCATGGAGTGGTGGCTTTACGAAATTCAGGCATGAAACAGCGTGCTATTGCTCGGCAGTATGGCATCACTCAAGGTCAGGTGTCAAAGATCCTGAAACGAAATGCTCAGAGGGGTGTCCCTACTCCAATACCGAGGCCAGGACGTCCCCGCAGAACCACAAGGAGGGATGATCGTCAGCTGTACCGGTTAGTCCGCAATGGCCGTACCAAGTCAGCTAATCGGCTTAGGGCTGAGTGGCAGCAACTGACAAATGTGCCTGTATCCAGAAGGCTAGTCAACCAACGACTGGTTCAAGCAGGCTATCGTGCCAGGCGTCCCCTGAGAAAGCCACGCCTGACCAGACAACACCACCAGCACCGATTGCAGTGGGCCAGAGAGCACCGTTAATGGCAGCCAGGACACTGGAATCACATCATCTTCAGTGACGAGTCTAGATTTCTGGTCCATCGTCAATATGGCCACGTCCGAGTGTGCAGACAAGTGCATGAAGCCTACAACAAAGATTGCATTGTGCTAAGAGTCCAAGCTGGAGGTGGTGGGGTGACCGTTTGGGCTGCTTTTCATGCAGGGGGCAAAACTGACCTGGTTGTTCTGAATGGAAACCTGAACCAGTTCAAGTACAGGGCCATTCTGGAAGAAACATTGCTTCCATTTGCTCGTGCAGCCTTTCGAGGAAACTTTGTCTTCCAAGATGACAATGCACGGCCTCATCGTGCTCGCATGATCCAACACTTTCTTGCTGACCGTGGTGTAGAGCATATGGAGTGGCCTGCCATGTCCACGGATATGAATCCGATAGAGAACTTGTGGGCAGAATTAACGCGTCAAATCGACCACTTGGACCAGCAGCTGACCTCTGTGCGTGAATTGCAGCAGGCTATTGTCACTGCATGGCAAGCGATTCCTGTCCAAACCTTGGCAAATCTCGTGAACAGCATGCCTCAATGTGTATGTGCTCTCCTGAATGCTCGTGGGGGTTACACGAAGTACTGAACTGTAATTTTACTGTCCGTAATCCCAGTCGTAATTTAACTTTTGTTTTTGTTAAAAAAAAATTGGCTAATGTGCAAAATAAAGAGATACTTCAGGAAAACGTACAGAAGTTTAACACAGTACTGTCTATGAATTGAGTTCGATATCAGTTTTCATCACTTTCAAGGATCAATTTATTTGTTTCGAAATGTCAAATGTGGGTTTTGTTTCTTTTAAAGGTCACATTAACAAAATCTAGAAAAATTTCAACATAATTCCAATGAACTTTTGGTTCTAAGACACCTTGAAAAGTAACTTCACCCCCACAAAAAAAATATTCCATATAAATGCCAAGTCTGTATGTATATATATATATATATATATATATATATATATATATATATATATATATATACATATATATATATATATATATATATACATATATATATATATATATATATACATACATATATATATATATATATATATATATATATATATATATATATATATATATATATATAATTATATAATACATTATTTTTTGCTTTAAGAAAATAGTATTGTTCTATAAACCTTGAATTAACTTACTTGTTGGGGGTTAGATTAGAAGAAGGAGCAAGGTGAACATAGCAAGGAGATGAAGATATAAAGAAATATTGAAGGTCTTGTTGATTTTTGAAGAAGTTAAACCTTTTTTTGTTTGCTCATACTCTGACAAAATTCCAAATTCCTGCTTTCTGATTCTCTGCTCAGGCTTACGTTTATGGTGCCAAAAGGCTCGATATTTGACAAACAAGGTAAGCAGGTAGTATTAGCCCTAAAACTAAAAGTGGTGCTCTTCATTACCAGGTAGATGCATACATAATCCCCTGAGAAGGGGGAGCCGAAGCAACATAAATCAAATTGTTTGGTGATGTGCAACATAAATCATGACCTAAATACAAAGTTAAAACCTAAGTCAACAATATCTTGACAACCATCTTTCTGTATGCATAGAGTATGCAAGTACTTGGCACCATGTAATTTGTTTTGTGTTTCTTGATTCTTTTTGATGTGCAGCCTCCATACAATATCCAGTCATTGCAAGCTCTTGTGGTCTGCAGTAACCTTCGACTCGGTAGCTCCGTCAGCCATGAGGTTAAGGTAAGGGATAGATCATATCACAAGTTGACAACAGTTTATAAACATGTGAATGTTGTGGTTACATTGTCAATGTAAAGGTACATACAGTCATGTGAAAAAGTAAGTACACCCCAGGTAAAGTTTTGACTTTTTCAACATCTTTCAACATACAGCTATTTGATCTTCATTTCAACAATATTTATAGATAAAGGTGATATAATATAACAAATATCATGAAACATTTACATTTTGTCATCCATTGTATAATTTAAATAAACATAAATGCAAGTTTCGCATGTGGAAAAAGTAAGTACACCCCGACATTTATCACTACTTCAAATACCTAAAATTAGAATCAGGTGCACCAGCTCAGGTGCAAATGATTAGAACATCGTTAGAGAGGATCTTGGAGGAACCTGTCTTATTTAAACCTCAGACATTTAGTTTGGTTTGCTCTTTGTTGTTGAAGTGTGTGGCGTCACCATGCCCAGATCAAAAGAGCTCTCTGAGGCCTTCAGAAAGAAGGTTATAGATGCCTACGAGTCTGGGAAGGGATTTAAAAAGATCTCCAAACAATTTGAAATCAATCATTCGACTGTCCGGAAGATCATCTACAAATGGAGAAGATTCCAAACAACTGCCAACTTGTTCAGGCCAGGCCGCCACAGCAAGTTCAGCTAGAGAGCAGACCGCAAGATGCTGAAAGAAGTCTCTAAGAACCCCAGAATGTCATCATGGGACCTACAGGCCGGCTTAGGATCCCAACACCCAGGATCCTAAGCCGGCACCCTAGCCACTAGCCCAACACCCAGGACCACTAGCCCCACACCCTTTGATTGTTGATGTCAAAGTGCACGAGTCTACCATGAGAAAGAGGCTGCACAAATTTGATCTACATGGGAGGTGTGCCAGGAGGAAACCTTTGCTGTCCAGAAAGAACATCAGAGCAAGACTAACGTTTGCCAATGATGAACACCTCGACAAAGACCAGCACTTCTGGAACAATGTGCTCTGGACAGATGAGTCAAAGGTGGAGCTATTTGGCCACAGTACCATAAGCCATTTTTGGCGAAAACCAAAGACAGCATTTGACCACAAGAACCTGATACCAACTGTAAAGCATGGTGGTGGAAATATTATGGTTTGGGGCAGCTTTGCTGTATCAGGGCCTGGGCAGCTCACCATCATAGAATCCACTATGAATTCTTCATTGTACCAGAGGGTGCTTGAGGATAATGTGAGGCCATCTGTCGGAAAGTTGAAGCTCAACTGAAGGTGGACCTTGCAACATGACGATGACCCTAAACATACCAGTAAATCCACCAAGGAATGGCTGAAAAGAAAGAAATGGATGGTTCTGGAATGGCCAGGTCAAAGCCCGGATCTAAATCCCATCGAGATGTTGTGGGGGCAGGGGGGGTGGAGGGGGGGGGGGGGGTTGAAACGAGCTGTGCATGCAAGAAACCCCTCAAACATCGCACAGCTGAAAGAATTCTGCATGGAGGAGTGGGCAAAAATTTCTCCCAGTCGATGTCAGAGACTGGTAGACAGTTAGAAGAAACGCCTACTTGAGGTTGTTTCTGCCAAAGGGGGCAATACCACCTATTAGAGCCAAGGGTGTACTTACTTTTTCCACATGCGAAATTTGCATTTATGTTTATTTAAATTATACAATGGACTACAAAATGTAAATGTTTGATGATATTTGTTGTAGTATATCACCTTTATCTATCAATATTGTTGAAATGAAGATCAAATAGCTGTATGTTGAAATATGTTGAAAAAGTCAAAACTTTACATGGGGTGTACTTACTTTTTCACGTGACTGTAAGTTGTTCAAAGGTAGAATTTTGCCACTTATGATCCTGTTTCTTCTTCTACTTTCATCTACAGGTTAGGCTGCTGGTAGCCTCTTTTTCTGGGAATGGACAGGAATGGGGGTGCATGGAGGGGGGTGGGCTTTGCTACAGATGCAGTGCCCTTTGTAGGTTACAGCAGGAATTTGGAAAGGGTGCCGGCAATAGCTTGCCTATTCATCATGAAGGACACTGAGGGTTCTTTAACGTCCACCAACTAATGCCAGCAGACCACACATCCAGTTCCATCCGAGGGATGGCACACACATTGCAGATGAATCGCCTGGCCATTGAAACTGGTGGCAGTTGGGCTGAGATTCAAATGCAGGCTAATTATCTTATAGGTGATTGTGCGTGTACCTATAGGCTACCTTGCCAGCCCCTTTTTGTTATGATCAATATTTATTTTTGATACTTTGCCGTTTTGGTTCAACATCAGAAATTGATTGCTTGTTTAAATGTGTAATAAAAATGGTTGTTCTTGTTTTTAAAACTATGTTTGAGATTTTTTTTGTCGTAGGATTCTAAAACCAGGGTTAGTTGGACATTCCTTTTTCTTTTTTTTTTCTTTACAGAAGCGAGGCTCATGGACGAGCAAGGCAGAACTGACAGTGGACAAAGACCAACAGAATGAATGAACAGGGAAAGAGGTGAGGGATGAGGAAAGGAAACACTGAACCTAGCAAGTAAGATGATTGAGTTAGGAAAGATTCATTTGGGTAATAAAGAGCAGGGGTCATAATTGGGAATGGCAAGAGAAGGTGGTGCTGCTTGCTTGAAGCCCTGGAGAGAAGAGTGAGAGTGAACAGCCTCTGGAAGGTTGTTCCATAGATGGGAGAAGCAAGGAGCAAAGGAGTTCAGGTGTGCAGTCAGTCTGGGTTTTGAAAGTTTAACCAGAAGAGGGTTACTGGAAGAACATGAGTATCCTGGAGTAGAGAGAGCAGAGTGACTAACATTGTAGAATAGACCATAAAAATCAGAGAGACCATCGATCTTCCGAAAATGTGAAAGTAACAGACCTTGTGCTTCGACCTCTCATCACAGAAGATTCAAAAAATATATTGAGAGCTTTCAATTCCGTATAATCCAGGAGAGACAGATGGTGTTTTGCGGCACCAGCCCATAGAGCAGTGCTCCATTGAGCTATTGACAAAAGCTATGCACTGTAGGTGATACAGTGCCTTCATAAAGTATTAACACCCCAAGACTTTTCCACATTTTGTTGTGTTCCAGCCCGAACTTTACATGGGTTAAATTGAGATTTTTTTTGTCACTGATCTACACAAAATACTTCATAAGGTCAAAGTGGAATTTTGTTTTTAGAAATCGTGACAAAATAATTAAAAATGAAGCACAGAAATATCTAATTTGCATAAGTATTCAACCCCCTGAGTCAATACTTCATTGACGCGCCTTTGGCAGTGATTACAGTTTTGAGTCTTCTTGTATATGTCTGTATCAGCTTTGCACATCTGGACTTGGGAAGTCTCACCCATTCTTGCTTGCAGAGTTGCTCAAGCTCTGTCAAGTTTGATTGGGAGTGTTGGTGAACAGAAATCTTCAAGTCTTTCCACAGATTCTCAATGGGATGCAAGTCTGGGCTTTGAGTGGGCCACTCAAGGACTTTCATGTTCTTGGTCTGAAGCAATTCCAGTGTTGCTTTGGCTGTATATTTGGGGTCATTGTGCTTTTTGAACATAAATCCTGGCCGCAGTCTAAGGTCTTTTGCACTCTGAAGCAGGTTCTCAAGACTTTGCCTGTATTTGGCCCCATTCATTGTTTCCTCTATCATGACAATTCTCCCAGTCCCTGCCACTGAAAAGCATCCCCACAGCATGATGCTCCTACCACCATGCCTCATGGTGCTCTTCATTATTGTGAAGAAGAAACGGTGTAAGATGGTGTAAGATGGGTGAAGAGATGTGCTCGATTTCCACCAGATGTAGCGCTTTGCATTCATGCTAAAGAGCTCAATTTTCATCTCATCAGACTACATAATCTTTTGAACATGCTCTCAGAATTTTTCACGTGCGTTTTTGCAAACTCCGGGCATGCTGTCATGTGCCTTTTTTCAGGAGTGGCTTCCCTCTGGCCACTCTCCCATAAAGCTTAGATTTGTGAGTTTTGTCCTTCCAGCAGGTTCTCCCATCTCAGCCAGTGAACTCTAGTTCTGTCAGAGTGGTCATTGGTTTCTTGGTCACCTCCTCCCTGACCAAGGTCCTTCTTGCCCAGTTGCTCAGTTTGGTCGGACGGCCAGCTCTAGAAAGAGTTTGGGTAGTTCCATATTCTTTCCATTTCCTAATACATAGAAAGGTTAGAGCTCACTGTGCTCTTGGGAACTTTCAACACTAGAAATAGTTTTATACCCTTCCCCAGATGTATGCCTCCTCACTATTCGAACTTGGAGTTCTACATGCAGTTCCTTGGACTTCATGGTAGAGTTTCTGCTCTGATGTGCATTGTCAACTGTGGGACCTTATACAGAAAGGTGTTTTTTTTTCTAAATCATGTCCAATCAATTTAATTGGTCACAGGTGGACTCCAATCAAGTCATAGAGACATCTCAAGGATGATCAAAGGAAATTTTATGCACCTGAGCTCAATTTGGAGTGTCATAGCAAAGGGGTTGAATATTTGCTGACTCAAGACATTTCAGCTTTTCATTTTTAATTATTTTGTAAAAAATTCTTTTTAAAATTCCACTTTAACATGATGAGGTATTATGTGTAGATCAGTGACAAAAAAATCTCAATATAGTCCATTTTAAATTCAGGCTGTAAACACAACAAAATGTGAAAAAGTCAAGGGGTGTGAATACTTTCTGAAGGCACTGTAAGTAACCCTAATTCTTCAAGGAATGACTTGGAAGAACAGAGGAGGTTCCAAGTCTGCAGCTACCTTTGAAGACCAGCTTTGCAATGCTTTTTGGCCCCAGACAGGTCATAGCTGATAGGGAGGCCTTGAAGTTTAAATAACTGAACTTCCAATATCTTACACTGGAAATAGATGGGTTAGTTTGACCATCCTTCCGGAGTAACAGCATGAGACTGAGATTTGCCAGGATTGAAGGACGTATTCCATTTATTTTTTCAGACCAGCTCCTAATCAATTCCAGATCAGCAGAGAGTGAGGCAGCTGTTGTCTGCCTGTCAATGTTTGAGGTCTGCCTGTCTAAACAACATAATATGCACTCATCTGCCAAATGGATGAAAGGGTTTTCATCAGAGAGGGCCTTCAAGCACTTCAGCCTCCATTTGGAAGAGGGGAGGACAGGGTTCCATTGACAGCAACATGTTGAATGTGTGAGTGGAGGAAGTTATAAATCTAGGAATGAAGATGGCCTCGTATACAACAGCCAGATAACGTTGTAAGCAGAATGGGTTTCCAGATTGCACATTACAAATGTTTCACAACTTTACATACTGTAAAGTACATATTTTTCACGTGGATCAAACTTTTGCGCTTTTCGCTGTCAATTTAATTTCCGTAAAAGTTAAGTCCAGTGAATAAATATTCCTTGTACCCGCCCGCTCCCCTTATTATATGTTTTATGTGTCAGTTTGTCTTTTTGTGATTAATGTTAGCTCTTACACGAGCCTCGATCTTGTATACAAAGAAATAATAAAAAAAATAAACAAAATAAACTGAACAATAAGAACTTTACAGTACATACTAGATTGGTACACACTACGCTCCCTTTCTAACACACCTCTTTCAGAATACGCACCCCAAACATCTTCTATTTTTCAGATATTAATTCACAGCTCTCTGATTGCAACGTAAGACTGCTTTTATGTTTTTTCTGTTTAACAACTTAGAGAGAGTGACACTGTGAGGTGAGGTGTGTGTGTGTTTGTTTGTGTGTGTGTGTGTGTTTGTGTGCGTGTGATTTACGTAATCGTTAGGTTCACCATGTTAACAAATATAATTTCTTTTTAAAATTTTGGGATTAGCAAACCTGTACATTTTTGGAATCGTCAGAGCATGGTTAATCCGAAAATCAATGTTGGCATTTGCACAGACACCTGCATGGCCGCCATTTTGGATTTTGAAAATGGCCGCCATAAAATACATATTTTGCGCGATCTCGGCTTCTAGTCAACCTAGAAACTTAATTAAATATGCTAATCCTATGTTTTCTGGGTCAAGGAATCCAATAAAGGCCTCAAAATAGTGCTCAGGATTATAGAAAAGCAACAAACAAAGGTAATTGAAAACCATTGTCTTTATATTTGTGATATAACTGTATTACATAATACATGATATTGCAAGTCCTTTGAAGTTATAGGTTGTTAGAGGAAGTTATAGGTATGGGTTTATAAAGCAAGAAAGCAGCCTGGTTAGTATCAGATTGAACTAATAAGTCCTATACACAGGATCTACTAGGTCTACACCGTTCAGGAATATGCTTTTAAAGATCTTCATCACTGTCCTGAGGGTCATTTTCGCAAAGGTGTAGAAAAGGTGAAGTTGGTTGGGTGGATGTGTTGGTTTGGCGGTTGTGTTGGTTTGGCGGTTGTGTTGGTTTGGCGGTTGTGTTGGTTTGGCGGTTGCGTTGGTTTGACGGTTGCGTTGGTTTGGCGGTTGCGTTGGTTTGGCGGTTGCGTTGGTTTGGTGGTTGCGTTGGTTTGGCAAATGCCAACATTAATTTTTGGATTCCTCATGCTCTGAATATTCCAAAATGTATAGTTTTGCTAATCTCCAAAAATTGTGAACCAAAAAACATAGTGAACCTGACTATAACCTGGTATTGGTTTAACAGTTAAGGTGACTGGCTTAAGATCTTAGGGACCTAAGTTTGAGCCCATGTCGTGCCGTTACCTAACACCAGGTGGGTTGACTCGGCCTGTCATCCTTCTGAGGTCGGCAAAATGAGTACCAGCTTACTGTAAACAGAGGGCACTGCATCAGCCGTACATCGACACCTCCAGAAATGATGTAAACCAGCAGCCACAGGCTGCATATGAAATGTTGATGATGATGATTTCTTTATGTCATATGAATAAATGCATGCACGTATGTTTTTTGTTATATTTCAGAATGTGTCAGCAAACTGTACATGCACACATTGCTTCTTAGCTTTAAAAATCTTGACTTCACAACTATCCGATTGAAATCAGAGATGAATGTGACAGCAAATCCAACAGGACGAGAGAACATTTCAATTGAATTAACAAAACAGACAGTTGAAATACATTAACCCAAATCGTTTGCAATTCACAGAAATTCCATGCCACAATGAAGTAGAATTTATGGTGCACAGCCGGTGATTATGGTTAACAAGGTTTACAATATAATCATGGAACATGGTGCTCATACAAAGACAACCTGATTAACACATCCCAGTTTCCATTCCAGTTTCCATGTGATCTGACCTGCAATCATCCTCCTGGCAGCCCCATATCACCAACTCCGTCAATCTATAACCCTCTCAAATGATCTTACACCTGTCCAACCTTGAAGGCTTAGAGGTGCATGGTGTATTTTGGATGATAACAAGAAAAGTCTCAAACTCTTGGCTTATTTTATTTTCACATCTAAACCAATGGGTTCGTGTAGATGTGATTGGTGTGCTCATCGAAACTCATGTATCATGGTGCTGTGATTCCAGGATCAAATCCCAGATAATATGTTCATTTTGTTCACTAATATCGTTGTGTCTTAACAACTAATCATAACAACTTGGTTTGGCAGATGTGTTGGTTTGGCGGATGTGTTGGTTTGGCAGATGTGTTGGTTTGGCGGATGTGTTGGTTTGGTGGATGTGTTGGTTTGGCGGATGTATTGGTTTGGCGGATGTGTTAGTTTGGCGGATGTGTTAGTTTGGTGGATGTCTTAGTTTGGCGGATGCGTTGGTTTGGCAGATGTGTTAGTTTGGCGGATGTCTCAGTTTGGCGCATGTGTTTGTTTGGCGGATGAGTTAGTTTGGCGGATGTCATAGTTTGGCGCATGTGTTTCTTTGGCGGATGTGTTAGTTTGGCGGATGTCTTAGTTTGGCGCATGTTTGTTTGGCGGATGTGTTAGTTTGGCGGATGTCTTAGTTTGGCGCATGTGTTTGTTTGGCGGATGTGTTAGTATGGCGGATGTCTAAGTTTGGCGCATGTGTTTGTTTGGCGGATGTGTTAGTTTGGCGGATGTCTTACTTTGGCACATGTGTTTGTTTGGCGGATGTGTTAGTTTGACGGATGTCTTAGTTTGGTGCATGTGTTTGTTTGGCGGATGTGTTAGTTTGGCGAATGTCTCAGTTTGACACATGTGTTTGTTTGGCGGATGTGTTAGTTTGGCGGATGTGTTAGTTTGGCGCATGTGTTTGTTTGGCGGATGTGTTGGTTTGCTGGATGTCTTGGTTTGGCGCATGTGTTTGTTTGGCGGATGTTTTAGTTTGGCGGATGTCTTCGTTTGGCGCATGTGTTTGTTTGGCAGATGTGTTGGTTTGGCGGATGTCTTCGTTTGGCGCATGTGTTTGTTTGGCGGATGTGTTAGTTTGGCGGATGTCTTAGTTTGGCGCATGTGCTTGTTTGGCGGATGTGTGAATTTGGCGGATGTCTTAGTTTGGCGCATGTGTTTGTTTGGCGGATGTCTTAGTTTGGTGGATGTCTTAGTTTGGCGAAAGTGTTTGTTTGGCAGATGCGTTTGTTTGATGGATGTCTTAGTTTGGCGCATGTGGTTGTTTGGCGGATGTGTTTGTTTGGCGGATGTGTTTGTTTGGTGGATGTCTTAGTTTGGCGCACGTGTTTGTTTGGCGGATGTCTTAGTTTGGCGCATGTGTTTGTTTGGCGGATGTGTTCGTTTGGTGGATGTCTTAGTTTGGTGCATGTGTTTGTTTGGCGGATGTGTTATTTTGGCGGATGTCTTAGTTTGGCGAATGTGTTAGTTTGGCGGATGTGTTAGTTTGGCGGATGTCTTAGTTTGGCGCATGTGTTTGTTTGGCGGATGTGTTCGTTTGGCTGATGTCTAAGTTTGACGGATGTGTTAGTTTGGCGGATGTCTTAGTTTGGCGCACGTGTTTGTTTGGCGGATGTTTTAGTTTGGCAAAAGTGTTTGTTTGACGGGTGTGTTAGTTTGGTGCATGTGTTTGTTTGGCGGATGTGTTATTTTGGCGGATGTCTTAGTTTGGCGGATGTGTTAGTTTGGCGGATGTCTTAGTTTGGCGCATGTGTTTGTTTGGCGGATGTGTTAGTTTGGCTGATGTCTAAGTTTGACGGATGTGTTAGTTTGGCGGATGTCTTAGTTTGGCGCATGTGTTTGTTTGGCGGATGTCTTTATTTGGCGGATGTCTTAGTTTGGCGCATGTGTTTGTTTGGTGCATGTGTTTGTTTGGCGGATATGTTATTTTGACGGATGTCTTGGTTTGGCGCATGTGTTAGTTTGGCGGATGTGTTAGTTTGGCGGATGTCTTCGTTTGGCGCATGTGTTTGTTTGGTGGATGTGGTAGTTTGGCAGATGTCTTAGTTTGGCGCATGCGTTTGTTTGACGGATGTGTTAGTTTGGCGGATGTCTTAGTTTGGCGCATGTGTTTGTTTGACGGATGTGTTAGTTTGGCGGATGTCTTAGTTTGGTGCACGTGTTTGTTTGGCGGATGTTTTAGTTTGGCGAAAGTGTTCGTTTGGCAGATGTGTTAGTTTGGCGCATGTGTTTGTTTGGCGGATGTCTTAGTTTGGCGCATGTGTTTGTTTGGCGGATGTGTTAGTTTGGCGGATGTCTTAGTTTGGCACATGTGTTTGTTTGGCGGATGTGTTAGTTTGGCGGATGTGTTAGTTTGGCGGATGTCTTAGTTTGGCGCATGTGTTTGTTTGGCGGATGTGTTAGTTTGGCGGATGTCTTAGTTTGGCGAAAGTGTTTGTTTGGCGGATGTGTTAGTTTGGCGCACGTGTTTGTTTGGCGGATGTCTTAGTTTGGCGCATGTGTTTGTTTGGCGGATGTGTTAGTTTGGCGGATGTCTTAGTTTGGCGTATGTGTTTGTTTGGCGGATTTGTTAGTTTGGCGGATGTCTTAGTTTGGCACATGTGTTTGTTTGGCGGATGTGTTAGTTTGGCGGATGTGTTAGTTTGGCGGATGTCTTAGTTTGGCGCATGTGTTTGTTTGGCGGATGTGTTAGTTTGGCGGATGTCTTAGTTTGGCGAAAGTGTTTGTTTGGCGGATGTGTTAGTTTGGCAGATGTCTTGGATTGGTGCATGTGTTTGTTTGGCGGATGTGTTCGTTTGGCGGATGTGTTAGTTTGGCGAAAGTGTTTGTTTGGTGGATGTGTTAGTTTGGTGGATCTCTTCGTTTGGCGCATGTGTTTGTTTGGCAGATGTGTTTGTTTGGCGGATGTCTTAGTTTGGCGAATGTGTTAGTTTGGCGGATGTGTTAGTTTGGCGCATGTGTTTGTTTGGCGGATGTGTTAGTTTGGCGGATGTCTTAGTTTGGCGCATGTGTTTGTTTGACGGATGTGTTAGTTTGGTGGATGTCTTAGTTTGGCGCATGTGTTTGTTTGGCAGATGTGTTTGTTTGGCGGATGACTTAGTTTGGCGCATGTGTTAGTTTGGTGGATGTCTTAGTTTGGCGAATGTGTTAGTTTGGCGGATGTGTTAGTTTGGCGGATGTCTTAGTTTGGCGTATGTGTTTGTTTGGCGAATGTGTTAGTTTGGCGGATGTCTTAGTTTGGCGCATGTGATTGTTTGACGGATGTGTTAGTTTGGCGGATGTCTTAGTTTGGCGCACGTGTTTGTTTGGCGGATGTTTTAGTTTGGCGAAAGTGTTTGTTTGGCGGATGTTTGTTTGGCAGATGTCTTTGTTTGGCGGATGTTTGTTTGGCAGATGTCTTTGTTTGGCGGATGTTTTAGTTTGGCGAAAGTGTTTGTTTGGCAGATGTGTTAGTTTGGCAGATGGCTTAGTTTGGCGCATGTGTTTGTTTGGCGGATGTGTTTGTTTGGCGGATGTTTTAGTTTGGCGCATGTGTTTGTTTGGCGGATGTGTTCATTTGGCGGATGTCTTAGTTTGGTGCATGTGTTTGTTTGGCGGGTGTGTTATTTTTTTTTTTTTTTTTTTTTTTTTTGTATACAAGATCGAGGCTCGTGAAAGAGCGAACATTAATCACACAGAAAGACAAACCGACACATAAAACATATAACATGGGGAGCGGTAGACAAGATGGGGTGAGAGGGGGAGGAACACAAACGCAACATCTGAGAGCAGGGACATCGAGAGATCTTTTTTTTTTTTTTTTTTTTTTTTTTTTTGTATACTGAATCGAGGCTCGTGAAAGAGCTAACATTTACTTCACAAACAAATCGACCAGACAAACAAAATACACAAAAAGAGGGAGCGGAAGACAAGATGGGGAGAAAAGGGGAAGCACACAAACACAACATCCGAGAGCAGGGAGATGTGTGGAAGGGAGAGGGCCCGGGGGGAGGAGGCATGAGAAGGGGGGGGGGGGGGAGGGAGAAGTATAAAGCACAAGGACACCAAGGACTTCCAGGACAGAAGTTGGTATTTCAAAAAGGGGAATTGGGGTGAAATTAGCTGGGGTAGAAAAGATCAAGGTTTTGGATGGGGGAAGATAAGAGATGGTGGTGAACAGCTGTTTTAAAGACTTGGAGGGTGGAGTGGGATTGAAGAGAGTGAGGGAGTTTGTTCCAGAGGCGGGAGAAACGAGGAGTGAAGGTGAGCAGAGAGTCTTGATTTTGGCAGTTTAACCAAAAGAGGGTTGCAGGCAGATCTTGTGCGACCTGTAGGAATATTTGCGGGACAGAGCCCAGAGAGAGCTGGGGGGGCAAGGCCAGAGAGGAGTCGGTAGAAGACGGAAAGACCACCAACCTGCCTGCGGTGAGTGAGTGAGAGGCCCTTGGAGTTAGCTTCATCGCGGGAGATTCCAATGATTCTGAATGCTTTGGTTTCAACAGCGCGAAGGCGAGCTAGGTGTGAGGCAGGAGCACCAGCCCAGAGGGGAGAGCAGTATTCCATTGAGCTGCGGATGAAAGCCTTGTATGTGGTGAGGAGCTCAGGTGTGCCAAGGAAGGACTTCGCACGACAGAGGATGCCCAGTCGGCGACTGGCTTTGGAGGCCAGATTTGAAATGTGGTTTTTCCAGGAAAGATCATGGCAGATAGTGAGACCCAAAAGCTTGAGTGACAGAACTTCTTGGAGAGGATTATTCAGAAAGTGGATGGGAGGGTTGTCCAGTCGGTCTTTTCGGAGAGACATCGTAAGAGTGTGAGATTTGTCAGGATTGAAAGACATGTTCCACTTGTTTGCCCAGTCTGTGATTTTGTCAAGGTCTGCAGAGAGTGAGGAGGCTGCAGACTGCCGATCTGAGGGATGAAGAATGGAGCGACAGAGAGTAGAGTCGTCAGCAAAGAGATAGAGAGGATTTTCAAGAGAGTCAGAGAGATCATTGATGAAGACCAGAAAAATCACAGGGCCCAGAACACTGCCTTGGGGAACTCCAGCCTGAACAGGAAGAGGAGATGAGAGGAACCCATTCAGGGCCACACGTTGACTACGACTACAGAGGAAGTCCGCCAGCCATGCGTGGAGATTTCCATGGATACCAAAAGAGGAGAGTTTGGTGAGCAGAGCGGGGTGCCAGACTGTATCGAAGGCACGTGATATGTCAAGGGAGACTGCTCTAATTTCCTGTTTGGCATTGAGGACCTCCATCCATTGTTGCGAAAGCAGAAGCCGCATGTCCAGAGTGGAGTGTCCAGGTCTGAAACCAAATTGATGATCAGAGATCAAGCCATTGGAGAAGAGGAAAGATTTCATATCTGAAGCAATGATGGATTCCATGACCTTGCTGATAATTGGGAGAAGGCTGATTGGTCTGTAGTTGCTGGGATCTGTTTTTGCACCTTTTTTGTGCAAAGCGGTGATGTTGGCAGATTTCCAAGCAGATGGAAGATGACCTTGAGCAAAAGAGAGGGTGAAGAGAACAGAGAGAGGGAGTGAAAGAGCGGAAGAACATGATTTTAGGACCCGTGGGCTGATGCTGTCAGGTCCAGTTGCAGAATCAGAGTCGAGGGTTGACAGACACTTTTCCACCTTGTCAGGAGGAAAGGACACAGAGTCCAGGAGCAGCTGGGTACCACTGGGTACGGTGGGTACAGAGAGGGATGGGTTTGGGACACAAGATTTAGAGGCAAACACAGAGTTGAGGCATTCGGCTTTTTCACGTGCGGAGTCAGCCATGTGGCCATTTAAGGTGAGGGAGGGGATGGAGGGGGAACAAATAGTTTGGCGGATGTCTTAGTTTGGCGCATGTTTGTTTGGCGGATGTGTTTGTTTGGTGGATGTCTTAGTTTGGCGCATGTGTTTGTTTGGCGGATGTGTTAGTTTGGCGGATGTCTTACTTTGGCGCAAGTGTTTGTTTGACGGATGTGTTAGTTTGGCGGATGTCTTAGTTTGGCGCACGTGTTTGTTTGGCGGATGTTTTAGTTTGGCGAAAGTGTTTGTTTGGCGGATGTGTTAGTTTGGCAGATGTCTTAGTTTGGCGCATATGTTTGTTTGGCAGATGTGTTTGTTTGGCGGATGTCTTAGTTTGGCGCATGTGGTTGTTTGGCGGATGTGTTTGTTTGGCGGATGTGTTTGTTTGGTGGATGTCTTAGTTTGGCGCACATGTTTGTTTGGCGGATGTCTTAGTTTGGCGCATGTGTTTGTTTGGCGGATGTGTTAGTTTGGCGGATGTCTTAGTTTGGCGCATGTGTTTGTTTGGCGGATTTGTTAGTTTGGCGGATGTCTTAGATTGGCACATGTGTTTGTTTGGCGGATGTGTTATTTTGGCGGATGTCTTAGTTTGGCGCATGTGTTTGTTTGGCGGATGTGTTAGTTTGGTGGATGTCTTAGTTTGGCGAAAGTGTTTGTTTGGCGGATGTGTTAGTTTGGCAGATGTGTTGGTTTGGCGCATGTGTTTGTTTGGCGGATGTGTTCGTTTGGCGGATGTGTTAGTTTGGCGAAAGTGTTTGTTTCGTGGATGTGTTAGTTTGGTGGATGTCTTAGTTTGGCGCATGTGTTTGTTTGGCAGATGTGTTTGTTTGGCGTATGTCTTAGTTTGGCACATGTGTTTGTTTGGCGGATGTGTTCGTTTGGCGGATGTCTTAGGTTGGTGCATGTTTTTGTTTGGTGGATGTGTTATTTTGGCCGATGGCTTAGTTTGGCGAATGTGTTAGTTTGGCGAATGTGTTTGTTTGGTGGATGTCTTAGTTTGGCGCATGCATTTGTTTGGCGGATGTGTTCGTTTGGCGGATGTCTTAGTTTGGCGCATGTGTTTGTTTGGCGGATGTGTTAGTTTGGCGGATGTCTTAGTTTGGCGCATGTGTTTGTTTGATGGATGTGTTAGTTTGGCGGATGTCTTAGTTTGGCGCATGTGTTTGTTTGGCGGATGTGTTATTTTGGCGGATGTCTTAGTTTGGCGAATGTGTTAGTTTGGCGGATGTGTTAGTTTGGCGGATGTCTTCGTTTGGCGCATGTGTTTGTTTGGCGGATGTGTTATTTTGGCGGATGGCTTGGTTTGGCGCATGCGTTTGTTTGACGGATGTGTTAGTTTGGCGGATGTCTTAGTTTGGCGCATGTGTTTGTTTGGCGCATGTGTTTGTTTGGCGGATCTGTTAGTTTGGCGGATCTGTTAGTTTGGCGGATGTGTTAGTTTGACGCATGTGTTTGTTTGGCGGATGTGTTAATATGGTGGATGTCTTAGTTTGGCGGATGTCTTAGTTTGGCGCATGTGTTTGTTTGGCGGATGTGTTAGTTTGGCGGATGTCTTAGTTTGGCGCGTGTGTTTGTTTGACGGATGTGTTAGTTTGGCAGATGTCTTAGTTTGGCGCATGTGTTTGTTTGGCGGATGTGTTTGTTTGACGGCTGTCTTAGTTTGGCGCATGTGTTTGTTTGGCGGATGTGTTCGTTTGGCGGATGTCTTAGTTTGGTGCATGTGTTTGTTTGGCGTATGTGTTAGTTTGGCGGATGTCTTAGTTTGGCGCATGTTTGTTTGGCGGATGTGTTTGTTTGGTGGATGTCTTAGTTTGGCACATGTGTTTGTTTGGCGGATGTGTTAGTTTGGCGGATGTCTTAGTTTGGCGCATGTGTTTGTTTGACTGATGTGTTAGTTTGGCAGATGTCTTAGTTTGGCGCACGTGTTGGTTTGGCGGATATTTTAGTTTGGCGAAAGTGTTTGTTTGGCGGATGTGTTAGTTTGGCAGATGTCTTAGTTTGGCGCATATGTTTGTTTGGCAGATGTGTTTGTTTGGCGGATGTCTTAGTTTGGCGCATGTGGTTGTTTGGCGGATGTGTTTGTTTGGCGGATGTGTTTGTTTGGTGGATGTCTTAGTTTGGCGCACGTGTTTGTTTGGCGGATGTGTTAGTTTGGCTGATGTCTTAGTTTGGCGCATGTGTTAGTTTGGCGGATGTCTTAGTTTGGCGGATGTCTTAGTTTGGCGCATGTGTTTGTTTGGCGGATTTGTTAGTTTGGCGGATGTCTTAGTTTGGCACATGTGTTTGTTTGGCGGATGTGTTAGTTTGGCAGATATCTTAGTTTGGCGCATGTGTTTGTTTGGCGGATGTGTTATTTTGGCGCATGTGTTTGTTTGGCGGATGTGTTATTTTGGCGGATGTCTTAGTTTGGCGAATGTGTTAGTTTGGCAGATGTGTTAGTTTGGCGGATGTCTTAGTTTGGCGCATGTGTTTGTTTGGCGGATGTGTTAGTTTGGCGGATGTCTTAGTTTGGCGAATTTGTTAGTTTGGCGGATGTGTTAGTTTGGCGGATGTCTTAGTTTGGCGAAAGTGTTTGTTTGGCGGATGTGTTGGTTTGGCAGATGTGTTGGTTTGGCGCATGTGTTTGTTTGGCGGATGTGTTCGTTTGGCGGATGTGTTAGTTTGGCGAAAGTGTTTGTTTGGCGGATGTGTTGGTTTGGCAGATGTGTTGGTTTGGCGCATGTGTTTGTTTGGCGGATGTCTTCGTTTGGCGCATGTGTTTGTTTGGCGGATGTGTTATTTTGGCGGATGTCTTAGTTTGGCGCATGTGTTTGTTTGGCGGATGTGTTTGTTTGGCGGATGTCTTCGTTTGGCGCATGTGTTTGTTTGGCGGATGTGTTATTTTGGCGGATGTCTTAGTTTGGCGCATGTGTTTGTTTGGCGGATGTGTTTGTTTGGCGGATGTGTTAGTTTGGCGGATGTCTTAGTTTGGCGCATGTGTTTGTTTGATGGATGTGTTAGTTTGGCGGATGTCTTCGTTTGGCGCATGTGTTTGTTTGGCGGATGTGTTATTTTGGCGGATGTCTTAGTTTGGCGCATGTGTTTGTTTGGCGGATGTGTTTGTTTGGCGGATGTCTTAGTTTGGCGAATGTGTTAGTTTGGCGGATGTGTTAGTTTGGCGGATGTCTTCGTTTGGCGCATGTCTTAGTTTGGCGCACGTGTTTGTTTGGCGGAAGTCTTAGTTTGGCGCATGCGTTTGTTTGACGGATGTGTTAGTTTGGCGGATGTCTTAGTCTGGCGCACGTGTTTGTTTGGCGGATGTCTTAGTTTGGCGCATGCGTTTGTTTGACGGATGTGTTAGTTTGGCGGATGTCTTAGTCTGGCAAAAGTGTTTGTTTGGCGGATGTGTTAGTTTGGTAGATGTCTTGGTTTGGCGCATGCGTTAGTTTGGCGGATGTCTTAGTTTGGCGGATGTCTTAGTTTGGCGCACGTGTTTGTTTGGCGGATGTCTTAGTTTGGCGCATGCGTTTGTTTGACGGATGTGTTAGTTTGGCGGATGTCTTAGTCTGGCAAAAGTGTTTGTTTGGCGGATGTGTTAGTTTGGTAGATGTCTTGGTTTGGCGCATGTGTTTGTTTGGCGGATGTGTTTGTTTGCCGGATGTGTTAGTTTGGCGAAAGTGTTTGTTTGGTGGATGTGTTAGTTTGGTGGATGTCTAAGTTTGGTTCATGTGTTTGTTTGGCAGATGTGTTTGTTTGGCGGATGTCTTAGTTTGGCGCATGTGTTTGTTTGGCGGACGTGTTATTTTGGCGGATGTGTTATTTTGGCGGATGTCTTAATTTGGCGAATGTGTTAGTTTGGCGGATGTGTTAGTTTGGCGGATGTGTTAGTTTGGCGCATGTGTTAGTTTGGCGGATGTCTTAGTTTGGCGCATGTGTTTGTTTGGCGGATTTGTTAGTTTGGCGGATGTCTTAGTTTGGCGAATGTGTTAGTTTGGCGGATGTGTTAGTTTGGCGGATGTCTTAGTTTGGCGCATGTGTTTGTTTGGCGGATGTGTTATTTTGGCGGATGTCTTAGTTTGGCGAATGTGTTAGTTTGGCGGATGTGTTAGTTTGGCGGATGTCTTAGTTTGGTGCATGTGTTTGTTTGGCGGATGTGTTAGTTTGGCGGATGTCTTAGTTTGGCGAATTTGTTAGTTTGGCGGATGTGTTAGTTTGGCGGATGTCTTAGTTTGGCGCATGTGTTTGTTTGGCGGATGTGTTAGTTTGGCGCATGTCTTAGTTTGGCGCATGTGTTTGTTTGACGGATGTGTTAGTTTGGCAGATGTCTTAGTTTGGCGCACTTGTTTGTTTGGCGGATGTTTTAATTTGGCGAAAGTGTTTGTTTGGTGGATGTGTTAGTTTGGCAGATGTCTTAGTTTGGCGCATGTGTTTGTTTGGCGGATGTGTTTGTTTGGCGGATGTCTTAGTTTGGCGCATGTGTTTGTTTGGCGGATGTGTTAGTTTGGCGGATGTCTTAGTTTGGTGCATGTGTTTGTTTGGCGGATGTGTTATTTTGGCGGATGTCTTGGTTTGGCGCATGTGTTTGTTTGGCGGATGTGTTAGTTTGGCGGATGTCTTACTTTGGCGCAAGTGTTTGTTTGACGGATGTGTTAGTTTGGCGGATGTCTTAGTTCGGCGCACGTGTTTGTTTGGCGGATGTTTTAGTTTGGCGAAAGTGTTTGTTTGGCAGATGTGTTAGTTTGGCAGATGTCTTAGTTTGGCGCATATGTTTGTTTGGCAGATGTGTTTGTTTGGCGGATGTCTTAGTTTGGCGCATGTGGTTGTTTGGCGGATGTGTTTGTTTGGCGGATGTGTTTGTTTGGTGGATGTCTTAGTTTGGCGCACATGTTTGTTTGGCGGATGTCTTAGTTTGGCGCATGTGTTTGTTTGGCGGATGTGTTAGTTTGGCGGATGTCTTAGTTTGGCGCATGTGTTTGTTTGGCGGATTTGTTAGTTTGGCGGATGTCTTAGATTGGCACATGTGTTTGTTTGGCGGATGTGTTATTTTGGCGGATGTCTTAGTTTGGCGCATGTGTTTGTTTGGCGGATGTGTTAGTTTGGTGGATGTCTTAGTTTGGTGAAAGTGTTTGTTTGGCGGATGTGTTAGTTTGGCAGATGTGTTGGTTTGGCGCATGTGTTTGTTTGGCGGATGTGTTCGTTTGGCGGATGTGTTAGTTTGGCGAAAGTGTTTGTTTCGTGGATGTGTTAGTTTGGTGGATGTCTTAGTTTGGCGCATGTGTTTGTTTGGCAGATGTGTTTGTTTGGCGTATGTCTTAGTTTGGCACATGTGTTTGTTTGGCGGATGTGTTCGTTTGGCGGATGTCTTAGGTTGGTGCATGTTTTTGTTTGGCGGATGTGTTATTTTGGCCGATGGCTTAGTTTGGCGAATGTGTTAGTTTGGCGAATGTGTTTGTTTGGTGGATGTCTTAGTTTGGCGCATGCATTTGTTTGGCGGATGTGTTCGTTTGGCGGATGTCTTAGTTTGGCGGATGTCTTAGTTTGGCGCATGTGTTTGTTTGGCGGATGTGTTAGTTTGGCGGATGTCTTAGTTTGGCGCATGTGTTTGTTTGATGGATGTGTTAGTTTGGCGGATGTCTTAGTTTGGCGCATGTGTTTGTTTGGCGGATGTGTTATTTTGGCGGATGTCTTAGTTTGGCGAATGTGTTAGTTTGGCGGATGTGTTAGTTTGGCGGATGTCTTCGTTTGGCGCATGTGTTTGTTTTGCGGATGTGTTATTTTGGCGGATGGCTTGGTTTGGCGCATGTGTTTGTTTGGCGCATGTGTTTGTTTGGCGCATGTGTTTGTTTGGCGCATGTGTTTGTTTGGCGGATCTGTTAGTTTGGCGGATCTGTTAGTTTGGCGGATGTGTTAGTTTGACGCATGTGTTTGTTTGGCGGATGTGTTAATATGGTGGATGTCTTAGTTTGGCGGATGTCTTAGTTTGGCGCATGTGTTTGTTTGGCGGATGTGTTAGTTTGGCGGATGTCTTAGTTTGGCGCGAGTGTTTGTTTGACGGATGTGTTAGTTTGGCAGATGTCTTAGTTTGGCGCATGTGTTTGTTTGGCGGATGTGTTTGTTTGACGGCTGTCTTAGTTTGGCGCATGTGTTTGTTTGGCGGATGTGTTCGTTTGGCGGATGTCTTAGTTTGGTGCATGTGTTTGTTTGGCGTATGTGTTAGTTTGGCGGATGTCTTAGTTTGGCGCATGTTTGTTTGGCGGATGTGTTTGTTTGGTGGATGTCTTAGTTTGGCACATGTGTTTGTTTGGCGGATGTGTTAGTTTGGCGGATGTCTTAGTTTGGCGCATGTGTTTGTTTGACTGATGTGTTAGTTTGGCAGATGTCTTAGTTTGGTGCACGTGTTGGTTTGGCGGATATTTTAGTTTGGCGAAAGTGTTTGTTTGGCGGATGTGTTAGTTTGGCAGATGTCTTAGTTTGGCGCATATGTTTGTTTGGCAGATGTGTTTGTTTGGCGGATGTCTTAGTTTGGCGCATGTGGTTGTTTGGCGGATGTGTTTGTTTGGCGGATGTGTTTGTTTGGTGGATGTCTTAGTTTGGCGCACGTGTTTGTTTGGCGGATGTGTTAGTTTGGCTGATGTCTTAGTTTGGCGCATGTGTTAGTTTGGCGGATGTCTTAGTTTGGCGCATGTGTTTGTTTGGCGGATTTGTTAGTTTGGCGGATGTCTTAGTTTGGCACATGTGTTTGTTTGGCGGATGTGTTAGTTTGGCGGATGTCTTAGTTTGGCGCATGTGTTTGTTTGGCGGATGTGTTATTTTGGCGCATGTGTTTGTTTGGCGGATGTGTTATTTTGGCGGATGTCTTAGTTTGGCGAATGTGTTAGTTTGGCAGATGTGTTAGTTTGGCGGATGTCTTAGTTTGGCGCATGTGTTTGTTTGGCGGATGTGTTAGTTTGGCGGATGTCTTAGTTTGGCGAATTTGTTAGTTTGGCGGATGTGTTAGTTTGGCGGATGTCTTAGTTTGGCGCATGTGTTTGTTTGGCAGATGTGTTTGTTTGGCGTATGTCTTAGTTTGGCGCATGTGTTTGTTTGGCGGATGTGTTCGTTTGGCGGATGTCTTAGGTTGGTGCATGTGTTTGTTTGGCGGATGTGTTATTTTAGCCGATGGCTTAGTTTGGCGAATGTGTTAGTTTGGCGGATGTGTTAGTTTGGTAGATGTCTTGGTTTGGCGCATGCGTTAGTTTGGCGGATGTCTTAGTTTGGCGGATGTCTTAGTTTGGCGCACGTGTTTGTTTGGCGGATGTCTTAGTTTGGCGCATGCGTTTGTTTGACGGATGTGTTAGTTTGGCGGATGTCTTAGTCTGGCAAAAGTGTTTGTTTGGCGGATGTGTTAGTTTGGTAGATGTCTTGGTTTGGCGCATGTGTTTGTTTGGCGGATGTGTTTGTTTGCCGGATGTGTTAGTTTGGCGAAAGTGTTTGTTTGGTGGATGTGTTAGTTTGGTGGATGTCTAAGTTTGGTTCATGTGTTTGTTTGGCAGATGTGTTTGTTTGGCGGATGTCTTAGTTTGGCGCATGTGTTTGTTTGGCGGACGTGTTATTTTGGCGGATGTGTTATTTTGGCGGATGTCTTAATTTGGCGAATGTGTTAGTTTGGCGGATGTGTTAGTTTGGCGGATGTCTTAGTTTGGCGCATGTGTTAGTTTGGCGGATGTCTTAGTTTGGCGCATGTGTTTGTTTGGCGGATTTGTTAGTTTGGCGGATGTCTTAGTTTGGCGAATGTGTTAGTTTGGCGGATGTGTTAGTTTGGCGGATGTCTTAGTTTGGCGCATGTGTTTGTTTGGCGGATGTGTTATTTTGGCGGATGTCTTAGTTTGGCGAATGTGTTAGTTTGGCGGATGTGTTAGTTTGGCGGATGACTTAGTTTGGTGCATGTGTTTGTTTGGCGGATGTGTTAGTTTGGCGGATGTCTTAGTTTGGCGAATTTGTTAGTTTGGCGGATGTGTTAGTTTGGCGGATGTCTTAGTTTGGCGCATGTGTTTGTTTGGCGGATGTGTTAGTTTGGCGCATGTCTTAGTTTGGCGCATGTGTTTGTTTGACGGATGTGTTAGTTTGGCAGATGTCTTAGTTTGGCGCACTTGTTTGTTTGGCGGATGTTTTAATTTGGCGAAAGTGTTTGTTTGGTGGATGTGTTAGTTTGGCAGATGTCTTAGTTTGGCGCATGTGTTTGTTTGGCGGATGTGTTTGTTTGGCGGATGTCTTAGTTTGGCGCATGTGTTTGTTTGGCGGATGTGTTAGTTTGGCGGATGTCTTAGTTTGGTGCATGTGTTTGTTTGGCGGATGTGTTATTTTGGCGGATGTCTTGGTTTGGCGCATGTGTTTGTTTGGCGGATGTGTTAGTTTGGCGGATGTCTTACTTTGGCGCAAGTGTTTGTTTGACGGATGTGTTAGTTTGGCGGATGTCTTAGTTCGGCGCACGTGTTTGTTTGGCGGATGTTTTAGTTTGGCGAAAGTGTTTGTTTGGCAGATGTGTTAGTTTGGCAGATGTCTTAGTTTGGCGCATATGTTTGTTTGGCAGATGTGTTTGTTTGGCGGATGTCTTAGTTTGGCGCATGTGGTTGTTTGGCGGATGTGTTTGTTTGGCGGATGTGTTTGTTTGGTGGATGTCTTAGTTTGGCGCACATGTTTGTTTGGCGGATGTCTTAGTTTGGCGCATGTGTTTGTTTGGCGGATGTGTTAGTTTGGCGGATGTCTTAGTTTGGCGCATGTGTTTGTTTGGCGGATTTGTTAGTTTGGCGGATGTCTTAGATTGGCACATGTGTTTGTTTGGCGGATGTGTTATTTTGGCGGATGTCTTAGTTTGGCGCATGTGTTTGTTTGGCGGATGTGTTAGTTTGGTGGATGTCTTAGTTTGGTGAAAGTGTTTGTTTGGCGGATGTGTTAGTTTGGCAGATGTGTTGGTTTGGCGCATGTGTTTGTTTGGCGGATGTGTTCGTTTGGCGGATGTGTTAGTTTGGCGAAAGTGTTTGTTTCGTGGATGTGTTAGTTTGGTGGATGTCTTAGTTTGGCGCATGTGTTTGTTTGGCAGATGTGTTTGTTTGGCGTATGTCTTAGTTTGGCACATGTGTTTGTTTGGCGGATGTGTTCGTTTGGCGGATGTCTTAGGTTGGTGCATGTTTTTGTTTGGCGGATGTGTTATTTTGGCCGATGGCTTAGTTTGGCGAATGTGTTAGTTTGGCGAATGTGTTTGTTTGGTGGATGTCTTAGTTTGGCGCATGCATTTGTTTGGCGGATGTGTTTGTTTGGCGGATGTGTTAGTTTGGCGGATGTCTTAGTTTGGCGCATGTGTTTGTTTGATGGATGTGTTAGTTTGGCGGATGTCTTAGTTTGGCGCATGTGTTTGTTTGGCGGATGTGTTATTTTGGCGGATGTCTTAGTTTGGCGAATGTGTTAGTTTGGCGGATGTGTTAGTTTGGCGGATGTCTTCGTTTGGCGCATGTGTTTGTTTTGCGGATGTGTTATTTTGGCGGATGGCTTGGTTTGGCGCATGCGTTTGTTTGACGGATGTGTTAGTTTGGCGGATGTCTTAGTTTGGCGCATGTGTTTGTTTGGCGCATGTGTTTGTTTGGCGCATGTGTTTGTTTGGCGCATGTGTTTGTTTGGCGGATCTGTTAGTTTGGCGGATCTGTTAGTTTGGCGGATGTGTTAGTTTGACGCATGTGTTTGTTTGGCGGATGTGTTAATATGGTGGATGTCTTAGTTTGGCGGATGTCTTAGTTTGGCGCATGTGTTTGTTTGGCGGATGTGTTAGTTTGGCGGATGTCTTAGTTTGGCGCGAGTGTTTGTTTGACGGATGTGTTAGTTTGGCAGATGTCTTAGTTTGGCGCATGTGTTTGTTTGGCGGATGTGTTTGTTTGACGGCTGTCTTAGTTTGGCGCATGTGTTTGTTTGGCGGATGTGTTCGTTTGGCGGATGTCTTAGTTTGGTGCATGTGTTTGTTTGGCGTATGTGTTAGTTTGGCGGATGTCTTAGTTTGGCGCATGTTTGTTTGGCGGATGTGTTTGTTTGGTGGATGTCTTAGTTTGGCACATGTGTTTGTTTGGCGGATGTGTTAGTTTGGCGGATGTCTTAGTTTGGCGCATGTGTTTGTTTGACTGATGTGTTAGTTTGGCAGATGTCTTAGTTTGGCGCACGTGTTGGTTTGGCGGATATTTTAGTTTGGCGAAAGTGTTTGTTTGGCGGATGTGTTAGTTTGGCAGATGTCTTAGTTTGGCACATGTGTTTGTTTGGCGGATGTGTTCGTTTGGCGGATGTCTTAGGTTGGTGCATGTTTTTGTTTGGCGGATGTGTTATTTTGGCCGATGGCTTAGTTTGGCGAATGTGTTAGTTTGGCGAATGTGTTTGTTTGGTGGATGTCTTAGTTTGGCGCATGCATTTGTTTGGCGGATGTGTTTGTTTGGCGGATGTGTTAGTTTGGCGGATGTCTTAGTTTGGCGCATGTGTTTGTTTGATGGATGTGTTAGTTTGGCGGATGTCTTAGTTTGGCGCATGTGTTTGTTTGGCGGATGTGTTATTTTGGCGGATGTCTTAGTTTGGCGAATGTGTTAGTTTGGCGGATGTGTTAGTTTGGCGGATGTCTTCGTTTGGCGCATGTGTTTGTTTTGCGGATGTGTTATTTTGGCGGATGGCTTGGTTTGGCGCATGCGTTTGTTTGACGGATGTGTTAGTTTGGCGGATGTCTTAGTTTGGCGCATGTGTTTGTTTGGCGCATGTGTTTGTTTGGCGCATGTGTTTGTTTGGCGCATGTGTTTGTTTGGCGGATCTGTTAGTTTGGCGGATCTGTTAGTTTGGCGGATGTGTTAGTTTGACGCATGTGTTTGTTTGGCGGATGTGTTAATATGGTGGATGTCTTAGTTTGGCGGATGTCTTAGTTTGGCGCATGTGTTTGTTTGGCGGATGTGTTAGTTTGGCGGATGTCTTAGTTTGGCGCGAGTGTTTGTTTGACGGATGTGTTAGTTTGGCAGATGTCTTAGTTTGGCGCATGTGTTTGTTTGGCGGATGTGTTTGTTTGACGGCTGTCTTAGTTTGGCGCATGTGTTTGTTTGGCGGATGTGTTCGTTTGGCGGATGTCTTAGTTTGGTGCATGTGTTTGTTTGGCGTATGTGTTAGTTTGGCGGATGTCTTAGTTTGGCGCATGTTTGTTTGGCGGATGTGTTTGTTTGGTGGATGTCTTAGTTTGGCACATGTGTTTGTTTGGCGGATGTGTTAGTTTGGCGGATGTCTTAGTTTGGCGCATGTGTTTGTTTGACTGATGTGTTAGTTTGGCAGATGTCTTAGTTTGGCGCACGTGTTGGTTTGGCGGATATTTTAGTTTGGCGAAAGTGTTTGTTTGGCGGATGTGTTAGTTTGGCAGATGTCTTAGTTTGGCGCATATGTTTGTTTGGCAGATGTGTTTGTTTGGCGGATGTCTTAGTTTGGCGCATGTGGTTGTTTGGCGGATGTGTTTGTTTGGCGGATGTGTTTGTTTGGTGGATGTCTTAGTTTGGCGCACGTGTTTGTTTGGCGGATGTGTTAGTTTGGCTGATGTCTTAGTTTGGCGCATGTGTTAGTTTGGCGGATGTCTTAGTTTGGCGCATGTGTTTGTTTGGCGGATTTGTTAGTTTGGCGGATGTCTTAGTTTGGCACATGTGTTTGTTTGGCGGATGTGTTAGTTTGGCGGATGTCTTAGTTTGGCGCATGTGTTTGTTTGGCGGATGTGTTATTTTGGCGCATGTGTTTGTTTGGCGGATGTGTTATTTTGGCGGATGTCTTAGTTTGGCGAATGTGTTAGTTTGGCAGATGTGTTAGTTTGGCGGATGTCTTAGTTTGGCGCATGTGTTTGTTTGGCGGATGTGTTAGTTTGGCGGATGTCTTAGTTTGGCGAATTTGTTAGTTTGGCGGATGTGTTAGTTTGGCGGATGTCTTAGTTTGGCGCATGTGTTTGTTTGGCAGATGTGTTTGTTTGGCGTATGTCTTAGTTTGGCGCATGTGTTTGTTTGGCGGATGTGTTCGTTTGGCGGATGTCTTAGGTTGGTGCATGTGTTTGTTTGGCGGATGTGTTATTTTAGCCGATGGCTTAGTTTGGCGAATGTGTTAGTTTGGCGGATGTGTTAGTTTGGCGGATGTCTTAGTTTGGCGCATGTGTTTGTTTGATGGATGTGTTAGTTTGGCGGATGTCTTCGTTTGGCGCATGTGTTTGTTTGGCGGATGTGTTATTTTGGCGGATGTCTTAGTTTGGCGCATGTGTTTGTTTGGCGGATGTGCTTGTTTGGCGGATGTCTTAGTTTGGCGAATGTGTTAGTTTGGCGGATGTGTTAGTTTGGCGGATGTCTTCGTTTGGCGCATGTCTTAGTTTGGTGCACGTGTTTGTTTGGCGGATGTCTTAGTTTGGCGCATGCGTTTGTTTGACGGATGTGTTAGTTTGGCGGATGTCTTAGTCTGGCGCACGTGTTTGTTTGGCGGATGTCTTAGTTTGGCGCATGCGTTTGTTTGACGGATGTGTTAGTTTGGCGGATGTCTTAGTCTGGCAAAAGTGTTTGTTTGGCGGATGTGTTAGTTTGGCGGATGTCTTAGTTTGGCGCACGTGTTTGTTTGGCGGATGTCTTAGTTTGGCGCATGCGTTTGTTTGACGGATGTGTTAGTTTGGCGGATGTCTTAGTCTGGCAAAAGTGTTTGTTTGGCGGATGTGTTAGTTTGGTAGATGTCTTGGTTTGGCGCATGTGTTTGTTTGGCGGATGTGTTTGTTTGCCGGATGTGTTAGTTTGGCGAAAGTGTTTGTTTGGTGGATGTGTTAGTTTGGTGGATGTCTAAGTTTGGTTCATGTGTTTGTTTGGCAGATGTGTTTGTTTGGCGGATGTCTTAGTTTGGCGCATGTGTTTGTTTGGCGGACGTGTTATTTTGGCGGATGTGTTATTTTGGCGGATGTCTTAATTTGGCGAATGTGTTAGTTTGGCGGATGTGTTAGTTTGGCGGATGTCTTAGTTTGGCGCATGTGTTAGTTTGGCGGATGTCTTAGTTTGGCGCATGTGTTTGTTTGGCGGATTTGTTAGTTTGGCGGATGTCTTAGTTTGGCGAATGTGTTAGTTTGGCGGATGTGTTAGTTTGGCGGATGTCTTAGTTTGGCGCATGTGTTTGTTTGGCGGATGTGTTATTTTGGCGGATGTCTTAGTTTGGCGAATGTGTTAGTTTGGCGGATGTGTTAGTTTGGCGGATGTCTTAGTTTGGTGCATGTGTTTGTTTGGCGGATGTGTTAGTTTGGCGGATGTCTTAGTTTGGCGAATTTGTTAGTTTGGCGGATGTGTTAGTTTGGCGGATGTCTTAGTTTG
Source organism: Myxine glutinosa (assembly GCF_964187855.1). Lineage (NCBI taxonomy): Eukaryota > Metazoa > Chordata > Myxini > Myxiniformes > Myxinidae > Myxine > Myxine glutinosa. Next base: position 312,672,396 of record NC_136261.1, on the reverse strand, counting down.
GCGCATGTGTTTGTTTGGCGGATGTGTTAGTTTGGCGCATGTCTTAGTTTGGCGCATGTGTTTGTTTGACGGATGTGTTAGTTTGGCAGATGTCTTAGTTTGGCGCACTTGTTTGTTTGGCGGATGTTTTAATTTGGCGAAAGTGTTTGTTTGGTGGATGTGTTAGTTTGGCAGATGTCTTAGTTTGGCGCATGTGTTTGTTTGGCGGATGTGTTTGTTTGGCGGATGTCTTAGTTTGGCGCATGTGTTTGTTTGGTGGATGTGTTAGTTTGGCGGATGTCTTAGTTTGGTGCATGTGTTTGTTTGGCGGATGTGTTATTTTGGCGGATGTCTTGGTTTGGCGCATGTGTTTGTTTGGTGGATGTGATAGTTTGGCAGATGTCTTAGTTTGGCGCATGCGTTTGTTTGACGGATGTGTTAGTTTGGCGGATGTCTTAGTTTGGCGAAAGTGTTTGTTTAGCGGATGTGTTAGTTTGGCAGATGTCTTGGTTTGGCGCCTGTGTTTGTTTGGCGGATGTGTTCATTTGGCGGATGTGTTAGTTTGGCGAAAGTGTTTGTTTGGTGGATGTGTTTGTTTGGTGGATGTCTTAGTTTGGCGCATGTGTTTGTTTGGCAGATGTGTTTGTTTGGCTGATGTCTTAGTTTGGCGCATGTGTTTGTTTGGCGGATGTGTTCGTTTGGCGGATGTCTTAGTTTGGTGCACGTGTTTGTTTGGCGGATGTGTTATTTTGGCGGATGTCTTAGTTTGGCGAATGTGTTAGTTTCGCGGATGTGTTAGTTTGGCGGATTTGTTAGTTTGGCGGATGTCTTAGTTTGGCACATGTGTTTGTTTGGCGGATGTGTTAGTTTGGCGGATGTCTTAGTTTGGCGCATGTGTTTGTTTGGCGGATGTGTTAGTTTGGCGGATGTGTTAGTTTGGCGAAAGTGTTTGTTTGACAGATGTGTTCGTTTGGCGGATGTGTTAGTTTGGCGCATGTGTTTGTTTGGCGGATGCGTTAGTTTGGCAGATGTGTTGGTTTGGCGCATGTGTTTGTTTGACAGATGTGTTCGTTTGGCGGATGTGTTAGTTTGGCGAAAGTGTTTGTTTGGCGGATGTGTTAGTTTGGCGGATGTGTTAGTTTGGCGGATGTCTTAGTTTGGTGAAAGTGTTTGTTTGGCGGATGTGTTAGTTTGGCGGATGTGTTAGTTTGGCGCATATGTTTGTTTGGCGGATGTGTTAGTTTGGCGGATGTCTTAGTTTGGCGCATGTGTTTGTTTGACGGATGTGTTAGTTTGGCGGATGGCTTAGTTTGGCGCATGTGTTTGTTTGGCGGATGTGTTAGTTTGGCGGATGTCTTAGTTTGGCGCATGTGTTTGTTTGACGGATGTGTTAGTTTGGCGGATGTCTTAGTTTGGCGCACGTGTTTGTTTGGCGGATGTGTTTGTTTGGCGGATGTGTTAGTTTGGCGGATGTCTTAGTTTGGCGCATGTGTTTGTTTGGCGGATGTGTTTGTTTGGCGGATGTGTTAGTTTGGCGGATGTGTTAGTTTGGTGGATGTCTTAGTTTGGCGAAAGTGTTTGTTTGGCGGATGTGTTAGTTTGGCGGATGTGTTAGTTTGGCGCATGTGTTTGTTTGGCGGATGTGTTAGTTTGGTGGATGTGTTAGTTTGGCGCATGTGTTTGTTTGGCGGATGTGTTAGTATGGTGGATGTCTTAGTTGGCGGATGTCTTAGTTTGGCGCATGTGTTTGTTTGGCGGATGTATTAGTTTGGCGGATGTCTTAGTTTGGCGCACGTGTTTGTTTGGCGGATGTTTTAGTTTGGTGAAAGTGTTTGTTTGGCAGATGTGTTAGTTTGGCAGATGGCTTAGTTTGGCGCATGTGTTTGTTTGGCGGATGTGTTTGTTTGGCGGATGTCTTAGTTTGGCGCATGTGTTTGTTTGGGGGATGTGTTCGTTTGGCGGATGTCTTAGTTTGGCACATGTGTTTGTTTGGCGGATGTGTTCGTTTGGCGGATGTCTTGGTTTGGTGCATGTGTTTGTTTGGTGGATGTGTTAGTTTGGCAGATGTGTTAGTTTGGCGGATGTGTTAGTTTGGCGGATGTCTTAGTCTGGCGAAAGTGTTTGCTTGGCGGATGTGTTAGTTTGGCGGATGTGTTTGTTTGGCGCAAGTGTTTGTTTGGCGGATGTGTTAGTTTGGCGGATGTCTTAGTTTGGCGCACGTGTTTGTTTGGCGGATGTCTTCGTTTGGCGCATGTGTTTGTTTGGCAGATGTGTTTTTTTTGGCGGATGTCTAAGTTTGGCGAAAGTGTTTGCTTGGCGGATGTGTTAGTTTGGCGAAAGTGTTTTTTGGCGGATGTGTTAGTTTGGCGGATGTCTTAGTTTGGCGCATGTGTTTGTTTGGCGGATGTGTTATATTGGGGGATGTCTGAGTTTGGCGCATGTCTTGGTTTGGCGCATGTGTTAGTTTGGCGGATGTGTTAATTTGGCGGATGTCTTAGTTTGGCGCGTGTGTTTGTTTGGCGGATGTGTTAGTTTGGCGGATGTCTTAGTTTGGCGCATGTGTTTGTTTGACGGATGTGTTAGTTTGGCGGATGTCTTAGTTTGGCGCACGTGTTTGTTTGGCGGATGTTTTAGTTTGGCGAAAGTGTTTGTTTGGCAGATGTGTTGTTTTGGCAGATGTCTTAGTTTGGCGCATGTGTTTGTTTGGCGGATGTTTTAGTTTGGCGAAAGTGTTTGTTTGGCGGATGTTTTAGTTTGGCGAAAGTGTTTGTTTGGCAGATGTGTTAGTTTGGCAGATGGCTTAGTTTGGCACATGTGTTTGTTTGGCGGATGTGTTTGTTTGGCGGATGTCTTAGTTTGGCGCATGTGGTTGTTTGGCGGATGTGTTTGTTTGGCGGATGTGTTTGTTTGGCGGATGTGTTTGTTTGGTGGATGTCTTAGTTTGGCGCACGTGTTTTTTTTTTTGTTTTTTTTTTTGTTTTTTTTGTATACAAGATCGAGGCTCGTGAAAGAGCGAACATTAATCACACAGAAAGACAAACCGACACATAAAACATATAACAGAGGGAGCGGTAGACAAGATGGGGAGAGAGGGGGAAGGACACAAACACAACATTTGAGAGCAGGGACCGAGAGACATGGAGACATCGAGAGATCTGAGAGAGGGCGAGGGCTTTGGGGGGGGGGGGGCGTGGGAAGGGGGCGGTGGGAGAGGTATAAAACATATGGACACTGCCAGGACTTCCAGGAAAGAAGTTGGAATTTCAAACAATAACACAAACAATTTCAAACATCCGCCAAATTCGTTTGTTTGGCGGATGTCTTAGTTTGGCGCATGTGTTTGTTTGGCGGATGTGTTAGTTTGGCGGATGTCTTAGTTTGGCGCATGTGTTTGTTTGGCGGATTTGTTAGTTTGGCGGATGTCTTAGTTTGGCACATGTGTTTGTTTGGCGGATGTGTTAGTTTGGCGGATATCTTAGTTTGGCGCATGTGTTTGTTTGGCGGATGTGTTAGTTTGGCGGATGTCTTAGTTTGGTGAAAGTGTTTGTTTGGCGGATGTGTTAGTTTGGCGGATGTGTTTGTTTGGCGCAAGTGTTTGTTTGGCGGATGTGTTAGTTTGGCGGATGTCTTAGTTTGGCGCACGTGTTTGTTTGGCGGATGTCTTCATTTGGCGCATGTGTTTGTTTGGCAGATGTGTTTTTTTTGGCGGATGTCTAAGTTTGGCGAAAGTGTTTGCTTGGCGGATGTGTTAGTTGGGCGAAAGTGTTTTTTGGCGGATGTGTTAGTTTGGCGGATGTCTTAGTTTGGCGCATGTGTTTGTTTGGCGGATGTGTTATATTGGGGGATGTCTGAGTTTGGCGCATGTCTTGGTTTGGCGCATGTGTTAGTTTGGCGGATGTGTTAATTTGGCGGATGTCTTAGTTTGGCGCATGTGTTTGTTTGGCGGATGTGTTAGTTTGGCGGATGTCTTAGTTTGGCGCATGTGTTTGTTTGACGGATGTGTTAGTTTGGCGGATGTCTTAGTTTGGCGCATGTGTTTGTTTGGCGGATGTTTTAGTTTGGCGAAAGTGTTTGTTTGGCAGATGTGTTGTTTTGGCAGATGTCTTAGTTTGGCGCATGTGTTTGTTTGGCGGATGTGCTTGTTTGGCGGATGTCTTAGTTTGGCGGATGTGCTTGTTTGGCGGATGTCTTAGTTTGGCGCATGTGTTTGTTTGGCGCATGTGTTTCTTTGGTGGATGTGTTTGTTTGGCGGACGTGTTAGTTTGGCGGATGACTTAGTTTGGTGCACGTGTTTGTTTGGCGGATGTGTTAGTTTGGTGGATGTCTTCGTTTGGCGCACGTGTTTGTTTGGCGGACGTGTTATTTTGGCGGATGTCTTAGTTTGGCGCATGTGTTAGTTTGGCGGATGTCTTAGTTTGGCGGATGTCTTAGTTTGGCGCATGTGTTTGTTTGGCGGATGTGTTAGTTTGGCAGATGTGTTAGTTTGGCGCATGTGTTTGTTTGACGGATGTGTTAGTTTGGCGGATGTCTTAGTTTGGCGCACGTGTTTGTTTGGCGGATGTTTTAGTTTGGCGGATGTTTTAGTTTGGCGAAAGTGTTTGTTTGGCGGATGTGTTAGTTTGGCAGATGTCTTAGTTTGGCGCATATGTTTGTTTGGCGGATGTGTTTGTTTGGCGGATGTGTTTGTTTGGCGGATGTCTTAGTTTGGCGCATGTGTTTGTTTGGTTGATGTGTTTGTTTGGCGGATGTCTTTGTTTGGTGGATGTCTTAGTTTGGCGCATGTGTTTGTTTGGTGGATGTGTCTGTTTGGCGGATGTGTTAGTTTGGCGGATGTGTTAGTTTGGCGGATGTGTTAGTTTGGCGGATGTGTTAGTTTGGTAGATGTCTTAGTATGGCGCATGTGTTTGTTTGGCGCATGTGTTTATTTGGCGGATGTGTTATTTTGGTGGATGTCTGAGTTTGGCGCATGTGTTAGTTTGGCGGATGTGTTTGTTTGGCGGATGTCTTGGTTTGGCGCATGTGTTAGTTTGGCAGATGTGTTAATTTGGTGGATGTCTTAGTTTGGCGCATGTGTTTGTTTGGCGGATGTGTTAGTTTGGCGGATGTCTTAGTTTGGCGCATGTGTTTGTTTGACGGATGTGTTAGTTTGGCCAATGTCTTAGTTTGGCGGATGTGTTAGTTTGGCGGATGTCTTAGTTTGGTGCACGTGTTTGTTTGGCGGATGTGTTAGTTTGGCGGATGTCTTCGTTTGGCGCACGTGTTTGTTTGGCGGATGTGTTATTTTGGCGGATGTCTTAGTTTGGCGCATGTGTTAGTTTGGCGGATGTGTTAGTTTGGCGGATGTCTTAGTTTGGCGCATGTGTTTGTTTGGCGGATGTGTTAGTTTGGCGGATGTCTTAGTTTGGCACATGTGTTTGTTTGATGGATGTGTTAGTTTGGCGGATGTCTTAGTTTGGCGCACGTGTTTGTTTGGCGGATGTTTTAGTTTGGCGAAAGTGTTTGTTTGGCGGATGTCTTCGTTTGGCAGATGTCTTAGTTTGGCGCATATGTTTGTTTGGCGGATGTGTTTGTTTGGCGGATGTGTTTGTTTGGCGGATGTCTTAGTTTGGCGCATGTGTTTGTTTGGTTGATGTGTTTGTTTGGCGGATGTCTTTGTTTGGCGGATGTCTTAGTTTGGCGCATGTGTTTGTTTGGTGGATGTGTTATTTTGGTGGATGTCTGAGTTTGGCGCATGTGTTAGTTTGGCGGATGGCTTAGTTTGGCGGATGTCTTGGTTTGGCGCATGTGTTAGTTTGGCGGATGTGTTAATTTGGTGGATGTCTTAGTTTGGCGCATGTGTTTGTTTGGCGGATGTGTTAGTTTGGCGGATGTCTTAGTTTGGCGCATGTGTTTGTTTGACGGATGTGTTAGTTTGGCCGATGTCTTAGTTTGGCGCATGTGTTTGTTTGGCGGATGTTTTAGTTTGGCGAAAGTGTTTGTTTGGCAGATGTGTTAGTTTGGCAGATGGCTTAGTTTGGCGCATGTGTTTGTTTGGCGGATGTGCTTGTTTGGCGGATGGCTTAGTTTAGCGCATGTGTTTGTTTGGCGGATGTGTTTGTTTGGCGGATGTGTTAGTTTGGCGGATGTCTTAGTTTGGTGCACGTGTTTGTTTGGCGGGTGTGTTAGTTTGGCGGATGTCTTCGTTTGGCGCACGTGCTTGTTTGGCGGATGTGTTAGTTTGGCGGATGGCTTAGTTTGGTGCACGTGTTTGTTTGGCGGATGTTTTAGTTTGGCGAAAGTGTTTGTTTGGCGGATGTGTTAGTTTGGCAGATGTCTTAGTTTGGCGTATATATTTGTTTGGCGGATGTATTTGTTTGGTGGATGTCTTAGTTTGGCGCATGTGTTTGTTTGGCGGATGTGTTTGTTTGGTGGATGTGTTTGTTTGGTGGATGTCTTAGTTTGGCGCATGTGTTTGTTTGGCGGATGTGTTTGTTTGGCGGATGTGTTTGTTTGGCGGATGTGTTAATTTGGCGGATGTATTAGTTTGGCGCATGTGTTTGTTTGGCGGATGTGTTAGTTTGGCGGATGTCTTAGTTTGGCGAAAGTGTTTGTTTGGCGGATGTGTTAGTTTGGAAGATGTCTTGGTATGGCGCATGTGTTTGTTTGGCGGATGTGTTCGTTTGGCGGATGTCTTAGTTTGGCGCATGTGTTTGTTTGACGGATGTTTTAGTTTGGCGAAAGTGTTTGTTTGGCGGATGTGTTAGTTTGGCAGATGTCTTACTTTGGCGGATATGTTTGTTTGGCGGATGTGTTTCTTTGGCGGATGTCTTAGTTTGGCGCATGTGTTTGTTTGGTTGACGTGTTTGTTTGGCGGATGTGTTTGTTTTGTGGATGTCTTAGTTTGGCGCATGTGTTTGTTTGGCGGATGTGTTAGTTTGGCAGATGTCTTAGTTTGGCGCATATGTTTGTTTGGCGGATGTGTTAGTTTGGCGGATGTGTTAGTTTGGCGGATGTGTTAGTTTGGCGGATGTCTTAGTTTGGCGCATATGTTTGTTTGGCGGATGTGTTTGTTTGGCGGATGTCTTAGTTTGGCGCATGTGTTTGTTTGGTTGATGTGTTTGTTTGGCGGATGTGTTTGTTTGGTGGATGTCTTAGTTTGGCGCATGTGTTTGTTTGGCGGATGTGTTAGTTTGGCGGATGTGTTAGTTTGGCGGATGTGTTAGTTTGGCAGATGTCTTAGTTTGGCACATGTGTTTGTTTGGCAGATGTGTTTGTTTGGCGGATGTCTTAGTTTGGCGCATGTGTTAGTTTGGCGGATGTGTTAGTTTGGCGGATGTCTTGGTTTGGCACATGTGTTAGTTTGGTGAATGTGTTGGTTTGGCGAATGTGTTGGTTTGGCGGATGCGTTGGTTTGGCGGATGCGTTGGTTTCGCGGATGCGTTGGTTTGGCGGATGTGTTGGTTTGGCGGATCAATTTTTTTGATCAATTTTTTGGACAAAGAATTTTGTCCGTTGTTTAATAATGTCCTTGTAACTCATGTAAAAGTAAACCGATGTTCTTGCATGCAATACATTTACAAGCTCCAACATGAGCCAGAGCTCACTGTTTCAAAAAGGCATTGTATGTTATTTGGTATTCAAGAGTTATCCTCTGAAGAGCTTGGCAATGAGTGGAATGAGATGACGATTAAAGCATGTCTTTCCACGATAAGGAGAATATTGGTAAATTCATAAACATCAGTTGGCATTGTCGATTTAGTAAAAACCAAGGAGTATGCTAAGCATGGTTGATATGATGAAATATTCCAGAGAGGGCAAGCTTCTTGGTCGAGAGGTGAAGAAGTGACAGGTGTGATAACATTAGTAAACTAGAACGGTACTCGGTAGCGGGCATATCTCTGCCAGGCTGAGGTTTTGTATCCCACTGATCGGCCGGATCTGGGTCCGGACTTGAACCAAAATCTAATCGCTTGTTCTTGCCACCTACCCAACTTGTCCAGCAAATTTTGTTCAAATCCGTCCATAATTATTTGAGATATCTTGCTCACAGACCGACAAACAGGCAGAGGTGAAAACATAACCTCGTCCACGTTCGGTGTTGGAGGTAACAAAAATGATTAAAAATTCCCTTTTTTCTTCAGATAACTGCCATCTATATTATAATAGCGTAAGGACTCGACTTTGTTATCCCTTTTACGCCCCACCCAGTGACCCGATGCCCACGGCACTCATAGATTTATGATCTACGAACCGCGCTCTTTGTTTATCACGTACAGCCATACTCAAAAAATCTGAATTAGCCGACGTTGGGGCCCAAAAGCATCCGATTAACTGTCGATACGACGCCATCTTACGACGCCATCGTATTGGCATCTGCTGGGCGAAGGCGAAACGAGCCGTCCGCTGATTGGACAGTCGAGTGGTGTGAACATAGGTGGTGTGAAACAAATGGTCTTTTTATTCCCTTGAACATTTTAAATTAGGATATATACACAAAGAATTAAGTTAAGCACCCCCCCCCCCGTTTTTTTACAACCTCGCACATTACAAGTTTGTTGTCGTCAAAACAGTGTAATATACCCATGATATTGCTATATTTTCTGGAGAAGTGATATTATGGTCACATAAAAACATAACAATCATGCCGTTTTCAATATTTTATTCTGAATAATTTAAGGTGAAATTTTTTGGGAATTTTAGGCATATTTTCACCTCAATTTAAGTATGGAGCTATAGGTCCATCACGGACAGTGTGGATGACGTTTATGTTTTCTAACGTACAGTCATTGTTCTGAGAAGACCTCTAGCGATCTTTGCGTCAATAACGTGTGTAGGACCCACGTGATCGGATCACTGACTCAACCCTACGTCTCATAGACCCTATAAGCCGTCGTATGCGTTGCTGTGGCAGGTTGTTCCATTCCCGATGTAATGCACGTTCCAATTCATCCAGATTGGCTATTGGAGGGACCATCTTCGCAATTTGTCGTCCCAACATGTCCCAAACGTGCTCGAGAGGGTTCAACCTGCCACAGCAACGCATACGACGGCTTACAGGGTCTATGAGACGTAGGGTTGAGTCAGTGATCCGATCACGTGGGTCCTACACACGTTATTGACGCAAAGATCGCTAGAGGTCTTCTCAGAACAATGACTGTACGTTAGAAAACATAAACGTCATCCACACTGTCCGTGATGGACCTATAGCTCCATACTTAAATTGAGGTGAAAATATGCCTAAAATTCCCAAAAAATTTCACCTTAAATTATTCAGAATAAAATATTGAAAACGGCATGATTGTTATGTTTTTATGTGACCATAATATCACTTCTCCAGAAAATATAGCAATATCATGGGTATATTACACTGTTTTGACGACAACAAACTTGTAATGTGCGAGGTTGTACAGAAACGGGGGGGGTGCTTAACTTAATTCTTTGTGTATATAAGGAAACGTCTTTATCGTCATTTTAATAAAGTTAAATGGAGTGACGTTGCGATACTCGGGGTGCGTTGCATAAATCCTCCTAACTCAGAGAGGTGTAGCAGGTGGCGAGACGTAAGGAAGCTTAAAGATAACGAGCTGAAACAGACGAACGATATGTCAATCTCTTTCTACACCGAACGGAAATAAAAGTATGAGAGCGGGAAGGCATGGCCTGAGCACTTCGAGCAGAGAGGACTGATTGGACTTAACTTAAAGAGAAAAAATTGGTGCTTAACGGAAGAAGAAGATCCCATGAGCGCTCCCCTATGCCATCCATAATGGTACACTCTATCCATACACCACATCCTCCCTTCCGTGGATGTTCCACGGGTTTCGGCTAGTCTATATAATAATAGCGTGAGGACTCGACTTTGTTATCCCTTTTACGCTGCACCCAGTGACCCGATGCCCACGGCACTAATGGATTTACGATCTACGAACCGCGCTCTTTGTTTATCACGTACAGACATACTCGAAAAATCTGAATTAGCCGACGTTGGGGCCCAAAAGCATCCGATTAACTGCCGATACGACGCCATCTTACGGCGCCATTGTATTGGCGTCTGCTGAGCGAAGGTGAAGCAAGCCGTCCGCTGATTGGACAGGCGAAGGCGAAAGCAAGCCGTCCACTGAGTGAACAATCCAGAGCATGCATTTGTGTCGGTGTCGGCGATCGTTGTTCATATACGCACTCTTCATTCTCATCTTTCTTCCTAACTCTTACTCGGACAAGCAAATCCCCTATGCCATCCATAATGGTACACTCTATCCAGACACCACATCCTCCCTTCCGTGGATGTTCCACGGGTTTCGGCTAGTTGTTATGAATAGAAGAATGGTTGTTATGAGTCATTTCTTTAATCATAAATAATCCTATTTTGCAGAGTTACTGACAGCACAATGTCAGCCTTTTACCCAAGACAAACAAATATTTATAATGGATGAAATCAATCAGATGTTGATTGAGATACCGGTATGTTAATCCTCATGGGTTAACCTTTGTCCTTCTTTTGATCCGATGAAGGGTTAACGCCTGAAACGTTAGCGTCTCCTTGCTTCCAACGGTGGGTAGCTTACCCCTATCAACATCCTGTTGTTTTCATCCATTGATCTATCTGTCCGCCAATGCAGATCCATGCTTGTCTTCACTAACAAGACCAGTTGTTTAAAGATTAACTTGTTGTAAAAGATTTACTTGTTTAATTTCACAAAAAAACTTGCACTGCGTATTGTTTCACTGCACCCAGGTTTTGGTTCGGGATATTAACGACAATCCACCCACGTTTCGACAACGCCATTACGAGGTGTCTGTCAACGAGGTGAGCCTCATGATCCTTAATCATCACCAGTGTATTTAGCTTCACTCGGCACTCGTCTCGTTACCCTTGCCTTCCGCAGTGCTTCTTATTGACCTTCCATCTCAAGCCAATTTCCAATCCTCCTCTGTCTGGTGTTGACTTAGCAGTTAGGGTGCCGGCTTGGGATCCTAGGATCCTGGGTTCGAATCTCGGTCGATCGCTCAATTAACACCAGTAGTAACCCTAAATTAGCCATATATTAGCCAATCTGTGAAAAAATTTAAAAGAAGCTAGTTTCAACTGATTTTGGTGGGTATGGGTATGGACAACTTCCAAAAAAAAGTAAGGAGGGATAGGGGTTGGGGAAACCTTTTTATTAGAGGTCAAAGGTCATTGACCTCTGCCTAAATCATATAAAATTGTATTTCAGCAACAAAATATGGTATATAGATGATCTTGGTGTCAAAATGCACAGGATTACGAAAGAAGATGACATAAGATAATTATTGACCCTTGGGACCAAATCCTGACCTCTGAAAATGAGGTCAAAGGTCAAAAAAGCTGTTTTATCACTAAAATGTCATATTTATAACAGGAAAATTACCATATTATATAAAAATGAGCAAAAAAAAAACCGAAGAGGTTAATTTCAACTTACGTGGTGGATATGGGGGTTATTATTTATTCCAAGAGCAGAGGGGGAGGGGGAAATTACCTTTCTTGGGATCAAATGTCATTGACCCTAGACTAAAACACTATATATTGCATGAATGAAGTCTTTGTTTTGTCTTTGTTTCAGGAGTGATTACTGAGAAAACCTAGCTAGCCTACATGTACCTTGACTACCCCAGTGCAGTGAGATGTCCCAAAAGTTCCCTGAGGCCTTTGGAACAATACTGTAAAATAACAAAATTACCAGGATGGATATATGTGAAATATGTAGTGAGGACTTTTCAGAAGCAGGAAAGCTACAGAGGTTGTACAGAAAGGGATATGAGAATCTAATAGAGCAGTGTAGACTTATCAACAACTCTTCATTATTGGAGCGATTGGAACAAAAATGGAGTAGCAACACTCCTATGACAGTCCATCGTAGATGCCGAACCCTTTTCATGCAAAAGGAGCCAGATGTTGAGGAGCAAGAGCATGCGCCGAGACCAAAGCGACAAAAGGTGTCTCAAGCAGTAAATGATGACAAAGTTGATGGTAAGATAAAGTAATTCTTTACTTGATTCATGTAAATTTCATTAAGATTCCAAGCCCATACTCCCACATTCCAAGCAAAGAAATGCAAAAATCTGGCTGAACTTCAGAAGAAAGTAAAGGTAGGCGACAAGAGGATCTACATCGAAAAGACCCTTCTTTTCAATAGACTGATTTTCATGGCAGAGAGAGATGAAGGGATCGAACACATGTTCAAATTTGAGCTGACCCCGGTCCCAACATCTCTCTTCACAATGGATCGCATGATGAGAAAACCCAAAAAGCATGAATTTGGCAAGATGCTCAAGGAAACAGCTACAATACTTGACGTGGACATAAACAGCAAGATGCATGTTGTTGATGGAGGGTGGCTACTTCATCAGGTAAAGTGGTCCAGCGGTGCAACCATCAAGACTATAGTTGATACATATGTCAGATATGTTGACAACAAATTCAAGGATGCTACTGTAGTGTTTGATGGCTACGGGGAGGAATAATCAACGAAAGACCATGAACATATGCGGCGGATGGCTGGGAAGAAGGTTTCTCCGGACATGAGGGTCACACCGGAATTGACTATATCATGTGACAGAGAGGTTTTCCTGGCAAATGAGAAGAACAAAGGAGCCTTAATCATGATGATATCTGTAGAGATGGCAAGCCACAATATCACTGTACGCCAAGCAAAAGATGATGGTGACACGCTGATTGTTAGGTCTGCAATGGACTTGGTCGCAAGTGTTAAATCCCCAGTTGTTGTTGTCGCCCAGGACACTGATATTTTGATATTGCTCTGCTATCATAGGCCTATCCACTGTACTAATTTCTATTTACAAGCAGATTTTGGTGGTCTTTACGACATCTCTAGCATACACATCGGAGACAAAGAAGAGTTCCTCTTCAAGTATGGCTGGTCTGGAAACGACACTGTTTCATGCATTCATGGACATACCAAATGTGCTCTCTACAAATGCAGATTTCCTGCCAGTGTCATTACTGCATTCACAAGTCCCACTTCAACCGACTCCATAATTCGAACAGCTGGATTAAAAGCCATGCAGATCACATATGGCTGTGGGGATACTCCCCTAGAAAAGTCTCGCTACATGAAGTTCAAGAAGCAAGCAGCCAAGGGCAAAATCGATCCTGACCGCCTACCACCAACGGAAGATGCAACAGCTCAACATTCCCTTCGTGTCCATCTTCAAGTTGTGGTATGGAAGCATCTTGACACCTCTATTCTTGATCCCAAAGGAAGAGGATGGGAGTTAGATTCCAACAGAAAACTCAGACCAAAAATGCTATCTGTTGGTATCGCGCCAGACAACCTTCTGAAAGTAATTTGTTGCAACTGCAAGGAAGGGGAGAGGCAATGTCAAACAATGAGATGCAGCTGCATGAAAGCTCGCATGTCGTGTGTATCTGCATGTGGAGTGTGCTGTGGGCATTGCGACAATGGAACAGATAGCATAGATGCAGAAGAAGAAATTGGTAGCGATGAAGAGGAAACAGACTGAGTATTATTAATTTGTTGTTGCCGATAGATACTGTAAGTTCTAAGTTGTGAGTAGTATTCTGCAAATTGTTGGTTATAAATTCACATATACTTTACATACACAAACTATTTGACACTAATGAACTTTACCCCCCCCCCCCCCTGCTTATTTTGACCATTAACCTCGTATTTTGGTGGTGAAGAATCCATTTCATATTTAGTTTGTATCTTGGTATAATTCTGTTACTGTTACCAATATGATATTTGATATGATATTTTGGTGATAAGACGTCTATTTTTGACCTTTGACCTCATTTTCGGAGGTCAGTAATTGGTTCCATGGGTCAGTCATTATTCTATGTCATCTTCTTTCGTAATCCTGTGCATTTTGACACCAAGATCATCTATATACCATATTTTGTTGCTGAAATACAATTTTATATGACTTAGGCAGAGGTCAATGACCTTTGACCTCTAATAAAAAGGTTTCCCCAACCCCTATCCCTCCTTACTTTTTTTTGGTAGTTGTCCATACCCATACCTACCCAAATCAGTTGAAATTAGCTTCTTTTAAATTTTTTCACAGATGAGAACCTTAAGTTAGGGATACTACAGGGGGGTTGACTCAACCTATCATCTTTCCGAGGTCCGCAAATTGAGTACCAGTTCACTGGTAATTCCCTGTGTGTTGCAAGAGGCGACTAACAGGGTTGGCAGTAGGAAGGGCATCTGGCCATAAAACATTGCTTCAAAAAGGGGACCATGGTGCCCCAAAAAGACCAAACCCCGCTCTGCAGGAAAAAAATGGCCTCTAAAGGGGGTTCTTCTCTGTCCTTGCCATCTGTTACATTCCCTTGTTGCTTTGCCAACAGCTATCCTTTGTCTCCACACCTTCTCTGCTATTTGACACCATCCCCCCAGGTGTCTTGTGGTGTCTTATTGCACTAAAACACTTCGACCGGCTCTTTGTAATGTTTTCGCTACAAAGGAGTCATCACCAAGTTTGCAACCTGCCATTAAAAAGACTACAATCAACATTAACATGTACACATTATTCGTCTTCATCATCCTTTTTATAAGTAATTTTTAACCTTTGAAATGAGCGGTCACTTTTATTTTGTTCTTGAGCAAGGCCAAGATTTCCCTGTTCAAATCTCATACAAATCTCATAAATATTCCTCTGCCACCTCCTCCAACTCTCCTTCCCTAGTGCTCCTCCATCCGTGTAGGTTCCGCCGATTCTCTAATGATTGCCTTGTCCTTACTCATTGCTGTTGATCTTGCCACACTGTCACTTCACTTAACTCTCTCTCTCCCTCTCTCCCTCTCCTCTCCCTCTCTCCCTATTCTCACATTCAATCTATTGCTTCTTGGAATTATTTTGCTGAATACATTTTCAAAGGAAAAGAGCTTTCTTTGCGTTCCATGATGGCACTTGCTGCCTCTTCTTGTTCTTCTTCCAAACCCTATTTTATACTGGTGCATCCATCTTTATTGTAACTGTTGTTTATCTTTCTGTGCCTTCCTAACAACCCTCATTTTTCAATTTTACTCATTATTACTGTAGTTCTGTACCACCAGCTTTGCCACTTTGCGCCCTTCTTTGTTTAGCTTGCACCCGTAGGAACCACAATCTTCTCCGGCTTTGCAACAGCGGGGGCCGTTGACATTGATGACGGAGCCAATGGGCAGATCGAGTACAGCATTGCAAACAATGTGGAGAACCTGGTAAGATAAGGGAATCGAAAGAGGGAAACGTGTGGATGTTAAAGAGCTGATGAATCGGGGCGTAGGAGGGAGAGAGACAACCCGCAGATGTATTCGATGAATATCAATGAGAACCATTTATTGCATTGCTTGTAACTTTTAAGGTTTTACCTTGCATTGCAACTTTTAATGCCTTATCCTGCACAAAGAATTGGGGTTTTTCATCTTAAAAAGAAATATATTTACTTTGCTTTTGTGTATTTTTATTTTTCCATGCAAGGTCATTTTCATCAGCATGGCCAGTATAGAGAGTGACAGAGAGAGAGAGAAGAGTGACAGATATAGAGAAAAGAGAGCTGTCTTTTGGTGAAATTGTTTGTTTGTAGCATGTGTGCGTGACTTCGGCTTCTCCGGTTTTTACAGCTTAGCGCCTTAGCCCATAGGCATAGGGCAATGCCGTCCAGAACAGCGTTTGTGTGTCCGTATGTATGTATGTATGTGTATGTGTATGTATGTATCTGTATGTATGTGTATATGTATATGTATGTGTATGTATGTATGTGTACATATGTATGTATGTATGTATGTATGTATGTATGTAAGTACATGTATGTATGTATGTAAGTATATGTATGTATGTATGTGTGTATATGTATGTATGTATGTATGTATATATATATATATATATATATATATATATATATATATATATATATATATATATATATATATATATATATATATATGTATCTGTATGTATCTGTATGTATGTGTGTATGTGTATGTATGTATCTGTATGTATGTATGTATGTATGTAAGTATATTGTTACGGACACGACTTAGATGTTATGATGGGCCGAGCGGAATGGCCGCCGTGTTCGCACAGTTTACCCGATTCCACCCGACGTTGACCAAATCGCGCTATGCTAAATCAATGAAGGAAAGGACACAACGGCTGGGATAAATGAAACGACACAAGGGGTACAGTTCTCAAGACCTCCGGAGGAGGATATAATTGGTGGTGGAGAAAAGGGGGTAGATTACAAGGTAAGAGGTAAAGCACAGAAAAGATGGGCACTTAGACACAATCTTATCTATCCCAGACAGACCACAGACAAACGGAACAAGACTGACTTACACAGGGATTGATGGCAGGGAAGGACAGGCAGTCGATAGCACAAGGTGCACCTTGGCTCAGGGACAGGATACAGCACGGTCCGGTAGATGCAGGGAGGTGTCACAGCGCTCGGTTGGTGGCGTCTCTCTTCCTTCAAGTCCAGCGCGCATCTGACGTCACCTCCCTCTTCCTGCGCATGCTCAGCGGGGAGTGACACGCCCTCGGCTCGTTGGCTCCGCCCCAGATGGAATCGGTCCGCCGCTTCTATTGGGTGCGGGGGGTTACCGGGCTCCGCCCTTGACGAGGAGCTGACAGCGAGCCCCTACGTGGTAACCCCGTCGGAGCACATGTTCGATGGCGGCTAACCAAGCCGGAGTGAGGACGCGCACTCCCCGCGCCGCCGCCGTTGTTGTTGCTGTTGTTGTTGTTGTTGCTGTTGTTGTTGTTGTTGCTGAACCGTGAGGAAGAGCTGCGGGGAGGTATTGGGAGGTCCTAAACTTCCTAACGGTGCCATACAATCACATTCTGGTGCAACGAAGAGTCAGAATTAATGGAAACGAGTCCTTAACTGACATAGACTAAGAATAACTAGCAAGATGTCCTATAGTTGTCTACGTGAGATGCGGTGGACCTGGATGCGACATTTAATGGGGGAAATAGGGGAAGGTCGGGTCTACAGAGTGTTGTTTACAGAAAATGGGACTAGGGAATGGGGGATTGGGGATAGTTGGGAAGTATTGGGGAAATAGGGGAATATTTACAAGCGGATATGGATGGAGGCCAATCTCATATCCGCAACAATATGTATGTATGTAAGTATATGTATGTATCTGCATGTATGTATGTATATATGTATCTGTATGTATGTGTATATGTATGTATGTATGTATGTATGTATGTATAATTTTATATGCATGTATCTGTATGTATGTATGTGTGTATGTATGTATATGTGTATGTATATGCATGTATCATGTATGTATGTACGTATGTATCTGTATGTATGTACGTATGTATGTATGTATGTATGTATGTATGTATCTGTATGTATGTATGTATCTGTGTGTATGTATGTATGTATGTATGTATGTATGTATGTATCTGTATGTATGTATCTGTATGTATGTATGCATATATGTATCTGTATGTATGTTTGTATGTATATGTATATGTATGTATGTATGTATTTATGTATGTTAGTATATGTGTGTATCTGCATGTATGTATGCATATATGTATCTGTATGTATGTTTGTATGTATATGTATATGTATGTATGTATGTACTTATGTATGTTACGAATTTGGGTAGTGATATATGTAGAGCAGAGTAGATCTGAGTAGGTACCATGCTTCGGGATGTCGCGGTAAGGAACACTACCTGTAATAAGTCCATGTGTAGGCGTTTTGTCGGTTAAGGTGTATAACTGTGTATCTACCAGGAGATTCGAGTGATAGGTAGTGTAGGAGTTAATGAGTAGAGCCCTTGTATGTCTCACCTGGTAGTCAAACCTTTGTCTCTTATGGCACTACAGACCACATAGACATTGGTTAGGATCCCTTAGTACAACATTAATGACGCCCTTTTCCCCCTGACATGACTTAGGAGGAAAGCAGGCCAGAACACCGCCACAAATGGCCGCCACCATTTACACCTCCGAGAGGCCTATCCGCCTCGCATAGCACGTGCTATAACACAAGGAGCGGGAGTGAGAGTGACGCAGTGGGCGTGCACCGGGGTGAACTGGCGAGTCGGTGGAGGCTCTGATTGGCAGGACAGTGCGCCAAAGCTGACGTCATCGGCCAGGGATATTAACGGGGGCCGGACGCCATTTTAGGGCAGTGGAGAGTTCGTGTGCACAGGCAGATGGAGTAGGACTGGCAGTTGAGTGACATTCCTGGCAGTGAGAAGGTTTTTGAGTTCACGGTTCGCAGTTCACAGCTTGAGAGAGTCCCAGTGCGTTCCTGAGTTGGCTTGTGAGCAGAGTTCTGGCCCTGGTTGAGTTGGCTGTCGTGTGGAAGATCGCCGTCGAGGTGGTTGGAGCTCACTCCTTTTTGCTGGGTGGATTCGCGCTAGCCTGCTGTGGGACCTCGTGGTGATCGGTGCTTGGGTCACGGTGCTCGGGGCTTTGGAACTTGGAGCGGGGCGTGCCGCAGGACGAAAGGAGCCGGGTGTTGGACGGCAGCCACCAAGACGACAAGGGCGAGATAAGGCTGTATCTGCGAATACACTTTACATAAAAGACGTGTTATTTTCGTATTCATCCCCCTCGTCTCGTGTTTGAAATCTGTTATGCGTGGGATCCCAATTTAGTTACCTTAGGTTTATCATCACATTTTCCTGTCTCTGCCTGTTATTGAATAAACCCTTGTATTATTTTGCATCCCCATTCAAACCTGTGCCGCTTGAGTTAATTTCCTTCCAGGATTGGAGCTATGCCGGCATGCTGCAGTTAAGTTCTTTCGCCGCAGCCTCCATTTCCCTTCTTCCTCCCGCGCGACCGTAGCCGAATCCGTGTTTGGGTAGTTGCCTCCAATAAGACCGTTTAGGCTATCCGTGACTTTGATGTTAATCGGAGTTGCGTGACAGTATGTATGTATCTGTATGTATGTTTGTATGTTTGTTTGTATGTTTGTATGTATGTATGTATGTATGTATGTATGTTGTATGTATATGTATGTATCTGTATGTATGTATGCATATATGTATCTGTATGTATGTTTGTATGTATATGTATGTATGTATGTTAGTATATGTGTGTATCTGCATGTATGTATGCATATATGTATCTGTATGTATGTTTGTATGTATATGTACATGTATATGTATATATATATATATATATTTATATATATATATATGTATGTATGTATGTATGTATGTATGTATGTATGTATTTATGTATGTAGGCCCCTTCTGCCAGCATTTTGCGGGTTTATTCCCTTTAAAATTCGTTTTCTCAAAAACCGTTTGTTCGATAGACATGAAATTTTCACCATCGGAGCGCCTCCTCCTGCAGATTTTTTGTGTGATAATTATGACGTCATTGGTCACGTGGTACGGGCGCCATCTTGGAAAACCGAAATATTTGCAACACTATATCTCCGAAACTGCTCCATGGATTAAATTTAAAGGTGGTCCATTGTAAAGTACTCCTCATGAGGAAATACTTATGTTAATGGTGATGTCATAGGTGCCTTTATTTTGATGTCATTAAATCGACAAGTAGAACGCTTGATCTGATCAGCATTAAACATTTTCCCCAGCTACGCTGTTTTTCGGCTATCGTTCTTGTTTCGCTTACAATTGGACAGGTATCTTTGCAGTGCAATGTCGATAGGAATGTTACATCATTAAAGAAGCATCATTTGGAGATAGTAAAGCTAATTGTTTTCTCCACATCTAAAGGAATATCTTTCAAATATGCCATTTAGCAGATAATGTGGACATAAAGAAAGCCCTTCTTTTAAGTTAGCTGAGATGGAAAATTATATAAGTTCTGTAAAGCATGTGTGCAGGATAATTAAATAAGGATGTTAATTTATATTCATCCTTGCCCTTTTTATCGTCCTTACTTCTTGAATTGTCTTTAATGTAGCCAGTGCATGTCCAGGATCTTATATGATGCAATTATCGGTGATTGTTCGATTTGCTTTTCACAGCGAGCAAGTGAAGTGTTCTACATACCAGCGTCTCTCTCTGGGCACGTGGTCCTTCAGCAGAGGCTGAACTACGAGCGAGAAACAAACTACCGTCTCCTTATCCAAGCATCAGTGTGTGCAATGTTGCATCTCCATCTTTGGCTGTGCCAAATCATTCCGAAACCACAATGTGCACCACATCCTCACCGAGTCAAAACACACCGCCATTATTAAATAGTATCATGACGCATCACACTTCATGATTTCAATACTCGTGTGGAAGTTTTTACACGTTTGAGATGCTAAGTTGTGATGGTGACGGTTTGTTGTGGCTGTGGCCAGGATCGGGCCTTGCCTCCAACCCCAAGGCACGTTTCCACGGCAACACTGCTGGTCACCATCACGGATGGAGATGATCTGGGCCCAGCCTTCCTCCCGTGCCAGCCTATCACAGGCCAGCCTGACTGTGCTCCTGTTACTTACCAAACAGTCATACCTCGCCATGCACAACCAGTAAGCATAAACTTTTATTAATAACATTTCAAAAACCTTCCCCTCCCTCCATCCCATCAGTTCTTCTTTGCAAAGCAGGCTGAGTTTGCTTCAATGCACAGGCCAGATTGCTATTTCCTACATGGCTTGATCGCAGGGTGAACCACTCTGCGTAATTTGGGATTTCGGGCCGTTCGTTCATTTGTAACTGCCATGTTTTCATTTACATACGAGCTTTGCATACTTACATGCAAAGGGAATAAATGGAATGATTTATCTTTTCCCAAGGTAAACACAAGGTAAACAATCCAGGTGGACCAATCGTATCTGGCTGCACATGTCCAACTGTTCTCATATCAAAATTTGTTGACTGTCATTTACGTCCTCTCGTGTTGAAGCTCTCCTCATTCCTCAAGGACACAACCAGTTTTCTGACCCACATCCAAGGATTGAACAGAATATACTCACCTTTCAACTCCCAAACCATTTTAGTCACAGCAGATGTTACATCCCTCTACACTAATATTCCACATTCAGAAGGCCTGTCTGCATGCCGCAAAGCCCTCGATACACGACAAGTCCCAATGCCACCTACTCAAGACCTTATGCGCCTATTAGAACTGACACTCAAACTGAATAATTTCCAATTCAGCGGACGACATTACATTCAAACTCAAGGTACCGCTATGGGTACCCCTGTTGCACCATCGTACGCTAACATCTTCATGGGAATGATATAGGCCAAGATCAATGCACAACCTCATCACGGCATCTTGGAAAAATCCTGGGTACGTTATATTGATGACATCCAGTTCATCTGGTCAAAATCCCCCCGTAGTCTCACCCAATTCCAAAATGAATTAAATTTGATTCATCCGACCATCAAGTTCACATTCGACAGCTCACAGTCCGAAGTTCACTTTCTAGACACATCACTCACGCTTCAAAATAACAGACTCGAAACAGAACTATACACCAAACCAACAGACACCCACTCTTACCTTCTCCCTTCTTCATCTCATCCTAAACATACAATTGCAAGCATACCATACAGTCAAGCACTCAGAGTAAGACGCATTTGCTCAACGAAAATGGCAGAAGAAACTTCTCTCTGCCAATTAGAAACACACTTCATTGCAAGAAACTATGACCCTCACTCTGTGAAAGAAGCAATAACCCGAGCAAAACGCATACCGAGAGCAGACCTTCTGACTTACAAACCCAAACCTGCAACTAACCGTGTCCCACTGCTAACCACTTACTCTCCCACCTCATCCCAATTGCCAAGTATTCTGAATAAGGCCCTTCCTCTCCTCCATCAATCAGAAACACTCAGCACCACATTTCCTCAACCTCCACAAACATCATTTCGACGTGGTCGGACACTCAGGGACCTCTTGGTAAAAGCAAAGCACCCACAGCCCCACAACAAACAAACAAGGATCCCTGGCTTCTATGAATGCACAGCAAACAAATGTATTATTCACAAACATTTTTTTTTTGTTTTTTTGTTTTTTGTATACAGAGTCGAGGCTCGTGAAAGAGCTAACATTTATCAAACAAACAAATCAAAAAACAAGCAAACAAAGTATATAAAAAGGGGAGCGGTCGACAAGATGGGGAGAGAAGGGAAGGAAGCACACAAACACAACATTTGAGAGCAGGGACATCGGGAGATGTGTGGGAGGGAGAGGGCCTGGGGGGAGGCAGGATAGGTATAAAACGCAAGGACACCAAGGACTTCCAGGAAAGAAGTCAAAGGTCACCTCAAAAAAGTGGATTTGGGGTGAAATTAGCGGGGATAGAAAAGATCAAGGTTTTGGATTGGGGAAGATAAGAGATGGTGGGGAACAGCCGTTTTAAAGACCTGGAGGGAGGAGTGGGATTGAAGAGAGTGAGGGAGTTTGTTCCAGAGGTGGGAGAAAAGAGGAATGAAGGAGTGAAGGTGAGCAGAGAGTCTTGATTTTGGCAGTTTAACCATAAGAGGGTTGCAGGCAGATCTTGTGCGACCTGCAGGAATATTTGGGGGACAGAGCCCAGAGAGAGCTGGGGGAGCAAGGCCGGAGAGGAGTCGGTAGAAGACGGAAAGACCACCAACCTGCCTGCGGTGAGTAAGTGAAAGGCCCTCGGAGATAGCGTCATCGCGGGAGATTCCAATGATTCTGAACGCTTTGGTTTCAACAGCGTGAAGACAAGCTAGGTGTGAGGCAGGAGCACCAGCCCAGAGGGGAGAGCAGTACTCCATTGAGCTGCGGATGAAAGCCTTGTATGTGGTGAGGAGCTCAGGTGTGCCAAGGAAGGACTTCGCACGATGGAGGATGCCCAGTCGGCGACTGGCTTTGGAGGCCAGCTTGGAAATGTGGTTTTCCCAGGAAAGATCATGGCAGATAGTGAGACCCAAAAGCTTGAGTGACAGAACTTCTTTGAGAGGATTATTCAGAAAGTAGATGGGAGGGTTGTCCAGTCGGTCTTTTCGGAGAGACATCGTAAGCGTGTGAGATTTGTCAGGTTTGAAAGACATGTTCCACTTGTTTTCCCAGTCTGTGATTTTGTCCAGGTCTGCAGAGAGTGAGGAGGCTGCAGACTGCCGATCTGAGGGATGAGGAATGGAGCGGCAAAGAGTGGAGTCATCAGCAAAGAGATAGGATTTTCAAGAGAGTCAGAGAGATCATTGATGAAGACCAGAAAAAGCACAGGGCCCAGAACACTGCCTTGGGGAACTCCAGTCTGAACAGGAAGAGGAGACGAGAGAAACCCATTCAGGGCCACACATTGACTACGACTATAGAGGACGTCCGCAGGCATGCGTGGAGATTTCCATGGATACCAAAGAAGGAGAGTTTGGTGAGCAGAGCGGGGTGCCAGACCGTATCGAAGGCACGTGATATGTTGAGGGAGACAGCTCTAATTTCCTGTTTGGCATTGAGGACCTGCCATTGTTGAGACAGCAGAAGCAGCATGTCCAGAGTAGAGTGACCTGGTCTGAAACCAAATTGATGATCAGAGATCAAGCCATTGGAGAAGAGGAAAGATTTCATGTCCGAAGCAATGATGGATTCCATGACTTTGCTGATAATTGGGAGAAGGCTGATTGGTCTGTAGTTGCTAGGATCTGTTTTTGCACCTTTTTTGTGCAACGCGGTGATGTTGGCTGATTTCCAAGCAGATGGCAGTTGACCTTGAGCAAAAGAGAGGGTGAAGAAAACAGAGAGAGGGAGTGAAAGAGCGGAAGAACAGGGTCCAGTTGCAGAATCAGAGTCGAGGGTTGACAGAAACTTTTCCACCTTGTCAGGAGGAAAGGACACGGAGTCCAGGAGCAGCTGGGTATGACTGGGTACGGTGGGTACAGAGAGGGATGGGTTTGGGACACAAGATTTAGAGGCAAACACAGAGTTGAGGCATTCAGCTTTTTCATGGGCGGAGTCAGCTGTGTAGCCGTTTGAGGTAAGGGAGGGGATGGAGGGGGAACAAACACCAGAAACAGATTTGACCAGACGCCACCAGGATTTGGAAGAGGGAGACAGTTAAGAGAGTTCGGTCTTGAGAACGGAGAGATATTGTTTCCTGGCTCTCCTGAGGGTGGACACACACTTGTTTCGGGCTTTGTGAAAGGAAATGAGATTTCCTTCCGTTGGATTTGCTTTCCAGGAGACGAAGGCAAGTTGTTTCTGGGCAACAGCTTCACCACAATATTCCGTGTACCATGGACGGGAGGAAGGGTATGACAACTGAAGACGAGATGGGATAAATCTGTGCATGAGAGAGAGCAATTTACTTTGGAAGAATTCCCAGGATGAGTTGATGTCAGAGGTGGTAGAGATCGGAGACCAGTCCAGGTGATTGATGGCTGCTTGAAGACCGTGCCAGTTGGCCTGAGTGAAATGCCAGACTCGTCGATGCTGAGGAGGCTCTCTGAGAATGGTCAGAGAGATGTCCACTTTAACAAGCACATGATCAGATGAGCCGATTGGAGCAGAAGAGCAGCAGACATTTTCAGGGAAGTTAGTCATAACCAAGTCCAGAAGAGAAGATGCTCCGTTGACTGAGATCCGGGTCGGGAAATTGACAGAGTGTGTCAGTCCCAGTAAAATTTTGAAAACAAAGGAAACAAATTTTGTAGTTCTAGCACTGGACAAAAATTCCCCATCACCTCCTATATGAACTGCAAATCTACATGGGTCATATACCTAATCACTTGCCAAAAGTGCACCAAACAATATGTTGGAAAAACTGAGAATACACTCTGCACACAATTTAATAACACCCTGTCAGAAATCAATAACTTCCACACCAGTCAGGGCAAATCTCTACCTTACACGATACACTTTAATCAACCGGATCACTCTATAAATGACATCCAAATCTCTGCCATTGAATCAATCACAAATCGATCACACACCACGATTCTGAAACGTGAGTCCTTTTGGATACATAAACTTCAGGCAAAAATCCCTCATGGCATAAATTTGGATGATTAAAGAATGTTCCTACATCAACCCAATCAAATCATTAACGGTAACCCATTCATTCACTCATTCACTCATTCATTCATTCTACCTTTATATGTCATTTATATAAATATATAAATAAATATATAAATATATTATATGAATATAAATGGTATATGAATATATGCTTGTGTATTTATGTATGTATGTATCTCTATATTTGTATATGCACATGCACCAACTGTAACATGAACGATAACTGTAAGCTGCGCTTCACTTCCGCTGAACTTGGGGACGGTCAGTGAGCTTTAGCGTGGCTCTTCCTTTTGTATGCATTTTCTACGCATATCACACATCTTACACACATATCACTATACATACTTGTCTGATATACATGCCTGCTGTTTCTGTAGACTAAGAAGAAGACCTTTGTTGGTCGAAAGCATGTCGAGAATTAAAGATCGACCGTCCTGAAGCTACGTCCGCGTCTGATTTAATCTCCCGATTATATCTGCATATATATATATACATACATATATATATATATATATATATATGTATGTATGTATATATATATATATATATATATATATATATATATATATATATATATATATATATATATATATATATATATATATATATATATATATATATATATATAGCATGGTTCTTGGAGAAGATGCCAAGGGCATGGCAGAGGAAAGGCCACTTTATATGGTGTTTGCTATGTGGCAAAGTATAGAAAAGAGGGGACATTTCCATACCTTGTAGATAATGCCGAACAATAGGAAAAGAAGAGACAACCAAAAGAATATTGTGTGTATGCTGGACTACCCTTGTGTTCTTCGGAGGAACCAAGTAATGCTCTAGAAATGTTCATATAAAGGGGCGCCCTACATCTGGCAAATAAAATACTATTACGTTTGTTGGGGTAGGTGATGAAATACCATAGTGGAGATAGAACTGTGTAGGGTAGCATGGACTGCGTGCGAGTAGGAAGCCAATCTCAATGTATTTAAGTTGAAAAACTGTGAGTTTAAGATCGTTTACGTGTCTTCACATGGGGGGTGGAGCTTGTGTTAACTAGGTAGGGTTAAGATTAGTTTCCCAGGTATGTGATTGCCTCCTGTGGTTTCTCCCAGTGTTTTTATAACAAGCCCGGCCATAAAAATAAAAACCCTCGTTACGCCAACAACAATAACTTACATGCATGCCGACAAAACCCGAGCAGAGCCGATCGGCAAGTAATCCCGCCCACATGAACACGATAGGAAAAAGGCTCCGTCCAGTAAAGGCGGAGAATCAGTGGGTGGTCAACAGGGCCGTGAGGCCCTGCCCCCGAAGTGCATGATTGGACAGTGTGATGTAAGAGCGAGAAGGTTCAAGAGCGAGGAGGAAGAAGAATCGCGCAGGCTTTCTCTCGCTCTGGCTTTGGTCTGAGGCAGTCACTCTTTGTCTTTTGTCTCGGGTGTGCTCGTGAAGAGAGCTTTTCGGAGATTTGGAACTTTTGCAATGTTGGACGAGGGGGTGTTGTTGACTGTGGTGATTTTCGGGGGAGGAGAAGGCCGCATCTCGCTTGGCGGTGGAAGTGAGGAAGGGCCGGTTGGCTGCTTGCGCACACCTGGGTGTTTTCGGCACCATTTGTTGGAGCGTTTCCTGTGAGGGCGGCTGCACGGACTGCCGCGACCATCAAGCTCCCAGTCATAGTTTGCCGGCCGGCCTAAAAACGAAACCTTTTATTTTCATTATCTTTCCCCTTCTCTTTTTGTGTCTGCGTGGAGGGTCCCTCACAGTAGGAATTATAGTTTTTACTTCACCATTTATTTCGACCTTTTGTTCTTTGATTTAATGTCATTCAATTCACTTGTGTTGCATTTTCAATTGTGTGTCGTCTTTCTTTGTTCTGTGGGTTTCGGATTAAACCTCGTGTGTTTCGTTCAGGTAAGCACCCCACCTCCTTCTGTCCCACACGTGCCATAAAAAAGTACCGCCAAATTTAGGCTTGATCGCCTTAATCGCCCTGTAAGACCGATCGGCTATCCGTCATCCTACAGTGTTAACCACTGGGGCTGACAGGACAATACATTTACTCCTTCATACATTTGTATGAATCAAATTGGCGCCCCTTTACACTGTATGAACTTTTCTAGAGCATTACTTAGTTCCTCATAAGAACACAAGGGTAGACCAGCATGCACACCAGATTTTTTTGGACGTCCCTTCTTTTCTATTATTTGGCATTTTCTACAAGCTATGAAATGTCTTTTCATAATTTTGCCATACAGCACATCCCATATAAAGGGGCCTATTCTATTGCCCTGGCATTTTCCCCAAGAATACCTATTTTGGGGGGTCAAAACCCCCCTGTAGACCTCTTTAATGAGCGCAGAATTTGAATTTGTTTTGAAAGCCATTAATTAGATGTATTGTTCGATGTATATCCAAGTTTCAGTGAGTTTCAATATACAGCCTTTGATATATGATGCCTTATCCATTAGGCCATAGGGCCAGCACATTAGATTTTTGTAATAATATTTGAAAGAGGTATAAAGTGTGTTAGGGTTAGGGTTTTATATATAAAATATAAAAGTTTTATTAGGGTTTTATATATAAAAGGGTTTTATATATAAAATCGAATATATACATCACTATGAGTGCCGATTAATTACCGATACTGTAATGTATACAACCTAAAATATATATATTTTTCTTTTATATATATTTTTTATATATATTTTTTTATTATTATTATTTCTTTATATATATATATATATATATATATATATATATATATATATATATATATATATATATACACATATATATATATATATATATATATATATATATATATATATATATATATATATATAATTTTAAAGCAAAAACTATGGCACTTAGGTGGAATTGTTTTGAAAGCCATTAATTTGATGTATTGGCTGATGTATATTACATGTTTCAGCTACTTTCAATGTATAGCCCTTGAGATATGAGCGCCAACACATTTTGGACGGACGGACGGGCGGACAGACTGCTGGACTGACAGACACCAGCATGAATTCGAGGGTTTTCTTAATAAAACTCAACAATGCGTAAACGGATGTTTCTGAAATTTGGAACATATTACCTCGACATATAAAGCATTTACTTCTCAAATCTGCAGCTGATTTCATCCAGTAGAAGCCGAGAAACAAATTTTCAGCCCCATGTGAAAGTTGCATACAGAGAAACAATCCCATATAAAGGGAGGGGCGCTTTGCACCTCCATTGATATACTGTAGCATAAGTTAAGGATGGATTATGACAAAACTTGGTGGATGAGTGGGGTCAGGTACAAGAACAAGCCGGTTAGATTTTGTTTCAGGTCCGGATCCAGATCTGGCCTATTAGTGGGATACAAAACGTAAACTGTTCAGCCTGGTGGAGGTATGCGTTCTACCTCGTGCCGCTCTTGTGTTGTATATGCATATAATTGCAATTTTGCCATGGAAGCAGTCCAAATCTTTGAAAATGTTACTCTGATATCTGGGATGTGGCATTAGGGACCATTAGGTAAGGATCATCCAATAAGGAAAAAAGGATCACTTCATTATTAATTTATTTTGAGAAAAAAATTAATGCTATAGAATTGTTAACTTGTCATATTTAAGACTCCCCCAATCGTGAACATTTCATGTTTAGCATGTGGATTAGGGTGGTCCAAAAATGTGAAGATTGGCTTTTCATTTCTCCACAAGCCTGCCCCTATTCCTGTTGAGGAAAGGAGTTTGCGGTGAAACATTGAGCTTGATTGGACAATATTTAGAGGTTGCTCAAAACGTTATTTTAATGAATAATAAGATACAGAATTTTTAGCATCAGACATCAATTCATAGATAATTAATTATCTCTTTTCAATTACTCAAATTATTTATTATTGTTGCCTTGCACTTGTCTTCAATGGTATGGCCAAGAGATCGTGCAAATCACTGGTCACAAACAGCACGCCGATCTGAGAGATTTACTCTGTCCAGAGTTGCCACTATTGCTGGAGTGATCACCTTTTTTTTTTCTTTTTTTTCTTTTTTGTATACAAGATCGAGGCTCGTGAAAGAGCGAACATTAATCACACAGAAAGACAAACAGACACATAAAACAAATAACATCGGGAGCGGTAGACAAGATGGGGAGAGAGGGGGAAGGACACAAACACAACATTTGAGAGCAGGGACCGAGAGACATGGAGACATCGAGAGATCTGTGGGAGGGAGAGGGCTTTGGGGGGGAGGCATGTGAAGGGGGGGGGGGGGAGAGGTATAAACATATGGACACTGCCAGGACTTCCAGGAAAGAAGTTGGAATTTCAAACAAGGTGGATCTGGGGTGAATTAGTGGGGGTAGAAAAGATCAAAGATTTGGATGGGGGGAAGATAAGAGATGGTGGTGAACAGCTGTTTTAAAGACCTGGAGGGAGGAGTGGGATTGAAGGGAGTGTGGGAGTTTGTTCCAGAGGCGGGAGAAAAGAGGAATGAAAGAGTGAAGGTGAGCAGAAAGCCGAGATTTCGGCAGTTTAACCATCAGAGGGTTGCTGGCAGATCTTGTGCGACCTGTAGGAATATTTGGGGGACAGAGCACAGAGAGAGCTGGGGGAGCAAGGCCGGAGAGGAGTCGGTAGAAGACAGAAAGACCACCTACCTGCCTGCGGTGAGTGAGTGAAAGGCCCTCAGAGGTAGCTTCATCGCGGGAGATTCCAATGATTTTGAAAGCTTTGGATTCAACAGCGTGAAGCCGAGCCAGGTGTGAGGCAGGAGCACCAGCCCATAGGGGAGAACAGTATTCCATTGAGCTGCGGATGAAAGCCTTGTATGTGGTGAGGAGCTCAGGTGTGCCGAGGAAGGACTTCGCACGACGGAGGATGCCCAGTCGGCGACTGGCTTTGGAGGCCAGCTTGGAAATGTGGTTTTCCCAAGAAAACCTTGATGGGAAGACCTTGATGGGAGCCTTTTTCGCCTGTTTGGCAGAAGATGGACTTTGGAGTTTGAATTCATTGTCCCCTGAATCGGAGCTTTCAATCTCAGACTCATCATCATCATCAACCACAGCCGATGTTGATGGAACAGATTGCATTGCTGTTAGAGTCTCAGCAGCATGTTTCTTCTTTCTTTTATCTTCATTCTCAAGCCTGATACGCTTTCTGTTCTCCTTCACTGCCAGAGTATTGTCTACAGATCCCAAACGTGAACTTGAGGGATCCTCACACTGCATGGTAAGGAATGCTTTGTCTGCTTCATTCGTCATTTTCTCAAGCGCATCATTTGGTGAGATATCGAAGAGGGATTGAAGATCATCTTTGAACATCTGCTCCTTCACTCTATAGTTTTCGAATGTCTTGGTTCTATTTTTCTTTACCAGTTTGTAGGCATCATACAACTTCAAAAGTTTGCGCTCACAGGAATCTACTCTCTGCACTGGAATTCGTGCTTTCTCCCAGTATGCACACACAGCTTGTACACTAAGTTTGGCACTTTCACGAACTGTATGGTGTTCTTGTATGTGATTGTACACCATTTTCTGCAATGTTTGTCCTTTGGTTGGTAGTCCCCCACATATTATTTCCTTTTCAGACTTGCCCAGCAACCAAACTGTGGAAGAGCTGCGAGTTTCTGCCATCTGAAAAAAACAGGATGAATTAAAAATGTTATTTTTTGAGCAACCTCTAAATAAGCTCCAATTGACCTCATATTTTGTTCATATGATCTTTATAAACATAGGAATAAGGGCAGCCTTGTGGAGCATGGATCTTTAATAGTATTAAATATTACATATATATCTGTGGACCACCCTAATGTGGATGCTGGGTTAATCATTGCTGGAGGCATGTCTATGCTGCTGATGCAGTGCCCCTGCAGGTTCGAGCAGGAATTTGAAATTTGGTGAGGTTGCTGGCGAGAGCTGACCTACTGTTCATGAAGAACACCATGGGATCTTTAACATTTACCAACAAATGCTGGCAGACGAGACTCCCAGTTTAACTTCAATCCAAGCGATGGCACAAACATTGAGCATATGTCTAAGCTATCCCACAAGTCTCACATCCCCCATGATCATCCTTCATTGTGATCGCTTGACGACTTGTCGACTTGTCTACTTGCCGCATAGCATTTTGGAGATGTTTTGGTGGAATGGCCAGTATAGCATCTGTGATAAAATGCGCTAATGCTGGCAGGCCTTTTGTGGTACATCGATAGCAATATTACGCTACGCTTGTGATTTTTTTCCTCCTCTTTTCATGATAGGAAGAAGTGAATCCATTGAATGTGACACCACCGATTCTGGCTGAGGATCAAGACAGAGGAATGCCCATGGATGCCCGGGCGGGAGTTCTCTACTCTCTGCTTATTGGTCTCACAAACAGCAGCAAGCTTTGCTTTCTGACATCACTCACTTCCTGCCATTGCTCGCTTACCTGCATTGCTTACTTACAGGCGTTACTTGCTTACTGGCAACAGAGAAACAATGTTGTTAGAAGGAATTTCTATCGATAAGAAAGCGACAACAAAATAAAAGTGACTAATTACAACTTCATGGCTGCAGGATTTCCTAGCGGTACACACACTCTTCTCTAATCTGCCTAGCCTGGGTATGAATCTTGACCCAGCTATAAGCAGGTGTTTCACAGGCAGGGCGATTCGTCGATGTGTGTGCCATCCCATGGATGGACATTAAACGGGCGTCCCGTCTGACAGCATTAGTTTGTGGACGTTAAAGATCCCACGGTGTCCTTCGTGAAGAGTATACGCACGCTGAACAAATTCCAAATTCCTGCCATAACCAGCAGAGGACATTGCATCAGTGGCACAGTCACTGACTGAGCAGTGACTGTGCCACTGATGGCTGACTGTGCCACTCAGCTGTGCCACTCACTGACTGTGCCACTCACTGACTGTCACTGACTGTGCCACTCAGCCTTGCGCTGAATCTTACTATAATTCACCAAATGTCTGTCTGTCTGTTCCCAGGTACCACAAAAACGGCTGAACCGATCGCAACGAAATTTTGGATGTGTAATCCTGGGACCCCCTGGAGTAAAATAGGCTATATTGTTTTTCCAATTTTTTCCCAATTTTTCCAATTTCCAATTTTTCCAATTTTCCAGTTTTTCCAAACACGATGGAATAATATTTACCGATATGAACAGTGATGTGGCTTTTTTTGAAATTCTACAAATACCGTTTAGATTTTGATGATTTGCGTGTGATATGATTTAACGGATGTTTATATAAATCGTTTAAAATAAAACGAGCCTTCAATTTATGATATTTTGCCTTTTCATTTGGGCCTCCCAATTGAAGCCCCGCCCGTGGGGCGGGTACCGTTGCTAGTATGAAAGAATAGGAAAATTACAACTTTTTGATTCCTTTCTAAGTAGGCCTATTTGTTTTTGATCATGCTCATTTGGGGAAAGTATGTATTGAAATAAATGAACCATGATGATGCTATTCATAAACATTAATGTCATAGTCAAGGACAATTCAAAGGAATATCAAAGAGTGTAGATCAGTTAAAAGGAATCACGTGATCATTAGTAGATCTGTCTATTGCTGTTCCTTTGTGCTAAAACATATTGGCATTTAATATTATTGGCCAAGAATAACAGCTAGGATGTCTCAATGTCTGAGATGTCTGACTGCAGTGAGTGTACCAATGTATCTCAGTTTCCCTTGACTGCATTATTAAACCCAATTGGACGTAATCCGAAACGGGGGCTTATGGATTGGATCTGTCCGTGCATCCGTGCTCCGCAACCATATCTCGGAGATGTATAGACCGATGTTGTTCATACTTGGGACAAAGACAATACATGAAGGTCTACATATGGACATCATTTTGCTTCGCGATGTGAACAAGAATGGCCGACTGGCAGCCATTTTGTTACTTAAACGTGTCCCCATCCATTTATTGGACATGCATGGACCAATTTTCTTCAAACTTGGCACAAAGACAATACATGGGAGTATACATATGCAGAAAATGTTGTTTTGTCATCTGACCAAAGATGTCCGACTGACGGCCTTTAACTCTGTATAGCAAAATTACTAAAACAACGGCGGGGGCTATGATATTTTGTCATTTTCCTCTTGTTATGAATGAATGAAGTGGAACTTTTTGATGCACAATGTAATCCTTACACATGTTGTGCCATATAAAAAGAAAGTTGATTTCCTTTCACTAAATGTGAAATATTCCTCCAGGATCTCCAGAAAATTTCTCCTCTTACTTGACCCTGAATCCCACATCTGCTCGCCTAAGTCTTCTTCGCCCAATCGAAGGGCTTGGAGGCTTCACCATTGTCATGAAGGTGAATATGTAATATTACTTGGCTAATTACACTTACTCTATTGACTAAATGTAAACTACCTGTCTAAGAAATTGATGATTAATACAATTTTCCATTGCTCTTGTTTTAATTGACATCCGTTGTATTTCCTTTAACTGACTTGTACATTCTCATTGTTAACTGTTGCTTGTTTTGCCAGATAAGGTGGAGTTTTTTTTTTAATTAAATAAGTGATTTCATATGAAGTCTGAAAACTGTTGGAAATGATGGCGCAGAGGCAGCGCTCTTGCCTTTGAGCTGTCAAGTCTGGATTTTATTCTCGACCTGACTATAAGCTGCATCATTGGTGCTTCACAGGCAAGGTGTTGTAACAACGAGTGTGCCATCCATCAGATGTAATGTTAAGCTGGGGACCTGTCTGCAAGCATTGATTGCTGTGATTGATTTCAACTATCCCATGTGTCTTTTGATGAAAATTCGGCGAGTTATCACCGGCACTCTAAACAAATTAAAAATTCCTGCTCAAATCGCCTTCAGTCGAATGTCAAGCCTGGCCAGCTGGTTCGTGAAAGACTGAGGTCAACGACACATGCTCTCTGAGCCGCTGTACCAATAGTAAAAATTGGATATGGCACAAGTTGATGATTATCATCAAGTCAAGCTAAAAAAAGCTCTAAATTATCAACTTAAATTCATTTTATTTTTTAGCAAATTTGACGATTACAAAACAATTTCCGTCGACAAAATGTTTGATCTCACCACACCCACTCCCCCTCTGTCCTTTTGCAAACTAGCATACCTAATAATTAAACAAGAAAACGTCATGCAGAGCACGATACTTGCAAAATCCCCCCCAACCCCCAAAAAAGGTTGCCATTGATCCAGCAAATTTTCCATTTCATCAAGATTAAAATTGACGATCTTGATCAAAGCTCGGGTCAATAAGATTAAAAGTGATGATTTTTCAAATGAAAATTGATGATTTTGGAAGTTTGACCTAGGCTTGACCTTTTGACCTCAAAGGTACTTGGTTTCCCTACTCAGTGAGGCAGTATGCAAATGCTGTTAAATTTTCAAGTCAATCGGATGAAAATTGATGATTTTGGAAGTTTGACCTAGGCTTGACCTTTTGACCTCAAAGGTACTTGGTTTCCCTACTCAGTGAGGCAGTATGCAAATGCTGTTAAATTTTCAAGTCAATCGGATGAAAATTGATGATTTTGGAAGTTTGACCTAGGCTTGACCTTTTGACCTCAAAGGTACTTGGTTTCCCTACTCAGTGAGGCAGTATGCAAATGCTGTTAAATTTTCAAGTCAATCGGATGAAAATTGATGATTTTGGACGTTTGACCTTGAGTTGACATTTGACATTTTGACCTCAAAAGTAGTTGGTTTCCCAATTGAGTGACTCAATATACAAATGCTATTCAATTTTCAAGTCAATCGCATGAAAAAATGGCGATTTTAGATATTTGACCTGCAGATGACCTTTGAGCTCAAAATCAATAGGCTTCTCAATTGCGACGACCTCTACAACTTGGTGAAGATTCATGACGATCGGTTTAGAATTGTGACCTGTAGGCGAGTGACAAATAAACAGACAGAATAACAAATGCAACCGACCAATATACTTGAAAAAATCTTCGATTTTGCAAGTAATAACTCCCATTTTATTTCCAGTTCTCTTTTGTGCAGAAAGCCATCTTTTCTCCTCTGAGATGAATCCTAACCTTGTTTAGCTTCAGTAATTTTTCTATTGCATTTGCAAGGTATTTCCATTGTATAGTTTGTATTGTATTTGCAAGTTATCCTCTCCTCTCCCCCTTCCCATTTCTGGGTTGCTCCACAATAGGCAGAGCAAGACAATGGACACCCACTGCCAGCCTATGCCACACTTATTGTCAATGTTCTTCCACAGAATCTGGCAGCACCATCCTTTACTTTATCCAACTACCAGGTAAAGAAGAAGCGATGTATGGATTTATTCAAAAATTCATTAAGAATTAGATTCATCCCCTGATCTTTCTGGATCTTTAATGGATATGTTTAATTACATACTCAAATCGTGGCTGTTACTTTGTGATTCTAATTAGCAAAATTTATTATTTGGATCTGTCGATCATGAGTACTTTATGAGAATGTGCTTTCACTGACTCGAGTCATTTGTTTCCAAAAAGCTTACAGGTTATGCCCAAATGTACAACGTCACCTTCATCCTTCAGTGGTGCTAATATATTCCATAATACGTAAGCTCAAAGTGCTTCGTGCAGTAGTGATCATCCATTAATTCCTGTTTGTTGTAACAACAGTGAAATGGTACTGAAGATGAATTCCATTCTGCAATGGTAAAAAAAAAAATCTAAATGCATTGGGTAGATTAGGACCGAGGATCGACCTTCGGAAGTGTAGGCAGACACAAGCGAAGCTTCATCCCCGCATCACCCACGAGTGCAGGCGCAGCCAAAGATCCCACGTCCCCTATCAGTTTTTATTACTTGCGAAAATCGAAGATTTTTCAAGTATTTGGTTGGTCTTGTGCGTTATTACTTGGCAAAAAAAAACATTTTTTTTTTGCTAGTATGTTGATCACTCCGGTTTGTGTGTGTGTGTGTGTGTGTGTGTGTGTGTGTGTGTGTGTGTGTGTGTGTGTGTGTGTGTGTGTGTGTGTGTGTGTGTGTGTGTGTGTGTGTGTGTGTGTGTGTGTGTGTGTGTGTGTGTGTGTGTGTGTGTGTGTGTGTGTGTGTGTGTGTGTGTGTGTGTGTGTGTGTGTGTGTTTGTGTGTGTGTGTTTGTGTTTGTTTGTGTTTGTTTTTATCTGTCCGCTCACTTATACTTGCCTACAGGTCACAATTTTAAACCGATCTTCACGAAACTTCACCAAATGGTAGAGTTCGTGTTACGACAAAATCCTATATGTATTTGAGGTCAAAAGGTCAAAAGGTCAACAAAGGCCAAAGATCAACCACTTTTTTCGAATTTCTAAAATCCTCAATTTTCATCCGATTGACTTGAAATTTGAATAGGATTTACATGTCAGCAAAATTAATTCAACCACCAACTATTTGTGAGATCAGCGTAGTCCAAAAGGTCAACATCGGCCAAAATTCAACCACTTTTTCGAATTTCTAAAATCCTCAATTTTCATCCGATTGACTTGAAATTTGAAGAGGATTTACATGTTGGCCAACTGAATTCAACCACCAACTATTTTTGAGATCAGCATAGTCCAAAAGGTCAATATAGGCCAAGAGGTCAACAACAATTTCAATTTTTCTAAAATCCTCAATTTTCATACGATTGACTTGAAATTTGAATAGGATTTTCATTTCAGCGAACTGAATTCAACCACCAACTATTTTTGAGATCAACATAGGCCAAAAGGTCAACATAGGCCAAAGGTCAACAACAATATCAAATTTCTAAAATCCTCAATTTTCATTTGATTGACTTGAAATTTTTAGAGGATTTGCATACCAGGTCACTGAATTATTTTTGACCAATTATTTTTGTTATTTTTGAGGTCATCCAATTATTTTTGGATGACCTATCTAAGGCCACCAATTATTTTTGAGGTCATCATAGGCCAACTTATTTTAGGGATTTCACAAGTATCGTGCTATGCACGACATATTTCTTGTTTTGACACTGACCTTCCATGTGTGATGCAATGCAGTACAGCGTGTTTCGCAGATATTAATCCAGTGGTTTGGAAACATATGTGGAAGTCACATAGCTGTATGTATGCATGCATGTATGTATGTATGAATGTATGTATGTGTATTGGCAGTTTCAAAAGCAATTGGTTAATCTACATATTAAATCAGCGGCAGTTTTATGTCCGTCATGCTACATCATTATGTCTATGATGTCATTACGGCGTACAACGTGTACGACAGCTTACTCCACCGACCGCCATTTTAATTAACATGCCATTCAGGCCGAACACGCCGTCAAAGCAGTCAATCCTGCCATGTGTCACAATGTGCATGCTCTACCTTGACGTTTTTCATTCATTGTGAAACACAAAGAAACCGAGTGTTAAAATGACCATCAAATATCGAAAGCATAGGCGTTACGGGGCTTCCATCGACATAGTACGTATAGGCCTTAGACTTTGTGCCTTCATGCCTCACCTTCAGGCTGTTTCAGACAAATTAGCCCAGGTTTCTTAATACAGTAATATCGTTTTCATATTAATAATAACATTCAGGTTAACAATAATATTATAGTAAATATAACCATAACACTTTAATCCCAATATCGTGAATGCAAAGTTAATTGATTGAAGCGGTGTATGGTTCATGAATCAATGATAAGCAGTGTATGGTACTGATAACTGCGGGACGAAGGAATTAGCCTCGGCTTCTTAATAGTAATATCGTTTTTGTAATAATAATAACGCAACGTTAATAATTTAATGTAAAAATGTGATTGTAACATTATCATGACTGCAAAGTAACTGTATTGAAGCGGTGTATGGTTCATGAATCAATGATAAGCGGTGTATGGTTCATGAATCAATGATAAGCGGTGTACGGTACTGATAACTGCGGGAGTAAGGAATTAGCCCATGTTTCTTAATACAGTAGTATCATTTTCATAATAATAATAATGTAACATTAATAATATACTATATCTAATCATAACACTAATCCATTCGTAGTGACTGCAAAGTTACTGGAGGTCAGAATATATCATATATATCACAATCGCCATGCTCTACTTTTTCGTTTTTCATTCACTGTGAAACAAACAAAGCGATTGTTAAAATCTTATTGAAAGCATACGTGTTATGGGTCTTCCAACGACACAGTACGTATAGGCCAATATTATACTGGACTAACTAAAGTTCATTATTAAAGTGGTGTATTATTTCAGAACCCACGATGTTATCTCCCATGGCCAAGAAGGACTTTTATCGTTGAAGATAATCTTACCGCAATGACGTATTAATACTGTACTTATTGCCTATCCACTGCCCAAACAAAGGGAGGGTTTTCCGTGGAACTCTGTTCCACAGGTCCCTGCTAGTTTATATTGTTGCGGTAAGGTTAAATCCCCACTCCTGACAAAAATTTGTTGTGGTACGACCGCTGAAGTACGAGGGACCAGGGGGGTTCCAAATTTAAGGTGCACATGTCACCAAAGACGGCGATCGAACCCTCACTTTCCCACACCTTCTGGGTGCCGAGCGGTTTTGCATGGTGTGGAAAACGGCGTTACCCCCACAAAATTTATGGACCTGAGTCTAGCCAAATTCGGTCTCGGATGATGCGAGGCCAATTGGTGAAAGGACGTACTGAACAGGTTGGAAAGGAATCAAATGTACAGCCTTTTATTCAGAAGGCACTGAGAAACAGAGACGAAGATACACCTTAACAATGCTTACATATCATAATAAACCCCACTGGTGCCTTCACTCTCTGACATACACACTCAGGGAATAACACTGGTTAAAGGGCGTACCGATGTACGTGCTGGGATTCCTCGCAATTGGCCACGGGGTCTGGTGTGCGCGGCTCGCAGTTCGATGACGTCAGGTCCGCAGGACGAAATGCCGCCTCGAAGTTGGCACGGACGAACTCAGCACAGGTAGATGAACTTCAGCGCAGGTGAGTCATGTAGAAATTGCCAACGCTTGCGGGTCAGCCGGATGGCGCAAAAGATCGGCGCAGACGCAACGCGATGGGTGTCGGGCGTCGAACAAAGGCCAAACACGTGTCGTGGAAGAAACGAAAAGGCAAGCGAGGTCTCGTCGTGGGCGTGGCGAAAAGGGCAAGAGCTCAGGTGTGTCCTCGCGAAGTCCAAAAAGCAAGAGAATCCAGGTGTGTCCTCTGTGAAGTCCCGAAAGCAATAGAATCTTGTCGTCCACGAGGCAAAGAGAGAACAGAGCAGGAGGTCGTCGATGTGGCGAAATCCCAGGCAAAAGAGAATGAAATTGCAATCCGCGTGGGCTTTTACCAGATCCACCCACGCCCCTCAAAATGTTCCACAGCCTCCCATTGGCTGAGGCTTGTCGCATCATGGCGACGGGTTCCCGGCTCACCATTGGTCATGTGGGCCGTGCTTTTGACCACGCCTTTCTGCACATCTGGTGTTATGGCTTCCCTTGACCACACAAGGGTTTGACATTCTGCCTAACTCAACGCATATTTGGTCTTTTTTTACTACTCAATGGGAAAGGGCTAATCTTTACATTCAATAAGACATAACTGACTACTGCAGGCTACATGTTGTCGTGCAATTGACTATAGGGAGTTTTCCTTCATAGCACAACCGCAACAATATGAATTGGGTGTGCGTTAGAAAGGTTATGTTGTTTCTCTGTGAGTTTCAAAGCAAAATACCTTTGCTAACACCCAATTTCCAGGGTGCTTGCCATATTAACATGTTTTCCAAATTACTGACCGAAATTTTTTCTATCTGACACTTGACATTTGCCAGCTCTTTGAAAAGAATAATGTTTATGCACATCTCCTTGAAATGTCTATAATGCATAATTTTTCAATTTTGTTTATTGAAATTTGCCCAAAACAAGGGTGGAGGCAACTCTAGGTTTTTAGGTTGTATACATCAAAGTATCGGTAATTAATCGGCACTCATAGTGATGTACAGTGCATTCAGAAAGTATTCAGACCCCTTCACTTTTTTGACATTTTGTTATGTTGCAGCCTTGTGCTGAAATCGTTTAAATTCATTTTTTCCCTCATCAATCTACACTCAATACCCCAGAAGGACAAAGAGAAAACAGGATTTTAGAAAGTTTTGCAGATTTATTAAAAAGAAAAAACTGAAATGTCACATTGACATAAGTATTCATACCCTTTGCTATGACACTTGAAATTTTGCTCAGGTGCCTCTCATTTCTCTTGATCATCTTTGAGATGTTTCTACACCTTGATTGGAGTCCACCTGTGGTAAATTCAATTGATTGGACATGATTTGGAAAGGCACACACCTGTCTATATAAGGTCTCACAGCTGACAATGCATATCAGAGCAAAATGCAAGCCATGAGGTCGAAGGAACTGCCTGCAGAGCTCAGACAGGATTGTGTCGAGGCACAGATCTAGGGAAGCCTACAAAAAAATCTCTACTGCATTGAAGGTTCCCAAGAGCACAGTGGCCTCCATAATTCTTAAATAGAAGAAGTTTGGAACAACCAGGACTCTTCCTAGAGCTGGCTGCTCGACCAAACTGAGCAATCGGGGGAGAAGGGCCTTTGTAAGAGAGGTGACCAAGAACCCGATGGTCACTCTGGCTGAGCTCCAGAGATCCTGTGTGGAGATGGGAGAAACTTCCAGAAGGACAACCATCACTGCAACACTCCACCGATCTGGGCTTTATGGCAGAGTGGCCAGACGGAAGCCTCTCCTCATTGAAAGACACATGAAAGCCCGCTTGGAGTTTGCAAAAAAGCACCTAAAGGACTATCAGACTGTGAGAAACAAGATTCTGTGGCAATATGCATATATATTTATATATATATTGCTGTATATATATATATATATATATATATATATATATATATATATATATATATATATATATATATATATATATATATATATATATATATATATATATATATATTGTTGCGGATATGAGGACTGTATTTTTTTTATTGTGTGCTTTATTATTATTATTATTGTTATTCTGCGCCCCCTGCCTCCGGAGCTGTGTAAAGGTCAAAGGGCGTCCCATAATTAGTCCACAAGCATACACGTCAGCCAATCATAGAATATCCCTGTTCGATAGTTATATCTTATTCTGTGTTTTAGGGTAAGGCTGTGTCTCCCATTAATAGAAGTACTCCATTGCACCAAGTGAAAGAGATAGATTCCCTTCATTCCCATTCCCAAGACCTCCATTCCCCCTTTTCGTCGATTGGAAACTACCTCCGCTCCAATTGCCGCCATTGACCACGAGGCAGGGTTGGGGAAGAAAGGCGGGTCCCCACCTCGTCATAGAGGGGAGGAGTGAACCAGCCCTTGCCGACCAACCCAGAACGAGGGATTGGCTTTAGAGGGCGGAGAGAGAACGTTTTGGGGAGGTTCGCAAAAGGGTCAAGGGTGGGGCTTATATGACCCGAGGAGAGGCCCCCAGAGAGAGTCGAGGAGGGAGGAGATCAGAAGACAGAAAGGCCTTGAGTTGGACTAAGCAAGAGAGGAAGTTGTTGGACTGGGTGGGACTAAGAAAGAGAGAGAGAGAGTCCTGAAGCTTGTGAGGGAAGGAGAGAGAACCCGTCACACTAAGGCTCCACCAAGCTCCGCGTTGGTTCCACCAAGCGTTCACCTCCCCCAAGGCTCCACCAAGCTCCACGTTGGCTCCACCAAGCGTTCACCTCCACCAAGGCTCCACCAAGCTCCGCGTTGGCTCCACCAAGCGTTCACCTCCAGCCATCCACCTCCTGCGATTCCTGTCATCATTCCCCGCGTGAGTCTGTCTTTTGTTTGTTCTGTCCTGGGTTAATTAAGACTGTAGGTAAGCTAGTATTTTCACTGTGTCACCTGCGTCTTATGTGCTGTAAATAAACGTGACTGCTTTCTTTTTGCTTATGTGTGTAAATAGTCAATAAATTTAGTAGTATTTCCAAACCTTTCTTTGCCTTCGTCTTCCTCTTTGCATTCGTCGTTTTAGTCTTTTCCCTCATTGAGCAGCCGCGGTGCGATCCGGCCAACGTTTGGGTGGAATCGGGTTCTAATCGGGGAATAACTGTTCGGTCGCGGTAATACCAACCGCTCGGTAAAATAACATCTTTAACCGCGTCCGCAACAATATATATATACATATATATATATGTATATATATATATATATATATATATATATATATATATATATATATATATATATGTATATATATATATATATATATATATATATATATATATATATATATATACATATACAGACTTGGCATTTAATATGGAATTTTTTTTTGTGGGGGTGAACTTACTTTTCAAGATGACTTGGAACCAAAAGTTCATTGGAATTATGTTGAAATTATTCTAGATTTTGTTAATGTGACCTTTAAAAGAAACAAAAACCACATTTGACATTTCGAAGCAAATAAATTTATCCTTGAAAGTGATGGAAACTGATATCGAACTCAATTTGACGGACGGTACTGTGTTAAACTTCTGTACGTTTTCCAAAAGTATCTCTATTTTGCACATTAGCCAAAAAAATTTTCAACAAAAACAAAAGCTAAATTATGACTGGGATTACGGACAGTAAAATTACAGTTCAGCACTTCGTGTAACCCCCACGAGCATTCAGGAGAGCACGTACACGTTGAAGCATGCTGTTCACGAGATTTGCCGAGGTTTGGACAGGAATCGCTTGTCATGCAGTGACAATAGTCTGCTGCAATTCACGCACAGAGGTCGGCTGCTGGACCAAGTGGTCGATTTGACGCGTTAATTCTGCGCACAAGTTCTCTATCGGATTCATATCCGGGGACATGGCACGCCACTCCATATGCTCTACACCACGGTCAGCAAGAAATTGTTGGATCATGCGAGCACGATGAGGCCGTGCATTGTCATCTTGGAAGACAAAGTTTCCTCGAAAGGCTGCACGAGCAAATGGAAGCAATGTTTCTTCCAGAATGACCCTGTACTTGAACTGGTTCAGGTTTCCATTCAGAACAACCAGGTCAGTTTTGCCCCCTGCATGAAAAGCAGCCCAAACGGTCACCCCATCATCTCCAGCTTGGACTCTTGGCACTATACAATCTTCGTTATGGGCTTCATGCACTTGTCTGCGCACTGGGACGCGGCCATCTTGACGATAGACTAGAAATCTGACTCGTCACTGAAGGTCACGTGATTCCAGTGTCCTGGCTGCCATTGACGGTGCTCTCTGGCCCACTGCAATCGGCGCTGGCTGTGTTGTCTGGTCAGGCGTGGCTTTCTCAGGGGACGCCTGGCACGATAGCCTGCTTGAACCAGTCGTTGGTTGACTAGCCTTCTGGATACAGGCACATTTGTCAGTTGCTGCCACTCAGCCCTAAGCCGATTAGCTAACTTGGTACGGCCAT
The DNA here is from genome assembly GCF_964187855.1 of Myxine glutinosa. Classification (NCBI taxonomy): domain Eukaryota; kingdom Metazoa; phylum Chordata; class Myxini; order Myxiniformes; family Myxinidae; genus Myxine; species Myxine glutinosa. Next base: position 312,629,188 of record NC_136261.1, on the reverse strand, counting down.
TGCAGACTAACCGGTGCAGCTGGCGATCATCTCTCCTTGTGGTTCTACATGGACGTCCTGGCCTCGGTATTGGAGTAGGGACACCCCTCTGAGCATTTCGTTTCAGGATCTTTGACACCTGACCTTGAGTGATGCCATACTGCTGAGCAATAGCACGCTGTTTCATGCCAGAATTTCGTAAAGCCACCACTCCATGACAAACAGCATTGTCGAGTTGACGGACCATCTCCAGAGGAAGCGGCAATAACTTTTGTAGATGTGCAGCAGTTGTTTTCCACTAATACAGAATGCAACAACCCTTATATACCCGATTGTGAAGCCAATCGTCAAATGTACCTGTCCTTACATTTTGTCACGCCACCTGTGATATAATCCTGTTATTGACTTCTTGCTGCGAAAGACAATCAGTGACATGGTTCTTTCAACAAAGACATCACCGAAGGGTAAAAGAAACTCACCAGATTGATATACTGAGTACAGAAAGTAAACCCAAGTCAAGAAAAAAAAATATTCCATAATAAATGCCAAGTCTGTATATATATATATATGTATATATATAAAGTCGTGGCCAAAAATATTGGCACCCTTCCACTTTTTTCAAATAATGCATCATTTCTTCCAGAAAATTGTTGAAATTAAAAAATCTTTTGGAATCCACATGTGTGTTTATTTGGTTTACAGTGGAGCAAAACAAAAAAAGCTGAAAAAATTACTAAATCTTAGCTTATTCCACACAGAAATCCTAAAAAGGCCCGGATAATATTATTGGCACCTTTTAGAAGTTGTTAGAAATAATTAGATTTCAAGCAGGTGATTCTCCTTTACTTCGGAAATGAACTCGCCTATGTTGAGTTGCAGGTGCCTGCAATATAAAAATCATTCAACCAGTTTCAATAGAGAAAAGGAGTTATTCTGCTGTTTTGTGTCACGGTGTGTACTGCAATGAGCATGGAGAAAAGAAATAAAACCAAAGAATTGTCTGAGGATGTCAGACACAAGATTGTAGCCAAGCAGGGACAATCTCAAGGCTACAAGTCCATCTCCAGAGACCTTGATGTTCCTGTGTCCACCATATGCAATGTTATCAGGAAGTTTAAGGCCCATGGCACTATAGCTAACCTCCCTGAACATGGATGCAAGTGAAAACTTGATCGAAGATTGCAGCAAAGGATTGTTCGAATGGTGGAGAAAGCACCTCAATCAACTTCCAAACAGATTCAAGCTGACCTTCAGACACAAGGTACGACAGTTTCAACTCGCACCATCCGTCGCCAACTCAATGAAAGGGGATTCTATGGTAGGAGACCAAGGCTGAGAAACAGACATAAGAAAGCCCGACGGGAATTTGCCAAACACACACCTGAAGAAGCCAAAATCCTTCTGGGAGAATGTCCTGAGGACAGATGAGACCAAATTAGAGCTTTTTGGTGGAGCTCATCATCTCTATGTTTACAGAAAACAAATGAAGCCTTCAAAGAAAAGAACACCTTCCTGACAGTCAAACATGGAGGACGTTCAGTGATGTTTTGTGGTTGCTGTGCTGCCTCTGGCACTGGGTGCCTTGAATGTGTGCATGGCATCATGAAATCAGGAGATTACCAAGGCATTTTGGAGCGCAATGTTCAACCTTGTGTCAAAAAGCTGGATCTCTGTCAAAGGTCATGGGTCTTGCAGCAGGACAATGACCCCAAAAACATTTCAAAAAACACCCAGGAATGGTTCAAGACAAAACTCTGGACTCTTCTGAAGTGGCCAGCAATGAGTCTAGATGTAAATCCCATAGAACACTTGGGAGAAGGCACCCTTTGGGAGAAGGCTGAAAACAGCACTTGGGAGAAAGCACCCTTCAAATCTGGGAAAACTGGAGCAGCTTGCACAATAAGAGTGGGCCAAACTGCTAGTAGAGAGGTGTAGGAAGTTCTTTCATGGCTATAGGAAGTGCTTGACTGCAGTTATTTTGTTCAAAGGCTGTTCTACCAAATATTAAGTTACCATTTCCTTTTTTACCTGGGCAACGTTGAGGATGAAGCACTCTTTGCACGGGTAAATTTGTCCTCCTCCCCTCCCCTTCTCCGTTCCCCCCTCTCTTTCCATCCTCCCCTCCTCACTCCCCTCTCCTCGCTCCCCTAACCCTCCTCCCCACCCCGTGGACAATGCCAGGTACTTCAGCTAATATACACATGCACAGAAAGTGGAAAAAATGGAAATATCAATGTAAAATCACTTAATAGGGTATTGGGCGAACACGTGCAGCCAGTACGGCCTGCATGCGCCATGGCATAGAGTCCATCAATGTCTGGAATTCTGCAGGAGGGATGCAGCATCATTCTTCCATGAGTCACTGAACTAATTCTTCAAACTTTAATGAAAGCGAACCAAACTTCCGGTCTGCACCTACCCCTCCCATATGTATGTCCACAAAGTGTTTATTTTTAATATTTTGAAAATATTTATTTATTTTTTACATTTTTTTAATAAAAAAAAATATTCAACTAAGATCTTCAACTTGAATTGCTTATCAAAATGTAATATCACCGATACTACAAAGAAATTTGTACAAAACAAGTTTTTATGTATTATTATTGCTGTAAACAATGACAACACAGCAACTCATGTACAGTCATTATCCTCAGTTAAAACAAGCCTGTGCCTCTGTAGCGATGTATGATGAGGCGAGCATAGCGAGCCGATCCACGCTAGTATGCATATATTTGTATGATTCATAGTTATAGTCTCAACAAACATTTTGTGCATGTATCTTTCGCCTGTCCCCCACACAGTGGGAGACAAAGCAGCCGTCAGATTGAGATGGCCTGGCTTTGTTTTTTTTGTTTTTTTTAATTGCTTCCCTGTTTCTTTATTTGCCATTGAGCTTCAGTGTGTCTTTCCAGGCCATAACGTTTTTTACCATTTGAGCTTTTGTAATCAAATTTTCAACAACCAATTATGATGAGAATATGGACAAAAATCTATAATATAAGAGAGATGTTTTTCTGTCTGTCTGTGTCACCATCTTTCCGATGGCAAAACGATTGCCAAATGGATGTTTGTCAAACTTTCAGAGGTTCATCAGTGAGTGCTGGTGAGTGCTTCGGCAATTTTGTTTTGAAAATTGTGTAAAGAAAAGTTGTATTTTTTTGCATTTTTATGACTATGACTCTATCGTGCCTAAGACTTTGTATCTATCTGAATGGTAAAACGAAATGATCCTCGACCCCATTCCTTAGTGGGTTAGTGAAGTGCTTTAGTCCCCCACAAAAGAATGGAAAAAAAACCTACAATTTGATTTCTTCAAAATGTCCACAGGATTAGACCAGCACCGGGAAACACTGGGTACCCCTGCTAGTCATTAATACAATTTATAATATATAAAAAATAGTTTTCGTCAAGGCTAGTTCAGGTACAAAGGGGATGTGGATGGGCTTTGCATTTTGAGATGCTTTATGTTTGACATTGCATTGATTTTGGCCACACTTGTTTGATTCATTGGGTGAAAGCAACATAACATGCTATCTGAAATGACAATTTTTCTCATAAATCGGGCTCCTTGGATTAGCTCAGTTGATCTTGACTCAACGTTGAAGATCATGCATCATATTGATTTGTGCTGAAATTCCTGCCTGGGTATTGATGGTTAAATTATGGGATGATTTACATTTGACATAGGACATACATCTTCACTGTTTCTCTTATGTATGGAATATGCACACAGTTAAAGTTGAATAAAGTATTGTTTTTGTCAAAAGGTTTTTGTCATTATCTCAAAATTTTCTGTTAAATATCTGATCAAGTAATGCTTTCCATAAAGTACTTAGCATTGAAAAAAATATGGGAGTTTTTACTGCCAGAATAATTTTGCATTTTTGAATGCCAAATTGGTTCCAGATACACTTTACTCGAACTGTTGAGTAGTGAACCACTGGAATAGTAAATTATCTGAATATGAATGATCGTTTTAAGGCCATTTTCCCCCTCCAGAGCAGGGGTTAGCCTTGCGGGCCCCATGACAATCATGGTTCCCTTGTTGAGGCAATGTTTTTTTTATGGCCAGATGCCCTTCCTGATGCCAACCCTCAGTCACCTCTTACGATGCACAGGGATACAGTGTACTTATTCTAAATCGGGGTACACACCGGGATCATTCATCCCAGCAAGCTGGTACTCAATTTGCTGACCTCGGAAGGATGACAGGCTGAGTCAGTCCCCCTGGCGTTAATTCAGCAATCGACCGGGATTCGAACTCAGGATCCTAGGATTCCAGGCTGTGCCCTAACCACTAAGCCAACACCAGGCTATGAATAGTAAATTATCTGAGAGGCAAAAATCAAGACGGTTGAATACTGTAACTCCCGTACTAATAAGGAATCAGCAAAACAGCGATGACTAAAGCATGAATCACTAGATATAATACAAACCATACCGAATATGGATATTGCTTATAGAAAAGCATCTTAGCAGATCACAAATACACAGGCACGGATTTTAGGGAGTAGGTTGCAGAGATCAACTGCTCAGGGTAGTACTACCGTTCAGATTTAGGATCGTTAAAGTGGTGCCCGGAACCATCTTACACTCTCGGTGTCAGGATTGCTGGTCTTGCTTTCTGTCTCACTCAAACTATAGCTATGCCGCGCTCACTTTAATCTCTCTTTCTTGCAAACAAACATCAAACACTTTTCATCATACACTTTTCTGACTCATTTTCATTCTTCACCTTTACATTCTCTCTCTTTTATTTCTGTTTATGCAGTTCTTTTATTTAAGGTCTGGCCTCGGTGAGGACTATATAGTCCATGGCTGTAGCCTCAAACATAAAAAAAACCAGAAAGAGCAATCAGAGATTGCAGACCCTCACCAGGATGTGTTTTCAGTGGTTTTTTAAGGCTTTTGTGTTAAAAACAAATATAGCGGCCGAACTCCGTGACCTATGACGTCATAATTATTATTTTTTCTCCACCAATTTATCCCTAGATAATGCTCAAGAAATTTCATCTTGATCGGATGAAGTTTTGTACTTGTCGAATTATGACGTCATAATGGAGGCACCTATGACATCATCATTAACATATTTTATTCCCCATGGAGAATTCTTTACAATGAGCTATGTCTCAATTTTTTCTATGCGGCGGTTTTAGAGATATAGAGGTGCAAAGTTTTTCGGTTTTTTCCAAGATGGTGCCAATACCACGTGGCCTATGATGTCATAATTATCATTAAAAAAATTATACAGGTGGAATTGCACCTATGCTGGAAATTTCCTGTCAATCGGACCAACGGTTGCTGAGAAAATCATATTTATTCTGTGCAGACAAACAAACAGACAAACAAACAAACAGACAAACAAACTAGAAATCGGTCAGAGACCGAGGACTTGCCAGAATGTACTTTTCTTTTCCAGGGGTGTTGGTTAGAAGGGAATCGGATAATGTTTGACAGAGTTATTAGTAAAAAAAACAATTTTTGACCTTGAGTTTGACCTTTCAAGGTCAAAGGTCATGGTGCCAAATGAAATGTCGTATGTGACTTCCTATATGTCAGTAACAGTAAGTGTATGCATATCTCCTGTACTTTTAGAGTTATAGTGGTTTGGAATATATTTTAAATGAAAACTCGACCCCCCTGATTTCACGTTTTGGGTGACATTGAGCTTGACTTTGGGCCTAGAGAGTTAAAAATTGGGCACAGTCTATTCCAGGGCAAGGCAAATATGTGTGTAAAGTATGGCGATGCTATGTGCAACGATGTAGACGTAGTACTACGCCAACAAACAGACAAACAGACATAGACAAACCAACCAACCAACATACTTGCCGGAATTTTTCCGGCAAGTAACAAACAAACAAACAAACAAACAAACAGACAAACGGACCCAAATGCAATACCCTCTCCCCCTGCAAGGGTAATAAAACATGACAGGCCAGAAAAAAACAGGAAAAATATTTTGTCCCATTGGCTGTAATTTTCATCAAAATTTCAGACTACTCAAAAGTCATAAATCAAAAAACTACTCAAAAGTCATAAATGATTGGTTCAGTTTCTATTTCTCTCTAACTTCTTTCCACATCTGTCATCATGTTTGACTCTTACTATCCACTAAAAAAAACTAGAGAGTTCATAGAATACCTTACCCAGTGCAGTCTTGAGAAAAAGGACATGAGTAGAGTGTTAAACTCTTGCTTTGTGTTACAAAGTGTGTGTTACAAGCATTAAATATGTTTGTTTTGTTTGTGAACCTTGCATAACAGGTGTGATGGCAACGACACAGCGCTATGTGCCACCATATTTATCAGAACTCGAAATATCAAATACATGGAAAAAAATATAAAAAATTCTTAAACAAAAAATATATAAACAGTTACTCTTCCCTTAGGCTCAGGGCATGAATATTTTTGAAATCTTGCTTAACGCAAAGTTTTTGAAAGTGACAAAAAGGTGATTTTTGTTCTGCAGTGTTCAAGTATATAATTCTATTTAAGTAAAATAAAGATTTTGAATGTTGTAGAAAAAAAATTCAGAAGTTTTACCGCTGTTGATGCAGCGTCTTCTACACCACCCTATGTAACACGTTACATTAGTTAGTTATGCCTGTTGTTTGTGTATTTCTTAACATCCTTAAAAAAACAAGACGTTTCCTGTATGGATTGATTTTCAATTATGTTTGACAGACAGGCAGAGTAAAATATTAATTTCACTCTTCTCTGCGTTTGTGCATTAGGGACGAATTCAGGGCCAATTTTCAGCTAAACTACAAGTTAATTTACTGATCCATGCTCTGATCTGTGTTCAAAATCGAACATTAAATTGAAATCAAGTTATTTCTCAATCATAAAACGACATTTGTAGACAGGGAAACAGACAGACAGAAGTGACCCGATTGCTTAACCCCGCTTTTCGCTTCACATGCGTGGGGTAACTACAATATTCCTGAGGGAACTAATAATCCAGAGTCGAGACTATAGAAGCAGCATGTTCTTTTCTGTGATATGAAGTTAAATGGCAGACCATCAGATTGGTGACAAAAGATAGGTCAGAGAGAAACGTAAACCATTTGTAAATATGAATAATTTATTAAATATATTTCTTACCTTTGCAAACTACAATAAAAAGACTGGGGCATAATAGTTAAGAGTATCTGTTCTGCATTTGAAAGGATGGCAGTTCACACATGCTGCTTCCTTGCTTAACGCTCGGAAGTTTAAAAGGATGTACACAAAAAATGGCATGCACACATGAGAAACTAAAGAAAAGGGAAAGAGTCTCGGGTTGTCTGTGCTCCCCATGAGTGACCTTCGGCAAACGGCAAGCTATTCAACGAACCAATGAAGAGAAAGTCAGTAAGCAAGCGTGCAATCCTCTGGGCATTTGCATTTCTGAATGCAAATGCACAACTCCCCAGAGTGCCATTGGTGACCCCTGTCAAGCAGCCGGGGTGCCAGGGCCCCTTGAGGAAAGCCATATGGCTGGCTGTCACCACATTTTGCCCAACAATGACAGTAAACATTACAAACAGGCAAAAGGGGCACAGATGCCTCCAAGGTTGAGACCTAAGTCTGTGTGGCTACACTGAGCAGTGTGAATGTGTGACAAAAATAATAAAGACTGCACCTTCGCCAGTGACAAATAGGATCTCAACCTTACCATGACACAAACCTCCACAGTAAAGAAAACATCTGAGGAGTTGCTACTTGCCTCTAAAACAACACAATCTAAGCACCACACAAACAGAGGATGAAAAAATAGGTGAGCAGGAGCATGAAGTAGAAGGAAACAGTCCTCTATTTCAAAGGATATTTCCTGCATTCGACATGAAGGACACACGTCACACAGAAAAGGAAAACGTTTAAAGGACCAACTGAAAACATCAAATATATCTTCGAAATTTTAAAATGGTCTCAATTCAAATGATTACATCGGTATCAACTCAAGTCCACAGTACAAAGACAGAATAAAGGAAATAAATGAGCATGGCAGATGAAAAGCAGCTAGCAACTCGAGAAGAATGATGCCAGAATAAATAATTCAACATAATAAGAAAAACAGGTCAAACTACAATGGCACTCGGTGGAGCACATGTCTCCTCTAGACTGAACATCTTACGTTTTGCATCCAACTGATAGATAGATAGATAGATATGGATCTGGACCTGAACCAAAATCAAATCGGCTTGTTCTTGTCGCATAACCAACTCATTCACCATGTTTCTGCCGAATCCGTCCACAACGTTTGTGAAATATCTTGCTATATATATTTTTGGCCCTATCTCTCAATAGTGAAGAATCACAAAAAACTAGATGGTATTCATAGAATACTTACCCTGTGCAGTCAACTTGGTGCGAACCACCTCTTCTGTTTTTGAAGGCGGGGGAAGTCACGGTTTTTCGAAGCTGTCCCGACCTTCACGCACGCTCGAAGTTAAGTAATTGTTCACAATTGTATTTTGGTCGAAACTGTATTTATCTTACGTGTGTGTACCTATAGTGCGTCCCTATCGGTACACACACGGTGCTAATCGGTGTTAATCGAGATTTATCGGTGTTAATCTTTCATACCTGTATAGAGTGGTCGAGTATTTCGTGCCGCGATCTATTGCGGCCTTGTTGTTGTTCTTTAAGCTTCCTACCTGGAGGCTTTGTTTTCTCTCAGCGGTCGATTGTGGTCCTGCTACTCTCGTTCTCTCAGTGTTTTCCCAGTCTTTTCACTCCATACTTCCTTGTTTAAAATCTTAACTAAAAAAAAAAAAAAAAAATACATTTCCTTCTTTGTTCTTTTCGTTCGTTTGTTCTTCGACCACATGTGTCACCCCCATTTCACTCCCATTTTCACGCCATTCCCCAGATCTGTTTTGCCCTGTTCTTTTTGCTGACATCTTTTGCCCTGTTCATGTGACTCGTGGTTGTCCCTCCAGGCTCCCTCTCCCCGTTGGTTTTTTTTGTGAATATTAGACTGTTCTTCACAGTTCTGTTTAAATATGTTTAAACTTTCCCCTGCAGTGTTTTATTCAGTGGTATATTACAACACGCTGTTTGTCTTCCTATTTAAAAGGCTCTTTTCAATTTCCTCTCCAACTCATTCTACTTCAAAAAAATATTCAATCTCTTATAATTCTAAATCACTATATGCTCTAAATACACATTCATTCCACACCTCCTCCATCGTTCTTAAACGGATCTCTAACTTGAAAATCACAATAAACCCAATTTGTTATAAATGTTCGTCTTTCATGAATCATCCACTTTCTAAACTCCCCCCTTGCCCCTCCCCTCCAAATCTCTCCCCTTGCTCCTCCCCTCCTAAACTCCCCCCTTGCCCCTCCCCTCCTAATCTCCCCCCTAACCCCTCCCCTTCAAAACCCCCCCAACCCCACCCCTTCAAATCTCCCCCGCTACCATCCCTCTCCAATTCTCCCCCCTCCGACCCCCTTCTCAAAGCTGCCTCCTCCCCACTTTGTCTCCATTCTATCTCATACCTCCACCTCCCCCAACCTTCTACTTTCCTCTGCCACCCCTCAAAGAACCCCTCACTGTGCCTCATCCCATCACCATCAAACCTTTCATCCTCATCCTTCCCTTTCTTGTAACTCTTCTGTAATCTCTGACACACTATTAACTGCTCTTCCTACCTCCCCCGCCCATCCTTCATCTGACCCTACCCCACCCCTCCCCTCTCTCCTCATAAACTATATGGACCTCAAACATCCGGGGCCTTCGCTCAAACCTGATTGATCTCTCCATTCAGGTTGCTTCTGACAATCCAGACTTGATCTGCTTAACAGAAACTTTCCTCCTTCAAGATGTCTCTGATTCCTTAATATCTCTTCCTGGTTACTCCCTCCTCCGGTATGATAGACCTGAGCCTCGTCCTGGTGGTGGAGTTGCTATCTTTATCAAAAACTCTCTTCCTCACTCTCCTTGCACTGCCCTCTCTCCACCACACCCCCAGGAGTACCTCTGGCTATGGCTTCTTCTCCGCTCCCACCTTTTGTTCATATGTGTTCTGTACCGTCCTCCAAACAGTGATGACTCCATTTACATGTCGCTGTCTGACAACATGGACTAACATCTATCAACTCATCCCAACTCTCTCTTCCTCATATGTGGCGACTTCAACTGTCATCATGCCAGCTGGCTAGGTGTGGGTTCCTCTCTCACCAGCCATGGCAACTCAGCAAAGGACTTCTGTGACTCATTGGGACTGACGCAATCTGTCAATTTCCTGACCCGGATCTCAGTCAATGGAGTACCTTCTCTTCTAGACTTGGTTATGACAAACTTCCCTGCAAATGTCTGCTGCTCTTCTTCTGCTCCAATCGGTTCTTCTGATCATGTGCTTGTTAAAGTGGACATCTCTTCATGGTGTCTTCTGTCTTCTACTGTCTTCTACCGACTACTGTCTACTGTCTACCGAAGATCTGTCTTCTACCGACTCCTCTCCGGCCTTGCACCCCCAGCTCTCTCTGTGCTCTGTCCCCCAAATATTCCTACAGGTCGCACAAGATCTGCCAGCAACCCTCTGATGGTTAAACTGCCGAAATCTCGGCTCTCTGCTCACCTTCACTCTTTCATTCCTCTTTTCTCCCGCCTCTGGAACAAACTCCCTCACTCCCTTCAATCCCACTCCTCCCTCCAGGTCTTTAAAACAGCTGTTCACCACCATCTCTTATCTTCCCCCATCCAAAACCTTGATCTTTTCTACCCCCGCTAATTCACCCCAGATCCACCTTGTTTGAAATTCCAACTTCTTTCCTGGAAGTCCTGGCAGTGTCCATATGTTTTATACCTCTCCCACCGCCCCCTTCCCATGCCCCCCCCCCCCCAAAGCCCTCGCCCTCTCTCAGATCTCTCGATGTCTCCATGTCTCTCGGTCCCTGCTCTCAAATGTTGTGTTTGTGTCCTTCCCCCTCTCTCCCCATCTTGTCTACCGCTCCCGATGTTATATGTTTTATGTGTCGGTTTGTCTTTCTGTGTGATTAATGTTCGCTCTTTCACGAGCCTCGATCTTGTATACAAAAAAAAAAAAAAAAAAAAAAAAAAAATCTCTCTGGCCATTCTCAGAGAGCCTCCTCAGCGTCGACGAGTCTGGCATTTCACTCAGGCCGACTGGCACGGGCTGCAAGCAGCCATCAATCATCTGGACTGGTCTCCCATCTCTACTGCCTCTCACATCAATTCTTCCTGGGAATTCTTCCAAAGCAAACTGCTCTCTCTCATGCACAGATTTATCCCATCTCGTCTTCAGTTCTCTTACCCTTCCTCCCATCCATGGTACACTGAATCTTGTGGTGAGGCAGTTGCCCTGAAACAACTTGCCTTTTCCGATTGGAAGGCAAATCCAACTGAAGGAAATCTCAGTTCCTTCCACCAAGCTCGGAACAAGTGTGTGTCTACCCTCAGGAGTGCCAGGGAGCACTATCTCTCCACACTCAAGAATGAACTCTCAAACCTGTCTCTTTCCTCCAAATCCTGGTGGCGTCTGGTCAAATCCGTTTCTGGTGTTTGTTCCCCCTCCATCCCCTCCCTCACCTCAAATGGCTACACAGTTGACACCGCACGTGACAAAGCCGAATGCCTCAACTCTGTGTTTGCCTCAAAATCTTGTGTCCCAAACCCATCTCTCTGTTTCCACCTTACCCAGTCGAGCCCAACTGCTCCTGGACTCTGTCCTTCTTCTCTCTTGTGTCTCTCTTGTGTCCTTCTCTCCTGACAAGGTGGAGAAGTTTTTGTCAAACCTCGACTCTGATTCTGCAACTGGACCAGACGGCATCAGCCCACGGGTCCTAAAATCCTGCTCTGCCGCTCTATCTCACCCTCTCTCTGTTCTTTTCACCCTCTCTTTTGCTCAAGGTCATCTGCCAGCATCCTGGAAATCAGCAAACATTACCACTTTACACAAAAAGGTGCAAAAACAGATCATTGCAACTACAGACCAATCAGCCTACTCCCAATTATCAGCAAAGTCATGGAAACCATCTTTGCTTCGGATATCAAATCCTTCCTCTTCTCCAATGGCTTGATCTCCAATCATCAAATTGGATTCAGACCAGGTCATTCTACTCTGGACATGTTGCTTCTGCTGTCTAAACAATGGATGGAGTTCCTCAATGCCAAACAGGAAATCAGAGCTGTCTCCCTCGACATATCACGTGCCTTCGATACGGTCTGGCACCCCGCTCTGCTCACCAAACTCTCCTCCTATGGTATCCATGGAAATCTCCACGCTTGGCTTGCGGACTTCCTCTCTGGTCGTAGTCAACGTGTGGCCCTGAATTGATTTCTCTCATCGCCCCTTCCTGTTCTTGTTGGAGTTCCCCAAGGTAGTGTTCTGGGCCCTGTGCTTTTTCTGGTCTTCATCAATGATCTATCCGACTCTGGAAAATCTTCTCTATCTCTTTGCTGATGACTCCACTCTCTGCCGCTCCATTCCTCATCCCTCAGATCGGCAGCCTGCAGCCTCCTCACTCTCTGCAGACCTGGACAAAATCACAGACTGGTCAAACAAGTGGAACATGTCTTTCAATCCTGACAAATCTCACACTCTTACTATGTCTCTCCGAAAAGACCGACTGGAAAACCCTCCCATCTACTTTCTCAACAATCCTCTCCAAGAAGGTATGTCACTCACGCTTTTGGGTATCACTATCTGCCATGATCTTTCTTGGGAAAACCACATTTCCAAGCTGGCCTCCAAAGCCAGTCCCCGACTGGGCATCCTCCGTCGTGCGAAGTCCTTCCTTGGCACACCTGAGCTCCTCACCACATACAAGGCTTTCATCCGCAGCTCAATGGAATACTGTTCCCCCCTCTGGGCCGGTGCTCCTGCCTCACACCTAGCTCGGCTTCACGCTGTTGAAACCAAAGCTTTCAGAATCATTGGAATCTCCTGCGATGAAGCTATCTCCGAGGGCCTTTCACTCACTCACCGCAGGCAGGTTGGTGGTCTTTCTGTCTTCTACCGACTCCTCTCCGGCCTTGCTCCCCCAGCTCTTTCTGTGCTCTGTCCCCCAAATATTCCTACAGGTCGCACAAGATCTGCCAGCAACCCTCTTATGGTTAAACTGCCAAAATCTAGGCTCTCTGCTCACCTTCACTCTTTCATTCCCCTTTTCTCCCGCCTCTGGAACAAACTCCCCCACTCCCTTCAATCCCACTCCTCCCTCCAGGTCTTTAAAACAGCTGTTCACCACCATCTCTTATCTTCCCCCATCCAAAAGCTTGATCTTTTCTACCCCCGCTAATTCACCCCAGATACACTTTTTTTCGAAATTCCAACTTCTTTCCTGGAAGTCCTTGCAGTGTCCATATGTTTTATACCTCTCCCACCTCCCCCCAAGCCCTCTCCCTCCCACAGTTCTCTCGATGTCCCTGCTCTCAAATGTTGTGTTTGTGTCCTTCCCCCTGTCTCCCCATCATGTCTACTGCTCCCCTTATTTTGTGTTTTATGTGTCGGTTTGACTTTTTGTGTGATTAATGTTGGCTCTTTCACGAGCCTCGATCTTGTATACAAAAAAAAAAGAAAAAACGTTTTTTTCTTTGATCCAATATGGTTGCCAAACCACGTGAGTGATTACATCATAAAATTTATATTCCCTAATATAATTGTTGCATCGATCACGCTCAATACATTTCAAACTGATCAGACTAAGCGTTGTCCCTGTCGAATTACGACGCCATAATTACGGCACCAATGTTGTCATTGTTAACAATACTTATTCCCCATGAGGAGTTCTTTACAATGAGCCATGTTTCAATTTTTTCATGGAGCGGTCTTGGAGATATAGAGGTGTAACCTTTGTCCATTTTTCCAAGATGGCGCCTGTAACACGTGACCTATGCCGTCATACTTATACTTAAAAAATTATGCAGGAGGAGGCGCTCCTATGGTACAAATTTTGTCCGTCGGACTAACAGTTGCAGAGGAAAATGTTTTTTCATTCTGATCAGATCAAGCGTTATACTTGTAGAATTATGATGTCACAATGAAGGCACCGATGACATCACATCAACAAATCTTATTCCCAATGGGGAGCACTTGACAATGAGCCTTGTTTCAACTTTTTCCATTGAGCGGGTTGGGAGATATAGAGGTGGAACATTTTTCCAAGATGGCGTGGGTACCACATGACCTTTGACATCTTGATTATGAATAAAAGAAATTCTACAGGCGGAGTCGCTCCGATGATAAAATTTCGTTTCAATCGGACCGACAGTTGCCGAGAAAAGGATTCTTTAAAATGCAGACACGCCACACGTATACCACACATACGCACGCACACACAATCACTTCGCGAAAGCAGGGTAATTATAGTATCTGGATCCGGATCTACAGACTTGGCATTTAATAAGGAATATTTTTTTTGTGGAGGTGAACTTACTTTTCAAGATGTCTTAGAACCAAAAGTTCATTGGAATTATGTTGAAATTATTCTAGATTTTGTTAATGTGACCTTTAAAAGAAACAAAAACCACATTTGACATTTCGAAACAAATAAATTGATCCTTGAAAGTGATGTAAACTGATATCGAACTCAATTCATGGACAGTACTGTGTTAAACTTCTGTACGTTTTCCAGAAGTATCTCTTTATTTTGCACATTAGCCAAAAATTTTTTAACAAAAACAAAAGTTAAATTACGACTGGGATTACAGACAGTAAAATTACAGTTCAGTACTTCGTGTAACCCACGCGAGCATTCATGAGAGCATGTACATGTTGAGGCATGCTGTTCACGAGATTTGCCAAGGTTTGGACAGGAATCGCTTGCCATGCAGTGACAATAGCCTGCTGAAATTCACGCACAGAGGTCGGCTGCTGGTCCAAGTGGTCGATTTGACGCGTTAATTCTGCCCACAAGTTCTTTATCGGATTCATATCCGGGGACATGGCAGATCACTCCATATGCTCTACACCATGGTCAGCAAGAAAGTGTTGGATCATGCGAGCACGATGAGGCCGTGCATTGTCATCTTAGAAGACAAAGTTTCCTCGAAAGGCTGCACGAGCAAATGGAAGCAATGTTTCTTCCAGAATGGCCCTGTACTTGAACTGGTTCAGGTTTCCATTCAGAACAACCAGGTCAGTTTTGCCCCCTGCATGAAAAGCAGCCCAAACGGTCACCCCACCACCTCCAGCTTGGACTCTTGGCACTATACAATCTTTGCTGTAGGCTTCATGCACTTCTCTCTGCACCCGGACGCGGCCATCTTGATGATAGACCAGAAATCTAGACTCGTCACTGAAGATCACGTGATTCCAGTGTCCTGGCTGCCATTGACGGTGCTCTCTGGCCCACTGCAATCGGCGCTGGTGGTGTTGTCTGGTCAGGCGTGGCTTTCTCAGGGGACGCTTGGCACGACAGCCTGCTTGAACCAGTCGTTGGTTGACTAGCCTTCTGGATACAGGCACATTTGTCAGTTGCTGCCACTCAGCCCTAAGCCGATTAGCTGACTTGGTACGGCCATTGCGGACTAACCGGTGCAGCTGGCGATCATCCCTCCTTGTGGTTCTGCGGGGACGTCCTGGCCTCAGTATTGGAGTAGGGACACCCCTCTGAGCATTTCGTTTCAGGATCTGTGACACCTGACCTTGAGTGATGCCATACTGCCGAGCAATAGCACGCTGGTTCATGCCGTAATTTCGTAAAGCCACCACTCCATGACAAACAGCATTGTCGAGTTGACGGACCATCTCCAGAGGAAGCGGCAATAACTTTTGGAGATGTGCAGCAGTTGTTTTCCACTAATACAGAACGCAACAACCCTTGTATACCCGACTGTGAAGCCAATCATCAAATGCACCTGTCCGTACATTTTGCCACGCCACCTGTGATATAATCCTGTTGTTGACTTCTTGCTGCGACAGACAATCAGTGACATGGTTCTTTTAACAAATAAATCACCAAAGTGTAAAAGAGACTCACCAGATTGATATACTGAGTTAAGAAAGTAAGCATAAGTCAAGAAAAAAAAAATCCATATTAAATGCCAAGTCTGTATATCTTCACTAAAATCTAATCAAATAGACTAAGCCTATACCATCTGCTTTGTACTCAAACTAAACGACGAAAAGAACAGATTTTAAAAAAAGTTAATTATATTCATGATTGTTGTCCATATTCATATTTTAATAGTTTGTTGAAATTTGTTGACAAAAGCTGAAATGGTAAGAAGGCTATAGCCTGGCCAGGCACACATACCACACATACATACATACAGGCACACACACACACACACACACACACACACACACACATACAGGCACAGACACACAGACACAGACACAGACAGACACAGACACACACACATACACAGGTACACACAGAACAACACACACACACACACATACACACAGACACACAGACAAATACACAGACAAAGACACACACACAGACACACAGGCACAGGCACAGGCACAGACACACCGACAAAGACACACACACACACACACACACACACACAGACACACAGGCACAGACACACAGACAAAAGACACACACACACAGACACACAGGCACAGGCACAGACACACAGACAAAGACACAAACACACAGTCACACACATACACAGACACAGACACACACACATACACAGATACACACACACACACACACACAGATACACACACACACACACACACACACACACACACACACACACACACACACACACAAACACACAAACACACACACACAAACACACACACACACACACAGACACACACAAACCCATGACTGCAAAAACCTCGTCTTCCTTCCACTGTATTGGTGGATGGGCTAAATATGCCAGATTTTAAAAGCTCTGTTCTAGATAGGGTATTAGCAGATTTCTAGTTAAGGGTGTAGTACTGGTGAACAGGTGATTTTTTTTTTTTTTTTTTTTTTTTTTTTTTAGCCGAACAGTTTCCTTATAGTCTTATAAACAAGATTCATGCTATTAGAGGTCATAGAAGTACCCCTAATTATTGAAAAATTCAAATTTCAATTCAATATCATATTTTGCATGAAATTTGTTATAACTTGGGAAATGCATCATTCTTTTGGGCTGAAAGTTGGACAGGATATTCAGAATATCACTTCCTTTAAAATGATAAAGGCTTTTGTTTATAGGAGTAGCCATTGTGGATTTATTGAAGGACAACCAAGTTTTATCTGGTAATTGGCATAATTAGCTAATTAGTGAACATTTGACATAATTTCACAAAATCCTCTCATCAGGTAGTAGAGTAACACATGTATAATACATGTAGCAAGTTTTGCGTGAAAAGAATGATGGGTGACATAGAAGATAGAAGTAGAAATGTGTTCTTTGTTTTTCCTTGTTTTTTATTGACGGTCTAATTTATGCAAATTATATGCATGTAATATGACAAAGAAGCGTTGAAACTGGTCTGAGTTAAAGCTAAGATTATATCTTTCAAGAAAAACTGAAAATTAGATATTAACTTGACTTTGTTTTTGTGTAAAGGCCTCTCAAAGGTACTTATGTAGTTTTCTCAATTTTTCACCAGTACTACACCCTTAAGCTACTAGATGATGTCCACAAGAATTACGCTCAGGTATTTCCTGCCCTTGTTCGAGGAGAAATGGCAATGGAGAAAAAGGCAATGGACAATTAACAAACCTTCTTAATCTCAACATCTGAAGAAACACTGTCTCAGAAATATAGACCCCCTGATATGACTCCCAACAACATACAGTATATAGAAGCTTTAAACAGGAATCATTGCAGAATAGACCATTTAACCATTAAACAGAACAAAAATGCCTGGAGGCAGATATAGGATGGAGGAAAAACTGCTGCAGAACAACTGACCACCTCTTGGTAAACTCGGCCATCATCAAAAACTAGAAAAAAGAGATATCAAGCTTTCTATGTCAACACCAGGAATTGTAGCCTGGGTCAATTTTCTGAGAATGTGCTTATTTAAAGTGCTGAAGGCAAATCCTGTTAATTTAGGGCACACAATGTTTTTAGGGGTATTGAGGGGGTGCTGAACTCAAATATACTGTATGCCCAGCTCAAAAATGGCCGATTAATGCCTCAAAATTGAGAAAACCAAGATGGCCACCACTGCCGGGCTGAAATGTATTTATGTACATATCTTTTTGACTAAACAAGGTAGAAACTTGAATGAAATGTGCGTTTGTAGGTTTTCATATATGGGGAATTCAATACCATATTCAGTTTTGAAATAAAATGTGAATAAACTGCTTTAAACTCATATTTATTTCTAAAATAGTCGTTTGTAACGTTGAATAATTCGTCGACCAAATAAGATCCACAAGCAGGTTGATCCTTGGTGTCCATGAGGCTCTTTGGCAACTACTCCTCCCACGGCTCTATACGTACCTGGATGGGATTGATGTTGCACTGAGAGCCGAACTCTCAGATGTCTGCACATCCATAGACGCCGATCACATTGCACAGATGGTCGACAAACTGACTACCGACAGATTTCAGCAGCCCATGAAAGAGTTCGCTGCAGCTCTTGTAGTTGATGATCCGAATGCTGAATTCTGGTGGGACTATATGACTATGGTCAGCATCCTACTCTGCTTCACAAGAGCGCAACGTGGTGGATCATGGGATCTCCACCTATATGCGTTCAAATGTATGCTGCCATTCCTCTTCAGGTACGATCATATTAACTACACCAGATGGGGTACTGTATACCTGGCTGAGATGTCGTTTCTCCCACCAGAAGTCCTCCTCGAGTTCCAGGAAGGCAACTTCGTAGTAAAACGCAATGATCGATGCTTCAATCAGGTATCGGCAGACCAAAGTACGGAATGGCTAAACTCTACAGGAAAGAAGAGTGGAGGCTTAGTAGGTATCACCAGAATAGCATCCGCACTCAGTATATGGACATTGTCGTATAATCTGAGAATGGTCATAGCTTCGCAGACAACAGCAATGCTGAGACTGACAACAGCCGATGAAGACGATGAGTACACACACAATCGGTGCACGAAAAGTAGGATGGAGAAAGACGACTGATGAAGGCAGCATAGTTGTATCGTTGAAATAGCATGGCGTGTTTCAAGATGGCGGTGACACATTGAAGAAGATAATCAACAAGGATGTGGTCATGCCTGTGTTTCAAGAATCTCTGCTTAGTGCAGAACACCTTGGACAGGTGCAAATGAAAATCTTCGTGGACAAACGTCTGTGTGAGCCTCCAGATAGTGACCAGCACTTGGATCTGAAATCACCCGTTCAAAAGAATAAGGCCAAGACATTTGCCGCTTTGTACAAAGTCGTGCAATTTTCCAAGGGCAAGTAAAACACTATTAAAGTGGACAGGAACATTCTACAAAGGCTCATAACAGCTTATAGAGCAGGGCGCGAGGTAAACCTAGAAAATATCCTCCAGCATGAACCAATGACCGACCCACTATCTTTGGACACAACTAGTGGTTGTCTACATTCCACCAACAAGTCTGTATTAGCAAAAATACTGACGCAAAAAGTCCAAACCCCTGCAAATGTTACACTCGATGAACCCAGCTGCCTGGTCATTGATGGCCAAGCACTCGTGATGGCACTTGGAAAGTCGACTGACATTAGAACGTTTGGTGACTATGCCGACACCTTTGCCAACATTGTGTTCAGGATGGGAGAAAAATACCAGAGGATCGACGTAGTCTTCGACAGGTATCAAGACGAATCAATTAAAGCAGGCACAAGGATCAAACGCAAGCAGCGCCGCCGACCGGTGCGTCGTAAAATAGAAAACGAGTCATCAGTTCCTCTCCCATCAGACTGGTCTAGCTTTATGGCACTCGATGAAAATAAAGCAGATCTCGCTCTACTACTTTCAAACCATCTGATTGAACACAGCCCGACCAGATGAACCAGTGGTTGTAGGAGCAGGGGGGTTCCCCGAAGCGACCACTGTCAAGTCATCTGATCCAGATCTCGCAGTCTCCTCTCTGAGGGCTGACGACGAAGAAGCTGATACCCGGCTGATTTTGCACTGCATCCATGCTCATATGGAAACGATAGTTGTGTCTGCGTGATACAGACGTGCTTCTTCTACTTCTAGCACACTGACAAAATGGGCTGTACACGTCTCTATATGAAAGCTGGGATGTCGAAGGCTCCAAAGTATTTCCCAGTACATGAAATTCGCATGTCTGCTGATCAAGTGGACACACTACTTGCCTTCCATGCCGTCACCGGCTGTGATAGTGTGTCTCAGTTCAGTGGCCACGTTAAGAAAACAGCCTGGCAGGTGTTCCAGCAACATCACACTGATCTGATTGGCCTTGGCAAGGGCCCTCTCACCGAAAAGATAGCTACATCAACAGAGAAATTCATCTGTAAGATATATGGTGTGCACGAGGTCGATACATGCAACAAAGCACGAGTAAAGTTGTTTTGTATCGGTCGTGCACAAGAGACTCTGCCACCAACCTCAGATGCAGCAAAGTTTCACATCATGCGTTCACACTATCAAGCAAGTGTCTGGAACCAAGCACACTCGCCATATCCTGATCTTCCTCCAGTGACCGAAATGGGATGGATGCACCTGGATGGTCAGTTAGTGCCATGGCTACTCTCTCTGCCACCCATGCCGAAAGCTTGCAGGGAGATCACCTCATGTGGTTGTACGAAGGGGTGCCTCAGGCAACGCTGCAGCTGCAGGAAAATTCGCATGGAATACATCGAGGCGAGCAACTGCAGGAAACTTGGCGACAACTGCCGGAACACTCATGACGATCGGGAATAAGTTCATGTGGGCACATCGACCTGTACACTGTTACGGATTCGTCACTTCCGTTGTTGTGGTTTTCATCCACTGTAAACATTTTTGATTCCATGTACTATTATTGTTGTCATTTAAGGGAAATAGATATTACTATTTTCAAAAGGTAAAAAAGTTAATGTTTTAAATGAAACCGGAACCGGACGACGACGAAGAGGAAGAGGAGGAAAAAGAGGTGGAGCGAGTGAGTCGGAGAAGAAGCCTAGCTGCTTCGAGGTCTGGAGCGAACGATTGGCGAACGAGAGTCACGAGTGAACTTTGGGTTTCCCAGGAAAGGGATTCCTGTGACAGAGTTGTTATCGCTGTGACAGATCAACCTGCGTGTCAGGTTTTGCGTTTGATTCCGAGGAGAATCATCATAGTGCCGTTACGCCTCGAGAACGGGCCGTCGGCCATTTTGACTCGCGCTCTTTGCGCTTCGCTCAAGGTTTTTCACTTCACTTCAAACCATTTTCACCGCATTCAGACGCTAATCTGGTGTGTGTGTGTGTGTGCAACGTGGCTTTTGAGTTGGAAATCTGCGGTTCGCCGAGTGGGAGCCGTGGAACGTCCATACCCGAGGGTGTGATTTCCCAGTCGCCTTGAGGGCGCCTTTACACAGCTTTGGCAGCGGGACTGTGACTGTCATCCGAACGGGATTCTGGTCTCGATTAGACATCATTCTGACGATCGCTGGAGCGGATCGACTTTGGCTGGATGCCGGAATAGAGATATTGGGGAATGTTCTTCTTTTCGCTCACTTAGAGCACAGTGAGTTATATTGTACGAACCTGATGGTGCCATCATAGGAAATATATATTGGTTGTACAATTGATTACTATTGTTTTTGTGTTGTTATTCTTGTGTAACCTTAATACAATATTTGTTTGTTGGTAACAATTGGTGTGGTTTCACCATTGACCTTTGACACAGAATAACACATCTTTCTGCTGTGACTCCTCTTGGGGCTCGGAGGTACACCGTGACCAGGGGGTTTGGGGAGGAGCATGTAACAACACACAATGAAGGACTGTATATAACGCTTTGACAGCAGATATGATCAACTCATGCAATTCATGCACAATTAAGTAAAAATTCTTTCCATTGCTGTCATGTTACAAATAAATCAATTGCTTGTCAAATGTTGGTTTACGTCGAAGCGCGTCAGTGTTATTTGAGGTACCTTACTTTGCTTCGTCAAAATTGGAATTGCATCCCTAATATGTTTCCTGCCAACATTTAAATCATATGTGGTGTGCCTCTGGGCTTAAATGGGCGCTCTGTGTTCCTGGTGGGGAGGGAGAGGGATGGGGCTTGTGGATCTTATCTGGTCGACGAATTATTCAACGTTAAAAACGACTTTTTTCGAAATAAATATGAGTTTCAAGCAGTTTATTCACATTTTATTTCAAAACTGAATATGGCATTGAATTCCCCATATATGAAAACCTACAGAAGCAAATTTCATTCAAGTTTCTACCTTGTTTAGTCAAAAAGATATGTACATAAATACATTTCAGCCCGGTGGTGGCGGCCATCTTGGATTTCTCGATTTTGTGCAGCATCCTGCATTCAATAGCATCGTGCACTCGGTGGATCAAGATTAATGAAACTGCACAAAATCATCCATTGAATAATTGCACTTTTATGAAAAGTGATGGAGCACCACATTGATGCTGCGTCACTCATCAGGAACAATAATAGACCAGACGTTAAAATACTGTTAGTCACACAAATTCAAAACTATAAACCAGCTGGAAGTGCCAGTGCTCAAATATAGTTGTAGTACTGTACAGTACAATGGCCACAATCAGAAATGAACGAGCTAGATACGAAAACAAGAAGACTGCTTAATATCCATAAAGTGTTCTATAAAACCATTCCACCCTGAGAATGGACCCACTGAAACGAGAAAGAGGTGGATTCATGGATCTCAATCAGGTGCACAGAACGACTTCGCTATGATTGGTCGCATACGTTAACAGCTCAACGGATCATTAAACCCAATTTGTGCATGAACACGAAGAAAACAAACCAGAAAAACTGTCCATAACTCACGGTGCAAAAAATTTCCAAGAAAAAGTGCAGGGTGATATTCCTATAATGCAAGTTTAAATGAGAACACAGCTCTAACAATTACAAAAGAAGATAAAGGTAAATTGCTAAATAAACCAACAAACATACGTCAGTAATTGGTGGAATGATAGAAGAGCAGGAATGTTCAAAAATGTCATTTGGAATACATAAGAAAAGCTCACTGGAGTGGCAAGCAAAGAAGAGTGCAGCTTAACTGGGATAAAGAACAGGTTGAAATAAATGTCCAAAATGAAGGACACTCCACCAATGGCTGAAAATGGCATGGTTAAGTGAAGTGGACAAGTGCAGGTTCTGCAAAGTTGAAAAAGAAAGCAGCATCAACTTTTCGCGGGATGAAAAATCGAATGTCAGAACAACTATATAAACAAATGCATAACAATGTATATGGGGTAATCCACAAGCATATCTGCAAAAACCATCCTTTTCACAGCTACTGAAAAGTCATTGAAGTAGAACCAAAGGCAATCGTTGGAAACAAAGACATCACGCTCATACTACCTGACCATCCATCAAGCGTAAACATAGAAATTGAGGTATTGCGACCAGATCGGACAAGGTATTGCAAGTTCAGGTTCTCAGAGCTTGAATTCATACATACAAAGAGGAAATGATAAACATATTCTTAGAATCACAATCTTTTGAGTAAACTTTATACACCAAGCATTCACTCCTGAGCAAGGAGACAACATGGCTTTTAACAGACAATGAACAACCTTCAATCTGCTCAAATTCTGTGGTTAGCTGTCACCGGTATTTCAAGGTCTGCAAGTACTCTTCTCTTAAAAGCTTTCCTCAGAAATGACGTTCAACAATAGTGGTGAACATGAAAATGTTTAGCAATGAGGGGTGGTGACATGAGGCAACTCAAGATCTCTCTCTCTCTCTCTCTCTCTCTCTCTCTCTCTCTCTCTCTCTCTCTCGTTTGTGGTGGGCGTGGCGTCATGGCGGTGGTGAGCAACTGCTCTGTGTTGTAGTGAGTTCTTTGTGAGTTTTCCTCCTCCCCTGCCCCCCCCCCCCTCCCTCTCCTTTCCATCCTGTGTACTTTGGCATTTTGTTTTCATCCTTTCTACACCTTTGTCTTCGAGAGAGAGAGGTTTGAGAGCGGACCCATTTTGGGTGCGGCCTACCGGCTTCGACGATGCTTTGTAAGCCTTTTTTGTGCTTATACTGCACGTTTATTATTTATTCTAGTTTGATTTATTTCGGTTTGGTACCTACTTGTCCGGTTCGGACAAGTGGGGGGTGTTAATTTGCTGAGATGGCGAATGCACGCTCTCGGTTAGAGGCGTTCGACAACTTAACAAGGAAGCATGCATTTGTGTGTGTTCCACCCGAAGGAACTTCCACTGAGGACATTGTTTTGTCGGTGGGGAAAATAATCGGTTGTGAGAATGTACGAGCAGCGTCGAGAATGAATCAAAAAGTTGTTGTATTTGTGTCCGATGAAAAATTCGTTCACGATGTTGTTAGTGCGGGTTTAACCACAGAGACAGGTCTCTTTGTCTTGGCGTCGCCTATGGACACTCCGTCGATGAGGGTCGTCATATCTAATGTACCCCCATTTATAACCTGCAACCAGCTGATGTCCGTTTTGTCCCGATACGGAACAGCTGTGTCAAAAATCACAATGATTCCGCTCCGGTCTCAGGATGAACGTGTTAAACACGTGATGAGCTTCAGACGGCAGGTGTATATGGTGCTTCCGGATCGAGGCGATGACACGGGGTTAAACATCACGTTCAAGGTAAAGGTGAACAACCATGAGTACCAGATGTATGCGTCATCGGCCTCATTAACATGTTTTCTGTGCGGAGCTTTTGGCCATGTGAAAAGGTTTTGTCCGAAGGTATCGTGTGTAAGGTGTGGTGAAGCAGGTCATAGTGACGCTGATTGTAAAAGAGATAACACCCCGGTCTCTAACGTACGAAACAACGTAAACCGAAATACCCGAACGGTTCCTACCGACGCTCCCTCGCACTCGAGGAGTAGGGATAATACTCCTGTTCGTGTTAGTGAAAACGACAACACCGCTGATTCGGTAAATAATGAAATAACCCCAGATAACCCACCTGTGGTGGCAGATGCTACGTGCAGTGAGGAGATGGAAGAAAATCCCATTGTGGTGACAAAAAAACGAAGAGCACCTGGTGCTTGTAACTCCAACATTACATTGAAAAAGGTAGTGTTGGATAAAGAGAGTGTGGGTGCAGACGCCCTGGAACGTCTTTCTCAGGTGTCCACAAGCTGTGTTGACACCAGGGAGAAGGAACCTGAATTAATTAATTCTGAAACATTATCGGGCAGCACCGAAAACCTGGGAGAAAAAGTAGATGGCAAGACTAAAGATGATGGTGAGCTCATTAGTGAGCCGCCACCTTCACTACCTGCTGAGACCGAGCGGATTGGGAATGTCTCAGCCCCAAGCTCCTCTTTACCAATGCAAGATCTAAATCATGACACTGGTGCGTCAACTGAGCCAGTGAACATCTCCCTGCAGGAGGGTGAAGCCGAGATTTCAGCTCCTGCTGAATGTCCCGGGTACCAGAGTGAGGATGACTCTACCATAGAACATTCCAGCAAATCTTCGGACTTGGCTGGAATCAAAATGGTGACTGTGCAGACTGATATATGTGACCCGGGTGGAGCTGTTTCTGATTTGTCAGATTCAGAGGATGAAGTTGAGATGACTGAGTTGTCTCAATCTTCATCAGATCAGTCATCCATAGCCCCTCAACTTGTTATTTCTTTTCTGAATGACACCTACCGACACCGAAATGTGATTGTAAAAGATCATTTTCCTGATTTAATTTCATTCATCCAGGCTGCAAAGGACATAATTAGGAGGCCGGATGAATTTCATTTAACAAGGTCGCTGTTTCATCGGCTTAGAAAGGCTGTTACAAAAGCAGGGAGCGAGATTTCCCAACAACCGCTCACGCCTTTTGATAATCCATGAAAAAAATCACCTTTGGAACCTTAAATATGAATGGCGGAGGTGCAAGCCAAAACCGCCAGGTTCAGGTGAAAAGTTTATTTGAGCGCAAGAAAATTGATGTACTCTTACTCCAGGAAACCCATATAATTCAAAATGGGGAGTACGACTGGTGTCGCCTCTTTAAAGGACAATGTTTTTTTAGTAACATGTCTTCTTCTGCTGGTGTAGCCTTTTTACTCAGACCAGGCCTAGTACCTGAGTCATGCCTCTTCCAGGAGGTGATTAAAGGCCGGTTTATTTCATTGGAACTGGTCATTAATAATTTTCGGTTTACACTATTCAACGTTTATGCACCAAGTGAGAGTGTGGAACGAAGAGCTTTCTTTTCATCTTTAATTCGACACATGCAGTCGATAGATCTCAATAATTGTATTTGCATGGGGGGTGACTTTAATTGCACCCTTAAACCCAGTATAGACCGAAATACAGCAGAACCTCATCCCGAAGGTAGTACTGATTTGTTAAATTATTTTTCGGCAGTGGGTGTGCTAGATGCATGGAGACTGCATTACCCCAACAAATCTGAGTATACTTGGGGACGATGTGCCAATGGGAGAATGACCTTCGCTAGACTTGACCGTTGGTACATAAACTCACAGTTCAGGAATGCGGTTATCTCTCCAAATCATTTTCCATCTTTGTTTTCTGATCATCATTTAGTTACCATGGGCCTCTTTTTCCCTCAACCCTTACGCAAAAGTGCATACTGGAAATTCAATACCAGTCTTCTCGAAGATGCTTTGTTTAAAGATGCCTTCCGTGCTTTTTGGGTCATCCAACTTTCAAGAAAGCCCTCTTTCTCTTCTTTAGCATTATGGTGGGATAACACAAAAGCTCAGATTAGAGTGTTTTGTCAGCAGTTTGTTTCAAATGGAACTGACGCAAAAAATATAACAATGGCTTGTTTAGAAGCTGATATTATACGGTTAGAGTGTAAACTGGCTAAAGATAATATCAGAAGAGACCACAGGTTATTGGTTGAAAAGAAGGCTCAACTGAGAAAGCTGATTCAGGAGAAAGCAGCAGGCCTGTTAATTAGATTAAGAATAAACAATTTAAAGGTATCAGACACCCCGAGTAAATCTTTCTTCCAAATGGATTTTGTAAATAAGTCACCCAAAACCCTTTTCTCTGTACAAGACTTTAGGGGAAACATGGTTGCCAACCCTGGAGATGTAAGGTTGTGCATTAGAGAGTTTTTTTCAAAAGTCTATGCAAAACAAAATGTTTGTGAGCAAACCATGGAATTTTTAACTTCTCACCTTTCATCCCTAACTGAGCCTCAGTGCCTGGGCCTGGATTCAACAATTACTTTGCCTGAGCTAACGCAGGCCCTAAGTGAAATGGACTCGGGGAAAGCTCCTGGGATTGACGGCCTACCGGCAGAATTTTTCTTGGCTTTTTGGGACCTTTTGGGCCCTGAATTATTGAATGTCCTGGAATCATCCTTGGTGCTTGGAGAACTCCCACTAAGCTTCAGAAGAGCAGTGGTGTCGCTGATTCCAAAGACTGGGGATCTACGACAGATAAAGAATTGGCGGCCGGTCTCGTTATTATGTACGGACTACAAAATATTGTCAAAAGTGTTGGCCAGTCGGTTGAAGACGGTAATCGGTGATCTAGTCCACCATGATCAGAGTTACTGCATCCCAAACAGATCTATTTATGATAATATTTTTTTGATTAGAGATTTAATGGAATGTGATAGCTTGGAAAAAGATTTTGGGATAATATTCCTGGATTTGGAAAGGGCTTTTGACAGTGTGGATCATGTTTTTTTGTATCGGGTGCTAGAAGCATGTGGCTTTGGTGTCAATTTTAGGGCCTACGTGACTTTGTTGTACAACAATATATTTAGTTTATTTAAAATAAATAACGAACTCAGCTCTCCGGTACAGGTTCAAAGAGGGGTGAGACAAGGATGCCCGGTTTCTGGGTTGTTATTTTCCTTGGTAATGGAATCACTCCTAATTTTATTTAGGAAAAATATTTCAGGAGTGACTGTATCCCCTGGGAGTCCTTCAGTAGTTGTATCGGCTTATGCAGATGATGTCTGTGTGGTTGTTAAGAAGGAGAGTGATATCCCAGCACTTGTTGAATGTTTAAATCTTTTTTGCCTCGCTTCTTCTTTGAAGTGTAACTGGGACAAGAGTAAGGCCTTATGGATTCCCTGTCTCAAGAACATTCCACCTGGAAGAGTGCTGGTACCACCTGTGCATCTACCAACAAAGTTAAAATGGGTGGAAGACGGAGTCAAATACCTTGGGGTTTTCCTGGGATCTCCACATTACGTCCTCAAAAATTGGGGCGGGATTGTTGAGCATGTCAAAAAAAGACTGGGACTGTGGAAACGAGCTCTGCCCCACCTTTCCTACAAAGGCAGGGTTCTAGTGGTGAATAATTTGGTGGCTTCTTCCCTGTGGCATAGGTTTATCTGCCTTCAGCCGCCAGAGGCACTACTAAAGGCAGTGCAGAGGCTACTCGTGGATTTTTTTTGGAGTGGTCACCATTGGTTACTACCAAATGTCATATGTAGCCCCTTGTCTGAAGGTGGCCAGGGACTGATCGACATAAAAAGTCGTATCATGGCTTTTCGGCTGTGTACCATACAGCAGTTGCTGTACAAGGAACAACTGCCAAGCCGACTTCTGGCCTATCACGTGCTGCGAAAAGCAAGCGGGCTCGGATATGGCCTTGAACGTTTCTTAGTCCAACTCCAACATGTCGACACATCTCATCTACCATCATTCTATCAGAGCCTTCTGAATGCCTGGCAAAGCCTTTCGACTAGTCGCCAGCAAGAAACCTATGCTACAAGCATGTTTGTGGAAGAACCCCTTTTTTACGACCTACTGTTTCCTGCAATTCCAAGAAGCCGAGACTTTTATCAACACTTTATTACAGCGGGCATAATCAAAGTGTTGGACCTCCGCCATGATTCTGGTTGGGGGTGGAAGACGGTGCAAGAGATAGCCGATATGACTGGAATATGGTCAAACAGAATAATCGGAAGAATACTAAAGGGAATAGTAAAGAAAAGCTTCCAACTTGGACTAAGATGAACCCAGGAAGTTTTGGTGACATCCAATGACTGGCATTTTCCTGGTTTATTGGTACAGCCTAGTCACGGAGACTTGCCCCCAATTAGTGAGGGACAAAACATTTTTCAGAAATGCAGTCGTAAAGACCTGTATCGGTTATGCACTGCAGTTCTGCTTGGGAACTCACCGTTAAATGGAGTGGCCAGGTGGAAAGGGCTAATGCCGGAAGGGCTCCCATCTGAGCCTGCATGGGAATCAGTATACAGTAAGCTGGTAAGCAAAAGGACAGGTGATCTCCAGTGGCGAATGATACACTGGATCATTCCATCTAATAAATTAGTAGTGAGTCATTTCGCGCCCATATCTACGTGTTGCCCGTTCTGTGTTTACACAGAGGATGTGTTCCATGCGTACGTTGATTGTGCAAGGCTTGTGCCTTTATTTCAATGGCTGAACTACATGGCTGGAAAAATGAAGATCACTTTTTCTCTGTGATCATTTATTTTTGGTTTCAATGATATGAAAGAACATGTACATATGTTGTTTTTGTTTTTAGTGGCCACGGCGAAAATGGCAATTTATTTATCGAGGAAGGAAAAACTGAAAGGAAAGCCGATTGGGCAATGTGATGTCTTGTTCTTTTTTAATGCCTTGATATCTGCAAGACTCAAAGTTGAATTTTGTGATTCTGGAAGAAAGAAATGTATTGATGAGTTTATGAACATCTGGTGTTTTGATGGGATCTGCATGGTGCAGGAGAATGAATTATTGATATATTTGTAGGTTTGTTGGGATTGAATCAGTGTGTGGTCGGTTTTTCTGTTGTTGTTTTTCTTTTCTAGTTCATTGTACTGTTTTGATTTCCTGTCATTATCTCTTTTTCTTTTCTGTATTTTTGATTATTGTGCCTGTATTGAATAGTATCTTCACCGACTGGCTTGTATTTTTATATTTTTGTAATAAAAAGTCTAAAAAGTCAAAAGTCAGTCTCTCTCTCTCTCTCTCTCTCTCTCTCTCTCTCTCTCTCGCTCTCGCTCTCGCTCTCTCTCGCGCTCTCTCTCTCTCTCTCTCTCGCTCTCGCTCTCTCTCGCGCTCTCGACATTGCCTAGCTAATGATCCAGATGGTCACTGAATCAGGTACTCAACAAGCTGAATAAATTCTTCAAATCTGTTTTCTCCAGCCATTCTGCAATCAGCCCTATATTTCCAATACAAAAGCATTCCACCTGGAGGGGAAAGACCAACCCCTTTGTGTGGGACTAGGCCGACCTGAACTTTCCAGGTAACTTGGAGATGCCCCTGCCCTGAGTTATTCGTAACTCACTCACAGCCCCAGAATGCTGGATGAGCAGCATTAGCTTTACTATGCAGCCACCTTTCTTGATTCAGTCTTATCACACCTGTTTTCAAGGTTCCTTCAAACACCTTGACCCTGGTTCTTAATTAACATATTTTCTTATTCTCCACAAGCAGATGCCCGTGGAACAAACATGTATGTGGATATTTGATTAATTACACCTCAAAATAAGTTCACCAACTCATTATGACTATGGAAGCCCAATGAATTAGTCGGAAACTCGCTATTCGCGGTTCCGCTATTCATGAGTTTCGCATATTCACAGTTGATAAAATGCGACATGTTTCTATATCTGCATAAAAGTGATCGCAAATTCCCGGTTTTTTTTCCTATTCGCGGCCGTGTTCAGTGAACTCGCGGTTTTTCAGGGGCGCAAAATTGTATTTTTCACGAGCCGTTAGCTTGACATACGGTACAGTATTTATAAAACCCATCTTTCACCAGCCATGCATAAAGCAGCTGGACATACACAAAAAAAACATCTTCTACGAGCCACGAGCATAACCTGCTTATACATTCACTGCTGTGTGCTTTGTGTTTTCATGGCTTATGCGGCCGCAAATTTTAGCCGCACTATAAGCGAGCTTCGTGAGATATCCCACCAGATGTGTAAACAAGTCAACTCCGCGAATTATAGAATGCATTAGAGAATGAATTATAGAATGCTAGTGTCAAGTGTGCTTATATCTTCTTTATTTATTAGACACCATAGAGATGTAAATGAACACTCATTTTACTACTGTTACAGATTCGTCACTTCCGTTGTGGTGGTTTTCATCCACTGTAAATATTTCTGATTCCATGTACTATTATTGTTTTCAAAAGGTTTATTGTTCATGAACTGTTTTCAAAAGGTAAAAAAGTTAATGTTAAAAGAAACAGGAAACCGGATCGGGACCCGGACGACGAAGAGGAAGAAGAAAAAAATAGGGCGGAGCGAGTGGGTCGGACAAGAAAGCCGGGCTGCTCCGAGTTCTGAAGCGAACGTTGTCGAACGGGAGTCACTAGTGAACTTTCGGGTTTCCCGGGAAATGGAGCCTGCGACAGAGTTGTCATCGCTGTGACCGATCAACCTGCGTGTCAGGTTTTTGGCGGTGGATTCCGAGGAGAATTATCGTCGGGCCATTACGTCTCAAGAACGGGTCGTCAGCCATTTTGACTCACGCGCTTCGCGCGTCAAGCAGGGTTTCTTTGCTTCGTCAGCCGTTTTCACCGCTTTCAGACGTATCTGGTGTGTGTGTGTGCACCGTGGCTTTTGAAGATTAATTTGCGGTTCGCCGACTGTGAGCCGTGAAAGTCCATACCCGAGGGTGTGATTTCCCAGTCGCCTTGAGGGCGCCTTTGTGCAGCTTTGGGCTGTGTGACTGTACTTGCCATCCGCATGGGATTGTGGTCTCGATTGGACATCGATCTGGCGATCGCTGGAGCGAATCGACTTCGGCTTGAAACCGGAATCAACTTGGGTTTGAGGCCGGGAAAGAGACATTGGGAATGTTCTGTTTTCACTCACTTGGAGCACAGTGAGTGAAATATTATGAAGCTGATGGTACCATCATAGGACATATTGATTGTACTTTTGAATACTATTATTGTTGTACTGTTATTCTTGTGTGATCTTAATACAATATTTGTTTGTGAGTAACAATTGGGGTGGCTTCTCCATTGATCTTTGACATACAGAATAACACATTTTTCTGCCGTGACTCCTCTCGGGGCTCGGAGGTACACCGTGACCAGGGGGTCGGGGAGGAGCACGTAACAGAAATTGGGGGCTCGTCCGAGAAATTGGGAACTCGTCCAAAATTGGCCCAAATTGAAATTGGGGTCCTCGTCTGGGATTAAATTCCCTAATAACACTCGTCTGGGTTAGAATTGCCAAACATTCCCAAATTTGGAATTTTTCTAACATTCCCAAAAAATTTTAAAAATTGGAAAATTTTTGTGTGAATGTTAACAGGTGTTAACTAATAGTCACCATGGTGTTTGACGCAGAACAGTTTGCGGCGTCCCCTAATGAGGCACAGTTCCTTGCGTTAAAAAGATCGGAACTCTTGATATTGGCCAGACAATTTAACTTGGAGGTCCAAGTTAATATGAAGAAAGCAGAGATGCAGACAATGGTGGTAGAATCTCTGGTGGGACAATGAACATGGACAGAGGTAGCCTTGGATTGGTTACCCGAGGAAAAATAAAATGTGGAGCTCCGGAAAATGGAGATGCAACTGCAGAGCCAGGAAAGGTTAAAAACAGAGGAAAGGAGAGCTGCAAGGGATTGGGAAAGACTTCGAACTGTTGCGACAATTGATCTTGGTGGAGGAATTCAAACAGTGTGTCCACGAGGACATTAAAGTACATCTGGAGGAAAAGAAAGTACCAGAGTTGTATGAGGCAGCAACCAGGGCAGATGACTATGCCTTGACACACAGGATGGGGATCCACAAACCTAACTTCCCGCCTAGAGTTCGCCAGGGGAGTTATGGTACATCCGGTGCGGAGAACGAATATTCATGGGGGTGGCCTAGAGATGACTATGAGGACAAATCTGATACCGCGACTTTTAGGGATCAGAAGACTACAGTTCCAAGACAGACTTATCTTCCGGGGGGCCCGAGGCAGACCACGAGTTTTTCCTCCGGGCCTACTTGCGCTTTTTGCAAGAAACCTGGACATTTGATGTCCCAATGTTATGCCCTGGAAAGGAAAAATCAGGAGCGGAGTCAGACTAGTACAACTCCAAATGCATTGGCAAATGCGAGAAATCGTTCTTGGAGGACAGTGCCTTGTGAAGGTTCCCATGCCAAAGTTACGGCATCACAGAACGACCTTGTTCAAGAGGGTTACAAACCTTTTATTTCAGAGGGGTTTGTGTCACTGGATGGAGACTTGACTAACCAGAGACCTTTTAGGGTATTGAGGGACACAGGAGCACATCAATCTTTGATGCTTGAAGGCATTTTGCCATTGTCAGAGAAGACGGCAACTGGTGTTAGTGTTCTTTTACAGGGGGTTGGTGGCTATGTTAAAGCTCCACTTCATGTCATCCATTTAAAGTCTGATTTGGTGTCAGGACCGGTCACCGTAAGTTTACAAGCCACTCTTCCTGTAGAGGGAGTCTCTTTTGTTATCGGGAATGATTTGGCCGGTGGTCGAGTTTCTGGTAACCCAATGTTTGTTGGAAAGCCTAGTATGGAAAATAACACTGCACAGTTAGAGCAGGAGATTCCGGGTATCTTTCCATCCTGTACCACGACTCGTGCTATGGGTAGGAAGCACTCTGAAGAGAAGGAGAAGGTACTGACATCACGCTTTGCACAGGCACATCTTGTCAAGTACCCTGAAACTAAGTGTCAGCACACACGAGTCATGAATGGAGGCAATGTTGGCAAGCCCTTTGTGGGTGGACTGAACTTCAACACAAGGGAAGATGTTCTGGACTCTGTCTTCGGCAAATATGGACCACTCTTGGAAGTGTTGCTGATAAAAGACAGGGAGACGCAAAAGTCGAAAGGGTTTGGCTTTGTCACGTTTCAAAACACAAAGGACGCCAAAGATGCAGAAAGGGATTTGAATGGCAAGGATTTGGATGGTCGGACCATAACAGTACAGAAGGCGGTCCATGGGCGTTGAGGGGGCTACAGAGAAGGAAAACGTGGAAGTAGTTTCAGGGGTGGCTGTGGCTCCCGGGGTAGGAGTAGTAGTGTTGGTGGCGACCGCAGTCGAGATTACTATGGAGGCTCCCAGAGTTACGGCAGTTCCCGAAGGGATGATTTATCAGGGTAGTGGCCGAGAAGGAGACCACTATTCACGTGACTACAGCGACAAGCGCTCCAACCATGATTATTATGAAAGTTTGGAAGAGTTTGAAGCACTGAATTCTGCGGAGCAGCCGAGCCAAGATTCCTACACGGATTAACCGTGAACTCCACGTTCCTAAAGGCGTCCATGTGGTGAATACTTCCAGGCCTCACCACCCAACCACCATGAAACCTGGCTCTCAGCTCGGCCTCCTTCAAAAAGTGCTATAGGTTTGATTTGCTTTGGATTTTTGATCACAACCCCTTAACCTTCATTCAAAAAAATGAAAAATAAAAATCAGAGGTTGATGAGATGGAGTTTGGCTTTGCAGGAGTTCAACTTGGAAATTGAGCATGTAAAGGGCAGGGACAATGTCGTTGCCGATGTGTTGTCCAGAGTGAACTAACTTTGGAAATTTTTGTAGGTTGTTTGGAAGTTTTGTTGCTTTATTTTTGGGAAATGTTGATTATTGTTGCTCACGTGAATTGATGATTTGGGTGTGAATTTTACTTTTGTTTGTTGGAGGAGTTTTGCCTGCAAAGAAAGTTTTCACTGTGTTCAAACTTTCTTTCTTGAGGGGGGGAAGTGTTATGGATTTGTCACTTCCGTTGTGGTGGTTTTCATCCACTGTAAATATTTCTGATTCCATGTACTATTATTGTTTTCAAAAGGTTTATTGTTCATTAACTGTTTTCAAAAGGTAAAAAAGTTAATGTTAAAAGAAACAGGAAACCGGATCGGGAACCGGACGATGAAGAGGAAGAAGAGAAAAAGAGGGCGGAGCGAGTGGGTCGGACAAGAAAGCCGGGCTGCTCCGATTTCTGAAGCGAACATTGTCGAACGGGAGTCACTAGCGAACTTTCGGGTTTCCCGGGAAAGGGATCCCTGCGACAGAGTTTTCATCGCTGTGACCGATCAACCGACGTGTCAGGTTTTTGGCGGTGGATTCCGAGGAGAATTATCGTCGGGCCGTTACGTCTCAAGAACGGGTCGTCGGCCATTTTGACTTGCGCGCTTCGCGCATCGAGCAAGGTTTCTTTGCTTCGTCAGCCGTTTTCACCGCTTTCAGACGTATCTGGTGTGTGTGTGTGCACCGTGGCTTTTGAAGATTAATTTGCGGTTCGCCGACTGTGAGCCGTGAAAGTCCATACCCGAGGGTGTGATTTCCCAGTCGCCTTGAGGGCGCCTTTGTGCAGCTTTGGGCTGTGTGACTGTACTTGCCATCCGCACGGGATTGTGGTCTCGATTGGACATCGTTCTGGCGATCGCTGGAGCGAATCGACTTCGGCTTGAAACCGGAATCAACTTGGGTTTGAGGCCGGGAAAGAGACATTGGGAATGTTCTGGTTTCACTCACTTGGAGCACAGTGAGTTATATATTACGAAGCTGATGGTACCATCATAGGACATATTGATTGTACTTTTGAATACTATTATTGTTGTACTGTTATTCTTGTGTGATCTTAATACAATATTTGTTTGTGAGTAACAATTGGGGTGGCTTCTCCATTGATCTTTGACATACAGAATAACACATTTTTCTGCCGTGACTCCTCTCGGGGCTCGGAGGTACACCGTGACCAGGGGGTCGGGGAGGAGCACGTAACACTACACACACGTTGCACATCACGTGCAGTGAATTTTACCTCCCTGCATCTTGTATTTATTGTTATTTTAAAAAACGCTTCTGTACACTGCCCTTGAGGCTTGATTTGCAAGCCACCGTCTACAATTCCAATAGAAGAGTCATAATTACTCTTTTATGGAAAATGTTTTTCGACTTTATTTTATCCTCAAAAATAGACTCAAAAATAGACCATAGTGAACACACATTCATGTTAAAAGGTTGGCCTTCAAAACCTACCGAGTTGTTGCTTCAAAACCAAAACCTACAAGGGGACAGGCGACAGACATCTTTACAAACACACATTGTGTTTTACACAATAATGGTAGATGTTGGACAAAAGGGGGTAGAGCAAGGTAAATTCCACACATCCTCAGTTATAGTGCTGAAATGTTTCTTCTTCTTTTTTAAATCAGTAAATACCGTCTTGGGATCATAAGTAGGCCATTTTGCTGGCATCCTGACACAATTACCTGATTGAAGTTTAGCTGCAGTATAATTGGCCTTGCCTGTATAATGGACCAAATGTTCTTTACGTACATTTTTTATTATCCTCTGCATCAGTATTAACAACAATTTAAGCACAAAATGTACAGAAATCCTTTCAACTGTTAAAATAACTCTAAATAAATTGTATGAAGTTGGAATATTTATCTGTCTTAGATACAACTGAGAAACCTCATGGATTCAAGGCAATATAAATGGAATAATGTAACAATAGCAGTCTTACTAATAATTGCTGTTAAAAAAAAAAAAACGAACAAGGAAGAGAAAAATAATTATTTCAAGGTGTTGAAAAGGTATGCGAGCTATTCGATGAGATTGTGTGGTATTCCATCACAGTTCAAGTTCACCGTTTACACCCACTTGCATTTCCCCGACATCACCCGCAGGGCTACGTTCAGGAGTCGGTGACCTTGGGTGCCTGGGTTTCAGCCGACCTCAACCTGACCCTCCCTCTCACATTGACTCCTCAAGACCCTGACGTCCCACAGGTGAGAGAGTCTGTTCTCACTCGGTGTGTGTTGAGGCAGGGTACGGAATAACCTGGGGTTATGCTTGGGAATTTTTATACATGATTAATGTTTCGAGCTCGTTCGTGTCCGGTAATGGCTCCTCCATTATAATATCCCATCCTCTGTTCAGGCAAATTGTTTTATATGAGGGGAAATGGGAATTAGTAATCGACAGAAATCGTTAATTAAAGCATGACGTACTCCTACAGGACTCCGGGGAAGCCTATAAGGTCAGAGCGAGGTTTGTCTTTCATTACGTGTGGAACTCTCCCTTTGATAATTCCCTTAATCAGCATATGCTTGATCCCAGTCTTATTGAGCTCCTTCTCATTATCTGACTTCTCTCCTTCACATACATGATTGCATATCAAACCTCTCCGCATTTCATTACAAGCTTCTCTGCCTGCCTCTTCCTCCCTCGATTTCTTTTTCCCACTTCATGTGTGACGTAATCCATAGGGTGCTGACCCAGAGCTGCAGGTGACCGTGGTGGCAGACGGCGATGAACTTGTTCATTTTGAAGCAGTTCCGGCAGAGCGGTACACCTGGCGTCTTCGAGTCATTCGGCCACTCGACCGGGAGATGCAGAGCAAGCACAGCAACACGGCATGGAACACCACATAACACATAAAATACGTCATATTAACAAGCTGTACAGTTGAACTCTTCTTCATCAGATGATGGGTTCAAAAAGGTTATCAGAACGAGATGCCCGTATAGTAGTTTTTTCAGACATTGTGTAAGCACCCAGGTAACACCACAACGTTGGGCCAACGTTGGCATTTGGTCAATTGGTCACAAGCGAATTGTTGACGTCAGGGCGACGTTGTTTATTGGTTGTAAACGCGACGTCTATTTTCCCAACATTGCCTCAATGTTGTTTATTGGTCGTAAATGCGACATATAGACTGAATGTATAATAAATCTGACTTGGTGGCATAATGGTGAGACCGGTAGAGCGTCTGCTCAGAGAGTGCGAGGTCAGAGGCTCAAACGCCGTCCGAGTACCAAACTTTGGTTTTTTTTGTATACAAGATCGAGGCTCATGTAAGAGCTAACATTGATCACAAAAAGACAAACTGACACTTAAAACATATGATAAACGGAGTGGGAGACAAGATGGAGAGCAGGGACATCAGGAGATCTGTGGGAGGGAGAGGGCTTGGGAAGGGGGGGTGGGTTGGAGAGGTAAAAAAAACACAAAGACACTGAAAGGACTTCCAGGAAAGAAGTTGGTATTTCAGAAAAGTTGATCTGGGGTGAATTAACGGGGGTAGAAAGGATCAAGGTTATGGATGGGGGAGGATAAGAGATGGTGGTGAACAGCTGCTTTAAAGACCTGGAGGGAGGAGTGGGATTGAAGAGAGTGAGGGAGTTTGTTCCAGAGGCGGGAGGAAAGGGGAATGAAGGATTGAAGGTGAGCAGAGAGTCTAAATTTTGGCAGTTTAACCATAAGAGGGTTGGAGGCAGATCTTGTGCGACCTGGAGGAATATTTGGGGGACAGAGCACAGAGAGCTGGGGGAGCAAGGCCGGAGAGAAGTCGGTAGAAGACAGAAAGACCACCCACCTGCCTGCGGTGAGTGAGTGAAATGCCCTCGGAGTTAGCTTCATCGCGGGAGATTCCAATGATTCTGAAAGCTTTGGTTTCAACAGCGTGAAGCCGGGCTAGGTGTGAGGCAGGAGCACCAGCCCAGAGGGGAGAGCAGTATTCCATTGAGCTGCGGATGAAAGCCTTGGATGTGGTGAGGAGCTCAGGTGTGCCAAGGAAGGACTTCGCATGACGGAGGATGCCCAGTCAGCGACTGGCTTTGGAGGCCAGCTTGGAAATGTGGTTTTCCCAGGAAAGATCATGGCAGATAGTGAGACCCAAAAGCTTGAGTGACAGAACTTATTGGAGAGGATTGTTGAGAAAGTAGATGGGAGGGTTGTCCCGTCGGTCTTTTCGGAGAGGAATGGTGATGGAAATGGTTATTTAAAATGGTGCGTGCTCCTTCCTTGCTTACACTCAGCATTTAAAGGATACAGCACTTGCAAACAATGTTGGGAAGGCAATGGCAAACCACACAGTAAAACTGTTGCCAATAAACTGTTTTGGCACCAAAAACACTCTGTAAAGAGTCAAATTCAAAAAGATACAATGAATGAGGGAAAAAAAAAAAATTATTGTACTAATCAGAAAATTAAAAAAGTTGGCCTTTCTTAGACATGTGTGAGTATCTCCTTCAAGATAACTTTTTGTACACTTGTCTCTTAATCATGAATTTTTTTTATCATTGGAATATAGGTCAAAGATGGACTCACATTGCCAAATTTATTCTTTAATATTCAACCATATAAAACACAATGTCAATTTGTGTGTTTGTACAGATGTCTGTCCCCCTTAATAAGAGTCGGTTTTAAAGGCCAATTCTTTTTACACGAATGTTTGTTCACTATGGTCTAATTTTGAGGATAAAACAAACTCAAAAAACATTTTCCAAAAAAGAGTAATTATGTCTCTTCTATTGGAATTGTAGACGGTGGCCTGCAAATCAAGCCTCAAGGGCGGTATACAGAAACGTTTTTTAAAATAACAATAAATACAAGTCACATGGAGGTGAAATTCGCTGCACGTGATGTACAGCACGCAGAGAGTAAAACGAGTGTTTTTTTTTTTACATCCGAAGGATGTCTAACCAATAAAGAAGATGTAAGCACACCTGACACTCGGCTGCGGTTTCAGGCCTGGCACGCTCATGAGGATGCACCATCGAATAAAATGTTCCAACCTGTCATTTTTAACGGGCTTTTTACTCGTATTTAATATTCAACCTGGATTGGTGTTCAATTGCAAGATAATTACCTAAAAATGGCTTAGGCGATACTACTGTATTTACAAATACCTTTTCTGCATCCAACATAATTATAGATCATGAGATTGATGTAGGATCGAGCATCATCATCTAAAACGTTACATCTTCTGTCCCCAACTCTTCTGTCAACTTTGCCTCCAACATCTTCTGCCAACTGCACAAGATCTGCCTGCAACCCTCTTATGGTTAAACTGCCAAAATCAAGACTCTCTGCTCACCTTCACTCTTCCATTCCTCTTTTCTCCCGCCTCTGGAACAAACTCCCTCACTCTCTTCAATCCCACTCCTCCCTCCAGGTCTTCAAAACAGCTGTTCACCACCATCTCTTATCTTCCCCCATCCAAAACCTTGATCTTTTCTACCCCCGTTAATTCACCCCAGATCCACTTTTTAACTCAACTGGACTATGTCCAGCTGAGTTTTTTCCGACACCCATTGTCCGTCGTCCGTCGTTTGTCTGTCGTCTGTAAACAATTCGACGTCTTCGCTCTAAAAGTCACAAATATTGACTACATTTGATGAAACTTGTTATGCAGCATCTTTAAGACATAAACTAGTTTGGGATTGCATTTGGGCGTTGCACGCCCAAAAATGGGCGCGGCAAGGCGGCCATATTGAAAAAGCAATTTTTGTCATATATTTTTTCGCACATATAAACTATATAGTTTGTGGTTCTATTATGCATATTCTAACCATATTGATATAGACCAGTTGAGTTCAGGTTCCCTGGAACCTCTAGTTTGAAATACCGACTTCTTTCCTGGAAGTCCTAGCAGTGTCCATGTGTTTTTTTTACCTCTCCCACCCCACCCCCCTTCCCATGCCTCCTCCCCCCAAGCCCTCTCCCTCCCACAGATCTCCCGATGTCCCTGCTCTTCATCTTGTCTCCCGCTCCCTTTATCATGTTTTATGTGTCAGTTTGTCTTTTTATGATCAATGTTAGCTCCTCCACGAGCCTCGATCTTGCATACAAAAAAAAACAAACAGCTCCTCCTGCCGGATATTCCACGATATATTTGATGAAGAATAGGCGAGTTATCATCAGTACCCTGAACCAATTGCAAATTCCTGCTCTGCCTATTCGGGAAAGAGAGAAGTAAAAACCCGCTGTGGTCCTTGCCCTGAGAGACCGCTTTGGCAACACCATGCCCGTCCTTTGCCAGACCACAAGATACATATAGTGTAATTACAATTTCCTTTTATTCCAGGTGTCTGTAATAACCATAACAGTTAAAGATGATGTATGCGGCCATCGCAGACCTTCAAGCCAAAAGGCTGTTCATTTCCTGGTTTTTCAGTATAATGTGCCAGAAATCTATTGGGAAGTCTCCGCATTCCTCCCTAATACACCTGAGAACCGTTCGGTGATGTATTTTATCC
Source organism: Myxine glutinosa (assembly GCF_964187855.1). Classification (NCBI taxonomy): domain Eukaryota; kingdom Metazoa; phylum Chordata; class Myxini; order Myxiniformes; family Myxinidae; genus Myxine; species Myxine glutinosa. Next base: position 312,588,291 of record NC_136261.1, on the reverse strand, counting down.
TTTAATGGATGTGCCCGATGATGCAAATCTATTTAGTCTTTCCAATGCATAATCTGAGAGAAATGCCAGCTTTGATCAGATCGTGAAACGTGGAATGCGGTTGAGAATATGCGTAGCAACAGTGCGTCTCATGAATCATATTGGAGATGTTGGAGAGAAGGGGGCAGAGCAATTTAAATTCCACTCATCATCAGTTAAAGTGCTGAAACGTTTCTTCTTTTTTTCAAAAAAATCAGTAAGTACCGTCTCGGGATCAATAATACTTCCTGCAGTGTGTTATTACTCCTGGCACAGGTTGGCGTCGCAACGACTTGTACCTGAAATCGAGTTGGATTGCATTGTCCATGTTGCCTCTTCCTTACGATTCGATACATTTAAGTTCATTTGACTTGCTCATCATCGAAGAATAACCTGGGGGAGGAGGGTAAGGTGCTGCTGATGCAGTGCCCTCCCATTACCGGTACGCTGGTACTCATTTTGCAGACCTCAGCAGGATGACAAGCTGAGTCAACCCACCTGGTGTTGATTCGACGTCATAAGAGGGGCTCAAACTCATGACCCTAAGAACTCAAGCCACTTTAACCGTGATGCCAACACCAGGCTTAGGTGGGGGTGGTGGCAGCAAACTTATGAAAAACCGAAGGGAAGGAGAGAAAATGGAGAAGAAAAGGGAAGTTAGCAAAGGAGAGTCGAGAAATGGTAAATGAGGTTGAAAATGGCTACGAATGAAGTGATGGAAGGAGATTCTATGGTAAAAAATGGGACAAGTGGGTCAACAATTCTGCCAATTTTGTGTTCATAATATGTAGATTTACATTTATTGGAACACTTTTGGTGATTGATTATGTTCTTTGTGATGAAAAGTCTGTGTGTGTGTGTGTGTGTGTGTGTGTGTGTGTGTGTGTGTGTGTGTGTGTGTGTGTGTGTGTGTGTGTGTGTGTGTGTGTGTATCTGTGTGTGTCTGTTTGTATGTGTGTGTGTGTGTCTGCGTGTGTGTGTGTGTGTGTGTGTGTGTGGTGTGTGCGCAGCTAAGAGTATGGGACGGAAAGCACAGCGGAGTCTCCAGCTTGACCGTCACGGTTTTGGACGTGAACGACCATGCTCCAACCTTCCAACAATCCTTGTACCGGACACATGTTCAGAGTGATTCGCTACGTGGCTTCGTCTTCCTCACGGTACTACCACGGCAATGATCGTTACTTCCCACAGGGAATAACCACTTGAGGCGAACAGGTTCAGAACGTTTTGGCAGAAATTAGCTGGAGCATTAATCCTCGGTATAATATGTATTATGTCAATTTTGACAGCAGCCTTCATATTATGCAGCTTTTTGACTTTTGTATTGCTTTAAATTTAATTGTTGTGAAAGTTTGCCAACAAAATAATCTTACTAGGATAACTGGATGCTATTATGACGTCTGGATCTCAATGGAGAAGTGAAAAGAGTAATGAATATTCGACTAAAAAGTGAAACATTAGTGTAAATGGACGATATGTTAACATTGTTTCATCAACAGACTTAATGTCAAGCCACGAAGTTACTGATCACCCATCTTAACTCTCAGTTGGTGCAGCGGGGTATCTTAAACCTATTACTAACCATGTCCAAATCCCCGCCGCACTAACGGAGGGTTAACTATCCAATGCAAAAGCTTTCTGAATGGGGTTTTTCAAGTTATTTTTCAAGATTTTTTCAAGTTTTTTTCAATTTTGTTATTTTTTTATTTTCAAACCTATTGATGTGAACCAAAAGTTAAACGAATCATGTTGAATAATAACATGTAAATAAAGGCAGACAAAACCAGGCTGGGGGACCAAATATGCTGACAGTAGTCATTGGCAAAGGCTACTCCTCTATTACTTCCAAATTCTACATATAGTGATGTGTTCAGGGCTAATAGAATAGCTAATAGAGATAGTTCAGGGCTAATAGAACAGCTAATCGAGATAGTTCAGGGCTAATAAAATAGCAAATATAGATAGTCCACGGTTAATAGAATAGCTAATAGAGATAGTTCATGGCTAATAGAATAGCAAATATAGATAGTCCACGGTTAATAGAATAGCTAATAGAGATAGTTCAGGGCTAATAAAATAGCAAATATAGATAGTCCACGGTTAATAGAATAGCTAATAGAGATAGTTCAGGGCTAATAAAATAGCAAATATAGATAGTCCACGGTTAATAGAATAGCTAATAGAGATAGTTCATGGCTAATAGAATAGCTAATAGAGATAGTCCACGGTTAATAGAATAGCTAATAGAGCTAGTTCAGGGCTAATACAGTAGCTAATAGAGATAGTTCAGGGCTAATAGATTAACTAATATAGATAGTTCATGGATAATAGAATAGCTAATAGAGATAGTTCATGGCTAATAGAATAGCTAATAGAGATAGTCCACGGTTAATAGAATAGCTAATAGAGATAGTTCAGGGCTAATAAAATAGCAAATATAGATAGTCCACGGTTAATAGAATAGCTAATAGAGATAGTTCATGGCTAATAGAATAGCTAATAGAGATAGTCCACGGTTAATAGAATAGCTAATAGAGCTAGTTCAGGGCTAATACAGTAGCTAATAGAGATAGTTCAGGGCTAATAGATTAACTAATATAGATAGTTCATGGCTAATAGAATAGCTAATAGAGATAGTGCAAGGCTAATAGAACAGCTAATTGAGATAGTTCAGGGCTAATAGAATAGCTGATAAAGATAGTTCAGGGCTAATAGAGTAGCTAATAGAGATAGTTCAGGGCTAATAGAGATAGTTCAGGGCTAATAGAATAGCTAATAGAGATCGTTCAGGGCTAATAGAATAGCCAATCGAGATAGTTCAGGGCTAATAGAGTAGCTGATAGAGATAGTTCAGGGCTAATAGAGTAGCTAATAGAGATAGTTCACGGCTTATAGAATAGCTAATAGAGATCGTTCAGGGCTAATAGAGTAGCTAATAGAGATCGTTCAGGGCTAATAGAGATAGTTCGGGGCTAATAGAATAGCTAATAGAGATAGATCAGGGCTAATAGAATAGGTAATAGAGATCGTTCAGGGCTAATAGAGTAGCTAATAGAGATAGTTCAGGGCTAATAAAGTAGCTAATAGAGATAGTTCACGGCTAATAGAGTAGCTAATAGAGATAGTTCACGGCTAATAGAGTAGCTAATAGAGATAGTTCAGGGCTAATAGAGTAGCTAATAGAGATAGTTCAGGGCTAATAGAGTAGCTAAGTTCAGGGTTAATAGAGTAGCTAATAGAGATAGTTCAGGGCTAATAGAGTAGCTAATAGAGTAGCTAATATAGATAGTTCAGGGCTAATAGAGTAGCTAATAGAGATAGTTCAGGGCTAATAGAGTAGCTAATATAGATAGTTCAGGGCTAATAGAGTAGCTAATAGAGATAGTTCAGGGCTAATAGAGTAGCTAATAGAGATAGTTCAGGGCTAATAGAATAGCCAATAGAGATAGTTCAGGGCTAATAGAGTAGCTGGTAGAGATAGTTCACGGCTAATAGAGTAGCTAATAGAGATAGTTCAGGGCTAATATAATAGCTAATAGAGATCGTTCAGGGCTAATAGAGTAGCTAATAGAGATAGTTCAGGGCTAATAGAGTAGCTAATAGAGATCGTTCAGGGCTAATACAATAGCTAATAGAGATAGTTCAGGGCTAATAGAGATAGTTCAGGGCTAATATAATAGCTAATAGAGATAGTTCAGGGCTAATAGAGATAGTTCACGGCTAATAGAATAACTAATATAGATAGTTCAGGGCTAATAGAGTAGCTAATAGAGATAGTTCATAGCTAATAGAGATAGTTCAGGGCTAATAGAGTAGCTAATAGAGATAGTTCATGGCTAATAGAGTAGCTAATAGAGATAGTTCAGGGCTAATAGAGATAGTTCAGGGCTAATAGAATAGCTAATAGAGATCGTTCAGGGCTAATAGAGATAGTTCACGGCTAATAGAATAACTAATATAGATAGTTCAGGGCTAATAGAGTAGCTAATATAGATAGTTCGTAGCTAATAGAGATAGTTCAGGGCTCATAGAGTAGCTAATAGCGATAGTTCAGGGCTAATAGAGTAGCTCATAGAGATAGTTCATGGCTAATAGAGTAGCTACGTTCAGGGTTAATAGAGTAGCTAATAGAGATAGACCAGGGCTAATAGAGTAGCTAATAGAGATAGTTCAGGGCTAATAGAATAGCCAATAGAGATAGTTCAGGGCTAATAGAGTAGCTGATAGAGATAGTTCACGGCTAATAGAGTAGCTAATATAGATAGTTCAGGGCTAATAGAATAGCTAATAGAGATAGTTCAGGGCTAATAGAGTAGCTAATATAGATAGTTCAGGGCTAATAGAGTAGCTAATAGAGATAGTTCAGGGCTAATAGAGTAGCTAATAGAGATAGTTCAGGGCAAATAGAATAGCTAATAGAGATAGTTCAGGGCTAATAGAGTAGCTAATTGAGATAGTTCAGGGCTAATAGAATAGCTAATAGAGATAGTTCAGGGCTAATAGAGTAGCTAATAGAGATAGTTCAGGGGTAATAGAGTAGCTAAGTTCAGGGCTAATATAGATAGTTCAGGGGCTAATATAGATAGTTCAGGGCTAATAGAAGAGCTAATAGAGATAGTTCAAGGCTAATAGAGATAGTTCAGGGCGAATAGAATAGCTAATAGAGATAGTTCAGGGCTAATAGAATAGCCAATAGAGATAGTTCAGGGCTAATAGAGATAGTTCAGGGCTAATAGAATCGCTAATAGAGATCGTTCAGGGCTAATAGAATAGCCAATAGAGATAGTTCAGGGCTAATAGAGATAGTTCAGGGCTAATAGAGATAGTTCAGGGCTAATAGAATCGCTAATAGAGATCGTTCAGGGCTAATAGAATAGCCAATAGAGATAGTTCAGGGCTAATAGAGATTGTTCAGGGCTAATAGAGATAGTTCAGGGCTAATGGAATCGCTAATAGAGATCGTTCAGGGCTAATAGAATAGCTAATAGAGATAGTTCACGGCTAATAGAATCGCTAATAGAGATAGTTCAGGGCTAATAGAATCGCTAATAGAGATCGTTCAGGGCTAATAGAATAGCTAATAGAGATATTTCAGGGCTAATAGAATAGCCAATAGAGATAGTTCAGGGCTAATATAGATAGTTCAGGGCTAATATAATAGCTAATAGACATAGTTCAGGGCTAATAGAGATAGTTCAGGGCTAATAGAATAGCTAATAGAGATAGTTCAGGGCTAATATAATAGCTAATAGAGATAGTTCAGGGCTAATAGAGATAGTTCAGGGCTAATAGAGATAGTTCAGGGCTAATAGAGATAGTTCAGGGCTAATAGAGATAGTTCAGGGCTAATAGAGATAGTTCAGGGCTAATAGAGAAATTTCAGGGCTAATAGAGATAGTTCAGGGCTAATAGATTAGCTAATAGAGATGCATACTCACCTTTGAGCTGTTTCGCCTGGGTTTGAATCTAGACTCGGCTATCAACTGTCATCCTCGTGTTTCGTAGTTAGGGATGAGACATCATTGTGCGTGCTCTTCCTCGGATGATCGAACGTTCAGCTGGAGGATCCATCTGTCAGCATCGGTCGTTAGTGAATGTGAATGACCCCACGGTGTCTTTTGCAAAGAGTAGGCGAGTTATCACTGGCACTCTGAAGAAATGACAAATTCCTGTCACTTTCAATCATCAGGCCTGGTCAGCCGGTTCGTAAAAGACTTTGGCCGAAAACAGTCCCCGTCCGAGCCCAAAAAGTGGAATAATCTTAGTAACTAGCTAAGAACCCGTGCTTGCGGGTGGGTTGATTCCCCCACCTTTTTGATGTCTATGGTGGATTTTATTGACTTGCAATACCAACTTCCACCAGGTGGTGCTATATGATACGCATTTATATCGAGAGAATTTGCGTCCTTCCGCACCTTTTGATTTTTTTTTACCACCTAAAACCAATACTCCGATATGCCTGTGGATAGTAATATCCCCTCAATCCGATAGGAGTCAGTAAACAATGTGCACTGTGCCACCTGCACAGGTGAAAATCGCAAGTTGTCACCACATACCAACCACCAACACATATGCAAAATTTATGATGACGTGTGATGTGTGTCATCAAAATTTATGATGACAAAATTAATGTGACGAAGATGATTAAAAGAAGGAGAAGAATTGTGATGTCATTTGCACTGTAGAGAGCAAACCTCCACCAGGAACCGCCTTTACAGACCATTTTTCCCCACAGAGCAGAGGTTGGTCTTTTTTTGGCACAGTGGCCCCCTTTTTTGGGCACCGAGGTCCCCTATTTTGGGCACCATGGTCCCCTTTTTGAAGCAATGTTTTACGGCCGGATGCCCTTCCTGCCGTCAACCCTGTTCGTCGCCTCTTCCGACACACAGGGAATTACCAGTGAATCTGGTACTCAATTTGCCGACCTTGGAAAGATGACAGGCTGAGTCAGCTCCCCTGGCGTTAATTCAGTGATTGACCAGGATTCGATCCCAGGATCCAAGGAGCCCAAGCCAGCACCCTAACCGCGAAGCAAACACCAGGCCTAAACAGTTTATGCTTTCTATCTCACCAATAGGCCGGATCTGGATTCGGACCTGAACCAAAATCAAATTGGCTTGTTCTTGTCCCCTAACCAACACATCCACCAAGTTTTTTCATAATCCGTCCAAAACTTTTTGAAATATCTATATTATAATAGCCGTAGGTGATCCGTCTGTCCACGGGGTGTGGCTACACCCGGTCTGGGAGGGGCTACAAAAACAATTATCCACCATTTTCTTTCCTCGCGTAGCTTTGAGGCCTGTTTTGTTAGGCTTGTGGTGTCTTGCTCTCTCTCACAGTTTTATTTCAACTATAATTCGATATATCATTTCATTTTGCACAGTCGCTATCTGATTTCATTTTTATCGATGGTTTTAGTCTCGGTTTCAGCAATAATTGAGAAAATTCACGCACATAATTGCCGAGATATATTAATTACAACAACAATTCCAATATTTTGATTACAACAACCCACTCATCAGGCATGTCTGTTTCGTTCGGAGCGATTATACACCGCCCAAATAAGATTTTTTTTTCTCGAGAAAATAAAATCGAGAAATCTTTAATAATTTTTTTTTGTTTTTCGCAGGAGTTTTCAAGGCTGAATCAATCGTGTACACATCCAGGATTAATAAAGAAACTCCATTTCACGTTTTTTCATTGCGTTTTTTTGTCAGGTTCTTGGTGCAAGTTGCTCTCGACGTCAGAATATGCTCCATATAAGTCGTGTGCATCCGAGCTGTCTTTAGCTCAAGGTTACCTAATGTGGGGCATGTGGGTGATCATTCCTGCTTCTTTATGTCAGCGCTGTCTCAATGAGTTGCATGAGGGTTATTTGTAACTGCCATTTTCAAAATGAACAAGCATTCTGAGTATTGCGCTGCAATACATGTCCCCTACCAAAGTTCAAAGTGCCATAACTTTGTCAAAAATGATCGAATATGCAAATTTATGCATGGTTGATGCTGGTTTTCAAACTTGATCTGAGGTATGCTGAGAGACATGTGTGTCACGCCTCGCCTCATTGATAAGCCCGCAAGGTCGCTCCGTGGAGCAGCCTGCACGTATTGCACTGTGTGAATTATCTAATTACCAACTCACGGTCTGAGGTACTAGCGATTCAAGAGATATCGATTTAAAAAATATATATTTTCGTTTAATTAACGATATCTGCCAAACCACGTGCCCCATCGCAAATTCCAAAAGGACATTTAAGGAGATTGACATGCTGAACAGATCTGAGAAGTTTCCCCTCGATTGGATCAAAAATGAGGGAGGAGCTCGGTTTTAAATGTTCATGCTTAAAAACGTCATAACTCTGAAACCATGTGACGCATGGCGTCAGGCTCACTGACTTTTTTGTTCGTCATGGGTATGCGATTCTGCCTGCAAAGTTTGGCCTCGATCTGTTCAGCCGTTGCAGAGAAAAAGGGTTTTTCGTGTTTTCACGAAAAACAATATGGCGGCCGAACCACGTGACCTGTGACGTCATAATTACCATTAAAATATTCAACAGACCGAGTCCCCCCTACAGTGAAAATTTGATCTCAATCGGTCCTATTATTGCAGAGAAAATCTTTTTTAAAGGAAATTAAAACTTAAAATGGCACTGAGTTAAGGATCATCAGAATTATCAGAATTCCCAAAGTTCAAAGTGCCATAACTTTGTCAACAATGATCGAAACCTCGTGAAGTTCGAACTTGATCTGTAAGTTATCATGAGGTAACCATGTGCCAAGTTTGAAATCATTAGCATTAAGGGTTTAGAAAAAAATTCCGGAAAACTGTTCTTTGCGTGACGGACTGACGGACGGAGGGAGGGCGTGCAAACCTATAGTCCCCTCCGGTGTACACCGGTAGGGGACTAATAATGAGGGAACAGAGCGAACACCAATGAACGTCGTGATCCTCTCCTACTCCCCTCCTTGTGACCCCCCCCCCCCCCCCCCCCCGTGTGTGTGTTACCCCCGACCGTGGGTGATCCACCCCCCCCCCCCCGGGTGGTCCACTCCCCCCGTGGGTGGGCCACTCCCCCATGGGTGACCCACTCCCCAGTGCAGTGTGTGTGTGCGCGTGTGTGTGTGTGTGTGTGTGTGTGTGTGTGTGTGTGTGTGTGTGTATATATATATATATATATTTTGGGGAATTTTTTTTTCACGTGTTTCAAGTGTTTTGAATTATGTGTGGTGAGGTGTTTTAAATTACTTGGTGGTGAGGTGTTTTGAATTACTTGGTGGTGAGGTGTCTGTCTTGTATTGTGTTGCCTTGTCTTGTCTTGTCACTGAACTACTTTCTCAAACTTTTGTGAAATCGTACCAAACTTCTGGTATGCACATATCTCTCCCATCGGTATGTCCTAAGGGTATTTATTTGAAATATTTTCCAATTTATTATTTATTTATTTTTGGAATTTTTTGGGGGAATTTTTTTTTCAACTTCAATTGTTTATCAATTGTGATATCACGTATATTACAAATACATTTGTGCAAAATAATTGTTTGAATTATGATTGGTGTAAACCATGACAAAACGGCAACTCGGGTACAGTCATTTATCTATATATCGACACATCTGGGCAGTGTCTGTGTTGTCACTTAACGACTCCCTCAAACTTTTGTTTCCGTGGTTGTGAAGTGTTTTTAATAACGTTGTGGTGGTTTTGAATCACGTAGTGGTGAGGTATTTTGAATTATGTGGTGGTGAGGTGTTTTTAAATGAAGTGGTGGTGAGGTGTTTTTAAATCACATGGTGGTGAGGTCTTTTGAATTACGTGGTGGTGAGGTGTTTTGAATTACGTGGTGGTGAGGTGTTTTGAATTATGTGGTGGTGAGGTGTTTTTAAATGAAGTGGTGGTGAGGTGTTTTTAAATCACATGGTGGTGAGGTCTTTTGAATTACGTGGTGGTGAGGTGTTTTGAATTACGTGGTGGTGAGGTGTTTTGAATTATGTGGTGGTGAGGTGTTTTGAATTACGTGGTGGTGAGGTATTTAGAATTACGTGGTGGTGAGGTGTTTTTAATTATGTGGTGGTGAGGTGTTTTGAATTAGTTGGTGGTGAGGTGTTTTGAATTACGTGGTGGTGAGGTGTTTTGAATTACTTGGTGGTGAGGTGTTTTTAAATGACGTGGTGGTAATCGTCCCAAACGACCAGGCTGCATCCAACCCCTCCCCTATGTGTGTGCTGAGGGGTTCTTTCTTGAAAAAAAAACATTCAACCTAAATCTTCAACCTAAATTGCCTATAAAAATGTAATATCACAAACACAACAAATACATTTGTGCAAAGTAATTGTTTGTATTATGATTGGTGAAAATCATGACAACACAGCAACTCAGGTACAGTCATTAGCCTCAGTTAAAATAAGCCTGTTCCTCAGTATCGAGCGCTCGCCTCTCCAAGCTAGTATATATATATATATATATGTGCATAGATGTGTGTGTGTGTGTGTGTGTGTGTGTGTGTGTGTGTGTGTGTGTGTGTGTGTGTGTGTGTGTCTGTGAATAAGAGAGACAGAATTGTGAGGAACAAAAATGAAAAAACGAGGTGTGTGTGTGTGTGAGTGAGAGTGAGAGTGAGAGTGAGAGTGAGATGGGGACGGGGACGGGGAGAGAGGGAGGGAGAGGTTTTGAGCTCTCGAAGTCACATTTTACATGAGATGTAATGACACATTTCAAACTGCATTTCCCATGTGCACGCACATGCATTCACATGTTATCAGAAGTAAATAAATTATGTAGATTACATCATTTGTGCATCTGATAAATTGCCAGTAACCATTTTGTAAAATTTAATGTGCAGCATCTAAATGAAGATGTCCAAATGTCACACACGTCCATGCCCGTGGGATTCCCACGGGTGACCCCACTAGTCATGTTATTTGTTATATACTGTATTGTTGTTGCACCTATCTCTCAATGGTGAAGAATCATTTTTAAAGTTACAGTATTCTGATCCGGAGCGACACAAAAAGAGAAAAATAACATTCGCATTCAGATCTTCACCGAAATGGAATCAATTCTTCTTGGTCACACACCCGACCTGTCAACCAAGGTTTCATCCGAATTCGGCCACAACTTTTTGAGATATCCTGCTCAAAGACAAACAAAGAGACAAACAGGTGTGAAGATATAACCTCCGTCAACCTTCGGTGGTGGAGGTTTCGCAGTGGCTCGAGGCAGAGCCTAATATAATGTTTCACTGTGACGATGGTTTTTCCTTTTATATCGACATTTTATTATCAAATTGGGAATAACCCAAGCTGCATTCCCAATCCCTTCACTGATATTTCCACTCATAATTCCATTCCGGCATTTCATCTCTATTCTTATTATTGCACGGCTTTTAGGGTGCCATATATATTCTTGATATAAAGTGGTTCAATTTAAATTTTCTTTGAAAAGCCCAGTTTTAAATGGTTCCAGAATTTGTATCGCATTCTTCCCACACATTCCCAACCCAGTAAAATGGCTTCATTATCATTGGAATCCCTCGACTGCAAATATCTTTGCACCATAGCTATTTATACATGCTCAATATAGACAATCTTTATTCTACATCACATCGTCCAACACTTGGTGGTGACGTAATCGTCGGGACATTGGACTAGTTATCCGAGAGGTTGTGAGTTAACATCCAGAAGGCACGTTTGGAGGTTTGCACTCAGGATTAATAAATTAAAACGAAGGTGGCACACCGACCCTATATGTGCCTGCATAATTTATGTGCATGACATCAGTGTCATGTCACATCCAGGGTCAGTGTTCTCCCATCGTGATACATATATATATATATCTATATATATATATATATATATATATATATATATATATTGTTATGAATTTTGGGGTAGAGTAATGTATAGATCAGGTAGATCTGTGTCGGTATCATGCTCCGACTGTCGTGAAGAAGAAGAACCATCTCGATGTACATAAGCAGGGACCTGTTTAGCCCGAATGTCGGATTAAGTGTATATTCGTCCCCGTCAAAGGGGGCGGGGCTTGTTAACTAGATTAGGGCATAAGGGTAAATTATCCCTTGTAAGTCTTACCCTATGTGATCTATCCTTCGTCCCATATGGCAATGCCCAGAGACATTAGTTAGGCCCAATAGCATCACACACACTAATTAAATCCCACCCACAACAAAACTCACCGGAAGCCAGTTCGGGGCACTGTTGATGGAACCGCAGCCAGCTACATCACCAACTTGCATAGCAAAATATCCTGCTCCAACCCCATCGCTCAGGCAGGCCAAGAGCCACGCCCAGAAGGACTCGTGATTGGTCAAGGCAGGGGCAAGAAGCTGGCCACTGATTGGTCTACTTATTGTGATTAACTCTTCCTCCATGATCCTATGATGAGGACCACTCCTTTTTGCATCTTCAGATGAGTAGGGCTGCCAAATAATTTTTTTGGGGATATTTGGCACAATCTTGGACGGTCACCACTCCGACACAGGATATTCGAATGGCTCATTCACCCCAGTAAGCTGGTACTCATTTTGCCAACCTTGAAAGGATGACAGGCTGAGTGAACCGAGCTGGTGTTACTTCAATGGCACGACAGGGGCTTGAATTTAGGACCTTGTGATCCTAAGCCAGCCACCTTAAGTATTAAGCCAACACCAAGCTCCATGATCCTCTACTCCTGGATAAAAATATATATATAAATAAACCTGGTACGGTTCACCAAAGGTCTGAGAGTGTAATTTCCCCACATATGTCAATTAACTTCTGTATATAAAACAAGTACAAAAAGTTTTAATTAAAACAAAAGCCACGTCGATGTTACACAATGCCTAGATGCAGCTGTGCCTATAACGTCGATGTTATAGGCACAGGACATTCCTATTGATTTGATTACTTGATGTTATTTTTGTGCAAAGTGAAAATATATCTCGGCAATTTCCCGTCTGTTATTTCAGGCGGTGTATGACTGACCATGCCGCGATTTAAAAAATATATATCTCGGCAATTTCCCGTGTGTGGCGACACGTGAACGAAGCTATGCTCCTCTCTCCACATTATTGTGACGACGTATAAATTAAATATTTCATCGTGACGATTGTCATCAAATGGACGAATTTTTAATACTAGGGCATGCCCGTACTATATATATATCTAAAATTATATCCCCCCCCCTATTTACATGAAATGGTTTGGTCCAAAGCGAACGGCTTGCGAGTGGTGACAATCCCCCCCCTCTATTTACATGCAATGGTTCGGTCCAAAGCGAACGGCTTCCGGAGTTTGGTAAAGAAATCGCCATCGCGTACACAAACGCGCAGGAAAGCGAATGAATCGCAAATTCGTTTTTATTAGTTGTAAAACATAATGCCCAATTATTCAATTAGCGCCAACGTATTTTGGCTGTTTGCAATTTAATCGCAAGGCAAAGTAGAAAGAGAAGAGGGAAAAAAAGAAAAGCCTTGCCTTGCTGCAAACAGCTGCTGCAAACAACAACAACATGGAAGGCTGCACTGTCCGGAAGTTGGCATATCGCAGTTACGATTATTTTAGTGTTAATGGAATAATGGCCAATTATTCAATTAGCGCCAACGTATTTTGGCTGTTTGCAATTTAATCGCAAGGAAAAGTAGAAAGAGAAGAGGGAAAAAAAGAAAAGCCTTGCATTAACGCATTAACGCTTGCATTGCATTAACGGTTCGGCACACGTGATAGCTCGCTGCTCTCTGATTGGTTGAAGCGTTTTTTGGACATAGCTCGGTAGGTACTTGTCCGATTAATTACAAACCTTGAAAAGGCACATCCTCGGGTCCCCAGCAATATACCTGGCAAGTTTCAAGTATATCGGACCCGTGGTTGTCGAGAAACAGCGGTCACAGACAAACACACAGACACACAGACACACAGACACACAGACACACAGACACACAGACACACAGACACACAGAGATTGCTGGAATTATAGATAGATATCTCGGCATTTTCCCGTCTGTTATTTCAGGCGGTGTATGACTGACCATGCCGCGATTTAAAAAAAATATATCTCGGCAATTTCCCGTCTGTTATTTCGGGTGGTGTATGACTGACCATGCCGCGATTTAAAATATATATATCTCAATGGACCTGAAGTTACAGGCCTTTGAGAATTCATTTCGTTCTATAAAGGGCAACTTTCATCGGATTTTCTTCCCATTTTTTTTCAGCTGAGTCTAAAACTATGTTAGTGACTGTGAAAAATGGAATGATATATCGAATTTGATTTGAAATAAAACTGTGTGAGAGAGGAAGACACCACGGGCCTACAAAACAGGCCTCAAAGCTATGCGAGTTAATAAAATGGTGGATATTTGTTTATATGAAACCTCTCCCAAAATGGGTGGAGCTATGGTTCCCAGAATGGGTGGAGCTTTGAGGTTTTGTCTTCTCTGCAAGAACAAGAACAAGAAGAAGAAGAACAAGAAGAACAACAACAACAGCAGAGGGCACTCTATTAGCAGCGCCTGCGACGCGGCTAAAAAAATATTGTCTTTGGGACAACATTTGAAGGACACTAAAATGCATGTCCCATCAAATCGCTGTAACCTGCAAGCAAAATATAAAGAACTTATGCTAAACCTGTTCTTCCTACCCCAGCTATCTGCTGCCGACTTGGATGAGGGAGAAAACGGTCTTGTCAGGTATTCACTACTATGGCAGACAATGACTCGTGGGATGGGAAAGACCTGGGGTGACGTTGGAACTTCAAGTGGTCCATTCGCCGTGGAAGAGTCCTCCGGAGACCTCTGGGTTTCCAAGCCGTCCTCCCTGTTTCCAGGCCGAACCGCAACGCTGTCGGTGGAAGCCAGAGATCAAGCACCAATGAGTCTAAGCAGGTAAAATTTACAATAATTTACACTTCGGTTTGGAGTAATTGACGAATGTATGTTTGGTCCATTTATGGTACGATCCAAAATATGATATAATTTAATTTACATGTAGCCCACTTTCTATTAAGAGCTCCATTAAAAGTTCACACAATCCAGAAAGTTTTTTTTTTTTTGTATACAAGATCGAGGCTCGTGTAAGAGCTAACACATTAAAGACAAAAGTAAAAACCAGACACATAAAACATATAATAATGGGAGCGGGAGACAAGATGGGGAGAGAGAGGGAAGCACACAAGCACAACATTTGAGAGCAGGGACATCGGGAGATTTGTGGGAGGGAGAGGGCTTGGGGGGAGGAGGCGTGGAAAGGGGGGTGGGGGGGTGGGAGAGGTTAAAAAAAAAAAACACATGGATACTGCAATGACTTCCAGGAAAGAAGTTGGTATTTCAAAAAAGTGGATCTGGGGTGAATTAACGGGGGTAGAAAAGATCAAGGTTTTGGATGGGGGAAGATAAGAGATGGTGGTGAACAGCTGTTTTAAAAACCTGGAAATGCAAATGGAGTTCAATGCAAAGCATCATTCTGACAGTTGTATTTTAATTTTGGCCTTGGTTGGAGCCCTTGTGCATCATTCATCAACAATACCATACCATTCAGGATCTGTCAAGGTTTATTTATTTGGAATATTAAACGAGCATTGTAAATTGCAACATAAATCTCGCTCTGCCTGTATTTATCTCAGCCATTCGATCTATATTTCACTATTCTTCCCCATCCGTCATGTACGCAATTCCCTGCATCCCTATATTTATTTCTGGTATTCAACCCATTATTTAACCCCTAACCCCACCTCCCACAATGCCCACCTATTCCGTTACTTCCCCCAGATTATTGCGTAATGCATTGACAAGCTCTTTTGAACACTCTCTTCCTCCATCCTTGGTCCGCAGGTCTTCAGTGACTACGGTATCCGTAGTGATACTTCCACCAAACAATCAGTCCGCACCAACTTTTTCTGATCTTTGTCCTGTTGCTTCCGCCTCTGGTTGTCGTTTGGAATTGACACTTAGCGAGGGGGCTCTGGAGGGGACTGACATCTTCAGAATTCGGGTAGGAGCCTTTGCTGTATACATTTAACTCCGATGTTGTTGACACCATTACAATGTGTTTCCATTTAATCAATGTTTTTTTTTAGATGCAATGCAATAATTGTTAGTTCTTGACCGAACCAATTGCTATATGCTCATGGTGACAGTTTTTTAATTAATTAGCTTTGGATCCAAAGTACCATGTTTCTTCCCATGCGTTTTCAAAGAAGGTACGTTTCCATAATGCAGAGGAAAGAAAATCGTGGTCATTAATAATAATAAATAACTTTTGGTTTTCTCATGGGTTTTGAAGGGTGAATCGTGTGCAAGTACAGGATTAAAAAACAAACTGTATTCCACGTGTGCTTAGACATGTAATTCACATGTATGTGAAATAAATAAACATGGAGAGGAAATTTGCTGAGAGATATTTTAATTCTTATTTAAGAAGTTGTGTACATGTACATTTTAAATTGAAATATTTAATTAATAAATGTCCTTTTGTATGCTGTAATGAAAAGAGTAATTTCAGTTTCCACCGGACAGAAGTGTATAAAGCCCATGTACACCACCCACAAGACTTTTTTCCCAGGGACTTTTCCATTTGAGCTTATTCTTTCTACAATGGTCACAATAAAATGTTTCATTCGTTAGATGTAGTCACAATAAAAAGTTACAATTTTTAGTTACTCTGCCCATGTGGAGGGGCAGAGGCACAGATCTTCGCTACAGTGTCGCCACTTTCTTACTGGTGGGGGGAGGGGGGGGAAGGGGAGGAGAGGAGAGTGATGGGAGAGGAGCAGAGGGAGGGAGAGAGGAGAGTGAGGAGAGAGGAGAGTGAGGAGAGAGGAGAGTGAGGAGAGAGGAGAGTGAGGAGAGAGGAGCAGAGGGAGGGAGGGAGAGAGGAGAGCGAGGGAGAGAGGAGAGTGAGGGGTGGAGAGAAAAGTGAGGGGAGGTGTGGAGTGGAGAGGAGAGGAGAGTGGGGGGGGGGGGGTGAGGGAGGATAGGGTGCCCCACTAGGGAATGTTATTTATTGTACAGCGACTGAAAACTGAAGTTAGGGATTGAACCGTCATGTAATTATATATTTTTATATTCCCAGGATATACGTATGTGTATATATATATATATATGTATATATACAGGGTGAGCCAGAAATATGGTCATTTTTGAAATTCGTGTGAAGGAAATAAAAAATTGTATTTCAAAATAAATTCATTCATGATATTTAAGTATATAACATCCATTTTTATTATTTTTATTTTTTACTGATTTAGTTTTTTTTTTGCAGGTAAAACACTTGAGTGACCATGTGGAACTGGTCGGGTGAAGAACGCGCTTTCGCTATCAAAGCTTTTTACAAGAATAATGATAGTGCAACTGCTGCACAACGTCAATTCAAACTCCATTTCAATGTTCAACGTCATGGAAATGTGCCGTCTGTTCGAGCTATCAAGTTACGGGTTCAGAAGTTTGAGAGGACTGGTTCAACTTTAAAGAGAAACCGCCGGGAGCACCCAAATCAGTAACAATGGCACAAAACATTGAGCGTGTAAGGGAGTCAGTTTTGAGAAGTCCTCATCGCTCCAGCTGAAAGCGTGCATCAGCCTTAAGAATTTCTCACACGTCACGACGCCGCATATTGCACAAGGATTTAAACTTGTATCCCTATAAAATTCAAACTGTCCAGGAATTAAGCCAAGATGATGAGATTGTCCGCAAGAATTTTTGTGAGGGAATGCTTTCATTTATTGACGTAAATGAAAACCAAAACATTGCTAACAATTATTTGTTCATGTCGGATGAAGCACATTTTCATCTGTGTGGCTATGTCAACAAGCAAAATACTCGTTTTTTGGCAGCCAAAAACCCAAGAGAAATGAACACGAAACCGTTACACAGTCCCAAAGTCACAGAGTGGTGTGCACTTTTGTCGTTCGGCATCATAGGGCCTTACTTCTTTGAGAACGATAACGGAAATGCCGTCACTGTTACTGCAGCTCGATATATCGATGTGGTTTCTAACTTCCTCTCCAGATAATTTTAACAGATTTGCAGAAGTGAGCCCAATGACGTGGTTTCAGCAAGATGGCACAATCTCCCACACCGACACCGTGTCCATGACTACTGTAAGGGCACTCTTTCCAAGGCATGTAATTTCCAGAAACGGCGATATTTCATGGCCAGCGAGGTCACCCGATTTGACTGCATGTGATTATTTATTGTGGTCATATCTAAAGGACAAAGTGTATGTTAACCGTCCACAAACTCTTCATGAACCTAAGGAAAACATCAGACACGAAATCGATGATATTGACGTGGCCATGTTGCAGAACGTCATGAATAATTGCCGTCCAAAATTGGAGGAATGTGTCGGATGAAATGGTGCACATCCCCTAGATGTGCTTTTCCACAAATAAATGGCATGTTATGTACTTCACTTTCTTGTAAAAATTTGTTTTGAAATAAAACTTTTTATTACGTTTACACGAGTGTTAAAAATAACCATATTTCTGGCTCACCCTGTATATATATATATATATATATATATATATATATATATATATATATATATATATATATATATATATATATATATACATATATATATATATATATATATATATACACTAGTGAGGTACCCGTGCCATGCATGGGTGGGGTGCCGAAGGCAAACAAACAATGTGGAAACGGTGACTGCTAAACCATGGAACCAATAAATTCCACATTCCTGTGCCACCTTCAGTTTCACATCAGACATGGACAGCAGGTTCGTGAAAGACTTTGGTAAAAAAAAAAAAAACTGCGAATGGGAAACCATGAACCAATAAATTCCACATTCCTGTGCCACTTGCAGTCGAACATCAAGCATGTACAACAGGTTCGTGAAGGACTTGCACCAAAAACGTACCTATTTGAATGGTTCTTTAACCAGTCAATGGTGAATCTGCCTATGACGAATCCGCGAATGTCACGGTTAGAAAGTAGAAACCATCATGGCATTTCCTCATTAATTTGAACTCAATATCTCTATTTTCATTCCAAACAGCATAACTCCAATCACAAATTAAATATCATCAGTATAAAAAAAATAAACGTTTACCAACACCCGTGACATAAACAAATATTTAAATCCATGCTGATGTTATTTCCGGATATGGAGCAGTTCCGTACGGTTGGAAATTCAAAATCATAATTGTATTCACTTGATTCCAAACAGGCATCATTCCAATCATAAATTGATACTATAATGAAACACTGTGTTAAATGACGATTGTATTGAGATATTGTCAAACCAGCTCATTTATCGTCATGTGTTCACTTCCGGATTTGGGGTAGCTTCGCATTTTTTTTATTTTTTTATTTTTTTTGTATACTAAGTCGAGGCTCGTGGAAGAGCTAACACATAGAACATATAATAAAGGGAGTGGTACATAAGAAGGCAGAGAGAGATGGAAGCACAACAACAGTGGGGAACAGGAACATCGGGAGATCTGTGGAAGGGAGAGGGGTGGGGCAAGATTGACAATACATTATATGGGATAAACAAGATGGACACCACATTGTACAAACTTTCCCCACTGAGTTAAAGACAGAAGACAGTTCTAAACCACCTGTCGGGGGATCTTCCTAAGACCCCCACTGTGTAAACAACAAAGAGGTTTCTTACGTTTGGCGCTTCATCAGTTAACTCAACATCCTCCACCTTACATCTCCTGAAGCTCCTCTTGATGATGTAAACACTCAGGTGTGGTCGGTAATTCCCCATCGTGTATCGATAAAACAATATCGATTAATCAGGACCACAAGATGCACTTTCTCAACTCGACCAACTGTCAATCCGAATATATCAATGCCCAGCCTGGCATTGAGTCAATTTCAAAATCATATTTTATTGAGGAATTTATGAAACATCCTACCAACTTTCCAACATCTGCTGGGACCCCAAAATGTTCCACAGAGGGTTTGGCGAGGCTAGCCCCAAAACTGAGGGAGTGGTTTGGGGACGGATATACACTCCTGTTTTATAATATACTAGCGGAAAGCACCTTGCGTTGCCCGGGTTCTTTTTGAATGAATTTACTACTATAATTCAGCTTTTACTTGCGGCCGTAGAAGATTGACTACTATAATTCAGCTCAGCTTTTAATTGTGAAATGGGCCCAGCCCAGCCGAGGCGGCCTCGACCGGCCTCACCACCTCACCTATATAACCTTCCCGGGGCCCGTCCCGACATCTTTAGTACTTTTTGAATGAATTTACAACTATAATTCAGCTTTTCCTCGTGGCCGTAGAAGATTGACTACTATAATTCAGCTCATCTTTTAATTGCGAAATGGGCCCAGCCTGGCCGAAGCGGCCTCGACTGGCCTCGCCACCTAGCCTATAACCTTCCCGGGGCTTGTCTCGACATTTTTAGTTCTTTTTGAATGAATTTACTACTATAATTCAGCTTTTACTCGCGGCCATAGAAGATTGACTACTATAATTCAGCTCAGCTTTTAATTGCGAAATGGCCCCAGCCCGGCCGAGGTGGGCCTCGACCGGCCTCACCACCCAGCCTATAACCTTCCCGGGGCCCGTCCCGACATTTTTTGTTTTAGAGGTTTCCTTCTATCTTTCACCGTTCAGGAGATTAGCACGTGCACACAAACAACCAAACAAACAAAGAAAAACTTTCTTATATATATATATATATATATATATATATATATATATATATATATATATATATATATATTATATTATATATATATATATACATATATCAGAGTGGTCCAAAAATTTGAAGATTGGATTGTCATTTCTCCACAAGGCTGCCCCTATTCCTATTGCAGACAGTAGCTTGTGGTGAACATTTCAGCTTGATTGGACAATATTTAGAGGTTGCTCAAAATGTTGAGACAAATTTTAATGAATAATAAGATACAGAATTTTTAGCATCACACATCAATTCATAGATAATTATCTATTTTCAATTACTCAAATTATTTATTATTGTTGGCTTGCACTTGTCTTCAATGGTATGACCAAGAGATTGTGCAAAAGCACTGGCCACAAACATAGCACGCCGATCTGAGAGATTTACTCTGTCCAGAGTTGCCACTATTGCTGGAGTGATCACCTTGATGGGAGCCTTTTTCGCCTGTTTGGCAGAAGATGGACTTTGGAGTTTGAATTCATTGTCCCCTGAATCGGAGCTTTCAATCTCGGACTCATCATCATCATCAACCACAGCCGATGTTGATGGAACAGATTGCATTGCTGTTAGAGTCTCAGCAGCATGTTTCTTCTTTCTTTTATCGTCATTCTCAAGACTGATACGCTTTCTGTTCTCCTTCACTGCCGGAGTGTTGCCCACAGATCCCATACGTGAACTTGAGGGATCCTCACGCTGCATGACAAGGAATGCTTTGTCTTCTTCATTCGTCATTTTCTCAAGCGCATCATTTGGTGAGATATCGAAGAGGGATTGAAGATCATCTTTGAACATCTGCTCTTTCACTCTATAGTTTTCGAATGTCTTGGTTCTATTTTTCTTTACCAGTTTGTAGGCATCATACAACTTCAACATATCAATACAGAGAATGAATGGGATGGCAACATAGAGAGTAACCCAGTTTTAGGACCAGCAGAGAAGATAACTGAGAAGGAAGTTGAGGAAGCGATAAAAGCAATGAAGAGTGGAAAAGCGGGAGGGCCGACGGGAGTTGTGGGAGATATGTTGAAGGCAGCAGGAAGTTGGAGTGTGAAGAGAATGACAGATATCTGTAATCTGGTGGTGAAAGAAGGCCGCATTCCAGTGGATTGGGAACTGAGTACCCTCGTCCCTCTATACAAGGGGAAAGGTGACCCTCTGGAGTGTGGCTCGTACCGAGCGATAAAGTTATTGGAGCATGGAATGAAGGTATTGGAAAGGGTGTTGGAGAGGAGGATAAGGAAGAAAGTGAAGATCGACGAAATGCAGTTTGGATTTATGCCAGGAAGAGGAACGACAGATGCGCTTTTAATTGTGAGGCAGTTGCAGGAGAAGTACACGGAGAAGAGGAAGAAGTTGTTTTTTGGATTTGTTGATCTGGAGAAAGCATTCGATAGGGTTCCACGCAAAGTATTGACATGGGCATTGAGGAAGTTAGGAGTGGAGGAATGGTTGATCAGAGTAGTGATGGCAATGTAGAAAAGAGCACGCACAGCTGTAAGGACAAAGGACGGGAACAGTGGTGAGTTTGAGGTGAAGGTGGGAGTGCATCAGGGGTCGGTACTAAGTCCACTACTATTTGTAGCTGTGATGGAGGTGCTGGCTCAGAACGTAAAGGAGGCTTTACCGTGGGAGTTGTTGTATGCAGATGATCTGGTGTTGATTGCAGAAAGTATGGATGGACTGAAGGAAAAGATGAACAAGTGGAAGGAATGTATGGAGACAAAAGGTCTGAAGGTGAATATCGGAAAGACGAAGGTGATGGCAAGTGGTAAAGCATGTGGTGAGGTGGAAAGAACTGGGAAGTGGCCATGTGCTGTGTGCAGGAAGGGTGTCGGAGTGAACTCCATTCAATGTACAATGTGCGCTGAGTGGGTTCATCAAAAATGCAGTGGTCTGAGAGGGTCATTTACCAGTGTGGCAGCTACATTCAAATGTAAGGTGTGCACAGAGGGAGCTGCAGATGGAGGAAATGTTGAGTTGGATCTTGGAGACGGCGTGAAGCTGGAAGGTGTGAAAACATTTTGCTACCTCAGAGACATGCTGAATGGAGAAGGTGGATCAGACTCGGCAACGGTTGCTCGAGTGAGATGTGCATGGAAGAAGTTTCGGGAACTGAGTGGCGGCTGATGAGGAGGAGAATGTCGCTGAAGCTGAAGGGAAAGGTGTATGCTGCATGTGTGAGAAGTGTTATGATTTGTGGGAGCGAGACATGGGTAATGAACATAGAGCAGCAACGAAGGCTGGAAAGGGTGGAAATGCGAATGGTTCGATGGATGTGCGGAGTATCGTTGAGAGAGAGGAAGACAAATGATGAATTGCGAAAGATGATGGGAATATTGCCTGTGATTGATGCTGTGAAGAGGAACAGGTTGAGATGGTTTGGTCATGTGTTGAGGAAGGATGAAAGTGACTGGTTGAGAAGAGTGATGGAAATTAAATTCGAAGGAAGTAGAGGATGGGGAAGACTGAGAAAGACTTGGCTAAAGATGGTGGAAGAAGAAATGCGGGCAAGGGGGTTAACAAGGAGAGATGCAGAAAATAGGGCAAAATGGAGCAGATTGTCATGGGGACCGCAAGGCTAACCCCCGCTCTAGCAGGGAAAATGGCCTTAAAATGCATGTTGTTTGTTGTATACAACTTCAAAAGTTTGCGCTCACAGGAATCTACTCTCTGCACTGGAATTCGTGCTTTCTCCCAGTATGCACACACAGCTTGTACACTAAGTTTGGCACTTTCACGAACTGTATGGTGTTCTTGTATGTGATTGTACACCATTTTCTGCAATGTGTGTCCTTTGGTTGGTAGTCCCCCACATATTATTTCCTTTTCAGACTTGCCCAGCAACCAAACTGTGGAAGAGCTGCGTGGAATAGCTGTGACTTTCTGCCATCTGAAAAAAACAGGATGAATTAAAAATGTTATTTTTTGAGCAACCTCTAAATAAGTTCCAACTGACCTCATATTTGGTTCCTATGATCTTTATAAACATAGCAGGGCAGCCCTGTGGAGCATGGATTTGTAATAGTATTAAATATTACATATATCTGTGGACCACCCTAATATATATACACAATGCCTTCAAAAAGTATTCACACCCCTTGACTTTTTCACATTCTGTTACGTTACAGTCTGGATTTTAAATTGATCAAAGTGAGATTTTTTTGTCACTAATCTACACATAATGTCAAAATGTGTGTGTGTGTGTGTGTGTGTGTGTGTGTGTGTGTGTGTGTGTGTGTGTGTGTGTGTGTGTGTGTGTGTGTGTGTGTGTGTGTGTGTGTGTGTGTGTGTGTGTGTGGTGTATATGTATATATATATGTATATACATATATGTATATATATATATATATATGTATATATATATATACACAAAGAATTAAGTTAAGCACCCCTACACAACGAATTAAGGTAAGCACCCCCTAATATATATTCTTTGTGTATATGTATACATTGGCATATATTCTAAGGTATGTGAGATCAAATAATGATTGGTATGACATTAGTTATTGACGTTATTGACGTTATTGACGTCACTTACACGTTATTGACATTACACGTTATTGACGTTATTGACGTTATTGACGTTATTGACGTTATTGACGCAAAGATCGCTAGAGGTCTTCTCAGAACAATGACTGTACGTTAGAAAACATAAACGTCATCCACACTGTCCGTGATGGACCTATAGCTCCATACTTAAATTGAGGTGAAAATATGCCTAAAATTCCCAAAAATTTTCACCTTAAATTATGCAGAATAAAATATTGAAAACGGCATGATTGTTATGTTTTTATGTGACCTTAATATCACTTCTCCAGAAAATATAGCAATATCATGGGTATATTACACTGTTTTGACGACAACAAACTTGTAATGTGCGAGGTTGTAAAAAAACGGGGGGGGGGGTGCTTAACTTAATTCTTTGTGTATATATATATGTATATATATATATATATATATATATATATATATATATATATATATATATATATATATATATATACATATATATACATAAAATACATCTCCATTGGAATGGTGGCCGTGAGCGCTCGTCTCACAAATAATTGCTGCTATGATTTGACCAATAGGGGATGCCTGTCACTTTTATAATTTTTATTTGTTACCTGTACTGTTTTAGCCTATGTATTATGTGTTACTTTAGCGTAAATCATTGTTGTGATAGAATCTACACATAATGTCAAAATGTGTGTGTGTGTGTGTGTGTGTATGTGTGTGTGTGTGTGTGTGTGTGTGTGTGTGTGTGTGTGTGTGTGTGTGTGTGTGTGTGTGTGTGTGTGTGTGTGTGTGTGTGTGTGTGTGTGGTGTATATTGTTACGCAACTGTGATTAACACCACAGTTACGGATGGCCGATTTGCGAGACTTTAACTCCCGAGGCGAAAACTCAATTGCGGATTCAAGTTCAACACAAACGCGCGGAATGGCGGGACACAGCGAAGGCTCCGCAACCTTACCTATTAAAATCAAACACCCAGGAAAACTGCGTTCAGATATATATACAGAAAATAATATAAGGATTTATTATCGAATAGTAATACAGTGAAAAAGCCGCGCCGGTAAATCTAATAACTCTAAATCGGGACGTCCCCACACGACTGACAGCAAACACGATACGAGGGAGATTATGAATACAAAAATAACACGTCACGTCGTTCAAATGTACGCGGATGCGGCTTAGCTGTCTTTCGTCGTCTTGGTGGCGGCCGTCCAACACCGCTCCTTTTGGCCCGATCGCACACCACCAGGTCCTTCGCTCCAAGCTCCACGAGGCCCCGCTCCAAGCACCCGCGCGTCCGACGCGTGGCCAGCAGCTTCACACGAGGACGATCTCCACAAGGCCCGTGCACCAATGGTTCAACGGAGGGCTCGACTTGCAACGAACTGCTGCGAACTGCCGCGTGCTCTGTGTGCTTGGTGTGCTAACGAACTCTCCACCAACTGCCTTCGGGGAGCTTTTCCACCAACTGCCTTCGGGGAGCTTTTCCACCAACTGCCTTCGGGGAGCTTTTCCACCAACTGCCGCTTTTGATCGCTCATCGACGTGTGTCCAACTGTGTCAACTGCCTGCTCCAACGAACTCTCCGGTGTCTGCCTGCGTCTGCCCGAAATGGCGTCCGACCGTCGCATATATTGGTCGCCGATCACGTCACATTGGCGCACTCCTCAGCCAATCACAGCCTCCCAACTCGCCCAGGTCACGCCCTCTGCGGCATGCGACTCCTGACATCTCCCGTCCGCGACCCCCCCGCGGTCGTTTTGTAACACGTGCCAGCGAGGTTGGTAGGCCTTTGAGGTGCGAACGGCGGCGGCCAACCGTGGCGGTGTTTTTGGCCTGGTTTCCTGTCTATTTATTACGAAGTCAATGTCAGGGAAAGGGAATTATTTAATGTTGCGCTAAGGACCTAACTAATGTTTATGTGGTTTGCAGTGCCATAATGGACAGAGGTTTGACTACCAGGTGAGACTCACAGGGGCGTTACCTTTAATCCCTCACTATTTAACACTCGGACCTCCAGGTAGATCCACAATCATACATCTTACCCCGACAACCGCCTAAACATCAAGAACTTATTACATGTAGAGTCCCTGTCACGACAGCCGAATACCTACCTATTCAGATCTACCTAGCTCTAGATATTGCTCTACCAAATTCATAACACAGCCCCCCCCCTGGAACCGTAGCTCCTGCAAGGTTCACCGCAGGCGCTACCATTCCAGCCTTAACACTTATTGTCACACACTTAATTAACCTATGAAATAAATCAGGAGGGCTGTGGGAAGTGAGTCGGACTACCTACCTACACTTCCTTAACATGCTGAACCCCTTAACCATCATGCAAGTATGTACATCTTCTTCGTTGTTCCTGTGGAGGGAGGAAACAACAACACACAACACTAACTTAACCACAAAACTTAACCATCTTTCCAAACTCAAAACTCTAACCTTTGTACATACCCCGGTCTACAGACCGCGTCCCCCGGTGGATGCCACAAGACACAACCTTACCTGCGGGGCCATCCCCAATGCATCCCCCTAAATTTCCACGGGCCCTGTCCAGATGTTACAGGTGAGTGACACGGCTCGGTGGATTTCGCCCACATTCATGCTACACAGACCCCTTAACCACTCATTCTCATTCCATAGGTCATCAAGGCATTTCAAAAATCAATAAGGTTCTTCTTCAATACACCCCCCTGCAGGACCATGGCATTGATGTCATTCACGTGTGTGTGCATTCCTCAACTAGGCAGCGGGGAGGTACCGCACAAAAAGATGGTGGGGGCGCATCAGGCTGTGGTGCCCGCAGTCCCAAAAACAAGTCAACCGACTTACAAGTTCATTGCCCCCCCCCCCCTTTACCTCTTGGCCCCATGACAGCCCAACAGCCCCTTTCCGCCGTTACCTCGCCGGTGAGGGTCTCCACACACACCAGGCTCCTTTGCCTCCTGCTTTCGCGCAGCAACACGGGTCACCGGGGGACTTCCTCACCCCGCGGCGCCCAACCAGACCCTCCACCGACGAGCTCCAATTTCCAGTTACCACCGGCTGCCAGGGGTAATTGCCGCAGAGGGGGGCCCGCAGGCATCGCTCCTCAGAGCTTGCTCTGTACCTGCGGACACACACACCTTCCCCACCCACAAGACCCCAAAACACACTTCCTCCCCCGCTGCCATTCAATTCTCCACACAACTCAGCACAATTCAGTACAATTCATAGATGGTGTAAAAGGTGTTACAAGGCTTGCCATGGCCTGCCAATGTGAAATCCCATTCACAGTTCGAATCATTGAATCCTTACACATTTCCATTAGCACATTTCCAAAAAGCACAATTATCGCCCCTCATTATCTCCAATAATCATCACTCACTCTCCAGGTTCCACTCTCACGACCACATCAAAACACCTAACCACAACACAAAAACATACGCCACCCACAAGACACTGTGGCTCCCATTCCATCCCCTCACCGGCCATGTCATCACTCGCTCTCACCTCCCAACTCCAAATTACATGTCCCCAATTTCCCAAAGCAAATCCTGAAGCCTGGGACAGTACTCCTCAAAACACTCACCTCAAGTGCAGGTAGTTGCAGGTTGGTCAGGTCCAAGAGTGTCATCCACCACTACAATTCCCAAAATTTCACATTGGGCCTACAAAATACTTCCAAATTTCTCTTTTGTCCCCACTACACTGGCAGGTATGTGGATCCGCATCCAACGGTGATCATCACTACACTACCTGTGGCCACGACAGCTCTGCACCTCTACCGTGCAAGGGTCACCGGGACAAGGTGAGCAGTCAAAACGCCAACATGGCCCATGAGTGTCCATAAGGGCGCGACCCACCATCCATCCTTCGGCCCCCCTGCGAGGAACACAGCTGCAGCAGCCCCAGCTGGCCAATGTGGTGAGCACTTGCTGCCACAACACACACTACCGCACACACAACCTCGGCCCTGGGGGGGCACGGTCGCAGTGCGTGGCATCCCTACAGCCACGTCCCCTGCACCTCCCCATCATCCCCCAGTCCGACTACAGAACTGCAGCCCCCCAGTGCTCACCCACACTTGACCACACCAAGGTCCAGTCAACAGCCATGCTCCACCAGGAGACCCACCCAGAAGACATGGTCCACACACCTCGGACACGCACAGCACCACGTTGACCCTCAGGCTACACAACTACATCCCCATCATCCCGCGTCCCAAATATCAGCACAGTTGCCCCCGCAACCAGTTGAAAGCTGTGTCTTGCTACCCTATTAATTTCATCACAGCCTCCAACACTTTG
Source organism: Myxine glutinosa (assembly GCF_964187855.1). Taxonomy (NCBI): domain Eukaryota; kingdom Metazoa; phylum Chordata; class Myxini; order Myxiniformes; family Myxinidae; genus Myxine; species Myxine glutinosa. The sequence continues at coordinate 312,560,297 of NC_136261.1, read as the reverse complement.
GTCTACACACCTGGATCAATAATGGCGTCACTGTACAGTGTCCACCATGGCATTTCAAAATCCACCCTTAAATTTCCATCTAACCCACAGATTACCCATGCCAACCATTTGTCACATTTCACTAACCTCACCAAAGAAGGATGCTTTGCCATACACATGCCAGCCGAGCATGGCCCATATGCTCGGCTCGTTACACATCTCCCGATTCACATCCCCATAGCTCTCTTCCCAACCCGAGAGTCCATAAATCATAACGGAGCATCTGTGGAAGGTCACTCACACCATCACGTTCCACAGATGCCCCAATGGTTGTCCGGCAGGCTATCTCCATCCCTGTCCATTCGGTTTGACCCGCGTCCATCGACCAACACGGCATGGCAGGTCATCACATGCCAGTTGTCCCAGAGTCCCTGGAGGAGAGTGCCAGGCCGCATGCCCGGGTGGTCACCACATCAGTCCCAAGTTGGCCGTCCGCAGTGCCACCACCAAAGCGCGACCCACAACACCTCCCCCTAGTGGTCCTCAATATTTGCCATCCCAGGCTTGAGAAACCACCTCGGACCTCCCTGGAGGTCTTAACCCCCACCAGGGTCCGGTGACCCTGCCGGCCCGAGCCACCAGCTCGGACGGCGCCCCGATGGACAAGGGACGCCACACTCCACCAGACCCCCCGTGGGACCCAGGTCGTACCTCGACACCCAAGGCTGGACCCCACGTCCAAATCTCGCCATCACAGCCCCCCAGCTGGCTGGCATACCCAAATTTTGAAAGGGGCAACTTTGGCCCGAGGCCATCACCCATGACCTCGCCATGTCCAGATCCCGCAGCCCGGGGACCAATCCCCACCATGGCTGCTCCAAATCAATTTCCCATTGTAATTTTATTTTAAATTTTCTTTTACAAATTTTCATTCCCACTGCCAAACCGCAGCTGCAGGGAACAACCTCTACCACCGGTTGTTCTGCCCCTCCCTGCAGTTGATCCAAATTCCCTACAGGGACCAAATCTCCAGAAGCTCTATCTCCCGATCCTCCAAGATCCAAATCCAGCCCGGAGCCAACACACTCCCCCAACTGGTTGTCCAATTTTGGAGCCTCTGTTTCCAAATAGCAGTGTACAGTGCGCGTCCCCTCGGTCATTCCAACCACCTCCTCGGACCAACTCACCTCTTCACCCAGGCTCCTTTGGGCCTGAACAAGCTCTACCTCCATGGGACTGTCACAGGTCTCCAGCCGCTGGATCAAATCATCCTCAATAAATACCCGGTCCGGCTCTATCGCATGGACCCCCAAAAACTCTACCCCCTCTTGCTCCGCACCACCGCCCTGGTGCTGCACAATTCCAAATTCATCCCCTGGTTGGGGTGTTGTGACATCCACACGGTCCCGATAAACAACCAGGCCAGAATGTGGGAAACATTCCCCATTACAACTCTCACATTCCAAATTTCCTTCCCCGCTCACCTGTGGACACTCCACGTTTACCTGTACACTTACCACAATTGCCATTTCCCTTTTTAATCCATTAATTTGGTCACTCAGGTCCTTCAGTCCTTCCCTCCATTCCTTCCCCTGCGACTCCATTTTATTTTCCATCTCTCCCATCTCCTTACTTATTTTATTTTCCAGCCCGTCAATTTTGTCATTCAATTCCTGACTGGCTCGCTCACCCTGAGCATCCATTAATTCCTTTAAAAATTTCATTAAAGCCTGGTCGTCTCTCGGGGCCGTCCCATTTGTTCCCGACTCTCCGGTAGGGGAGGGGCATAAGTTGGTGCTCGGGACGAGGGAAGCTCCAAGGCTCACCTCTGCATCAAATTCCCCTATTTCCGGCTCACTCCCAACGCTGACGGAGGCCTCGCTGCGTACTTCCATTTCGTCGACCTCCGACATCCGCTTTTCGGAAGGTCGTTCCCCGCGCGCGTATTTATTTTAATAATTCCTGAAACACAATTTAAATTTGACGAAGACGCGATATCGCGCTCCGTTTGCCCAATTGATTATCAAATTTCTCCGCCTCAACTATAAAAATTTTGCGTTCGAACGTCGAGCGCAATGTACGCCCGACCGTGTCGATGTCGCCCCGCGGACAAAAAAATTTGTCCGACCGTGTCGATGTCTCGCAGCGGACAAAAAAATTTGTCCGACGGGTTCAAATCCTACACTCCTGACACCACTTGTTACGCAACTGTGATTAACACCACAGTTACGGATGGCCGATTTGCGAGACTTTAACTCCCGAGGCGAAAACTCAATTGCGGATTCAAGTTCAACACAAACGCGCGGAATGGCGGGACACAGCGAAGGCTCCGCAACCTTACCTATTAAAATCAAACACCCAGGAAAACTGCGTTCAGATATATATACAGAAAATAATATAAGGATTTATTATCGAATAGTAATACAGTGAAAAAGCCGCGCCGGTAAATCTAATAACTCTAAATCGGGACGTCCCCACACGACTGACAGCAAACACGATACGAGGGAGATTATGAATACAAAAATAACACGTCACGTCGTTCAAATGTACGCGGATGCGGCTTATCTGTCTTTCGTCGTCTTGGTGGCGGCCGTCCAACACCGCTCCTTTTGGCCCGATCGCACACCACCAGGTCCTTCGCTCCAAGCTCCACGAGGCCCCGCTCCAAGCACCCGCGCGTCCGACGCGTGGCCAGCAGCTTCACACGAGGACGATCTCCACAAGGCCCGGGCACCAATGGTTCAACGGAGGGCTCGACTTGCAACGAACTGCTGCGAACTGCCGCGTGCTCTGTGTGCTTGGTGTGCTAACGAACTCTCCACCAACTGCCTTCGGGGAGCTTTTCCACCAACTGCCTTCGGGGAGCTTTTCCACCAACTGCCTTCAGGGAGCTTTTCCACCAACTGCCGCTTTTGATCGCTCATCGACGTGTGTCCAACTGTGTCAACTGCCTGCTCCAACGAACTCTCCGGTGTCTGCCTGCGTCTGCCCGAAATGGCGTCCGACCGTCGCATATATTGGTCGCCGATCACGTCATATTGGCGCACTCCTCAGCCAATCACAGCCTCCCAACTCGCCCAGGTCACGCCCTCTGCGGCATGCGACTCCTGACATCTCCCGTCCGCGACCCCCCCGCGGTCGTTTTGTAACACGTGCCAGCGAGGTTGGTAGGCCTTTGAGGTGCGAACGGCGGCGGCCAACCGTGGCGGTGTTTTTGGCCTGGTTACCTGTCTATTTATTACGAAGTCAATGTCAGGGAAAGGGAATTATTTAATGTTGCGCTAAGGACCTAACTAATGTTTATGTGGTTTGCAGTGCCATAATGGACAGAGGTTTGACTACCAGGTGAGACTCACAGGGGCGTTACCTTTAATCCCTCACTATTTAACACTCGGACCTCCAGGTAGATCCACAATCATACATCTTACCCCGACAACCGCCTAAACATCAAGAACTTATTACATGTAGAGTCCCTGTCACGACAGCCGAATACCTACCTATTCAGATCTACCTAGCTCTAGATATTGCTCTACCAAATTCATAACAATATGTATATATATGTATATACATATATGTATATACATATATGTATATATATATATGTGTATATATATATATGTATATATATATATATATATATATATATATATATATATATATATATATATATATATATACATATATATACATAAAATACATCTCCATTGGAATGGTGACCGTGAGCGCTCGTCTCACAAATAATTGCTGCTATGATTTGACCAATAGGGGATGCCTGTCACTTTTATAATTTTTATTTGTTACCTGTACTGTTTTAGCCTATGTATTATGTGTTACTTTAGCGTAAATCATTGTTGTGATAGAATTAGTAAATGCAAGCAACCAATTGCTTTATTTAGATTTAAATCTGAGAACTCATTTGTATTTCATGTCCCTAACTTTGCTGTATTTCTGGCGAAAATATGTTGAAAATGTTTTAAACTGAAGGTAGAACTGTTAAATTCAAATATCACAAATAATTTTTGGTTGCCTGGAGGTGTGCCCACTCACCAATAACCTGCCGTGCCTGGATTTGAATCTCAACCGAGCTATAAACTGTCATACTGGTGTTTCACGTGTGGGGTGAGGCATCAATCCATAGGAAGGACTTCACCTCTCTGCCAGCACTCATTGCCTATGGACATCCCACATTGTTTTTTTGTGAAGAATAGGTGAGTTTTGGCCGGCACCCTGACCAAACTTGAAATCCCTGCCACCTTCAGTCGAACATAAGGCCCTGGCCAGCTGTTTCTTGAAAGACCTGGTCATCAGATGTGCCCACTCTCTGCCGCTTACCCAACAAGAAGATTGGAATAATTGGGGCCAGTAAAAAAAGTAGTAATTACAGTAGTAGTGGTATGAGGATGAGTAGGACTGGGGGAGGGGGTGTGGAGGGAGAAGTATGGAATTCCTGTACAAAACTAGAACGGGCACTCGGTAGAGCGCATACCTTCGCCGCAGCTACTGTTCTGTACTTGGCATGGGAGTGTAGGGAACAGAACAACAAAAATACGATTTTGACCTTTTCGTGACCTTGACCTTGACCTTTGACCCGATTGCTCCCAAAATCTAATCAAATGTGTCCCGTATAATAACCAATCATCCCACCAAATTTCATGCAATTCGGTTGAATACTTTTTGAGTTATGCGAATAACATATACACACACACACACACAGACATACAAATAAATACACAGCGATCAAAACATAACCTTCCGCTTTTGCGAAGGTAATTATATATGATTATGAAAATCCATTTTGCATTTCCTTCATTATGTCTGCTACCCATGGTAATACAATGCGCTTATGACTGTTGTTCTCATTAGGCTGTAGACCAAGAAGGTGACGAGATTACCTACAGAATCATCAGTGGTGACCCAGATGGAAACTTTATGCTCGACAACAGGTTAGAAATACTTGTTAAGTGTTTATGTTGGTAGAAACACCCGTCCCCTACTGGAGCGGCGAGGTGGGATGGATTGGGGGTAAGGGGGGAGAGGTGCTGGGGGGAGCGTTCATTGTTTTTGTGTATGTTTGTGCATATCATAGTTGAGTTACATTTGTATTAAAAGTCCTTTTCGCCTTAATTACATATTTTGACACATGCTTAGCCTATGATGCTTTTGACTCAGCCATGTTATTATCCTTATTATTATCACTATTATTGTTTATACAATTATTATCTAATAAAAACGTTCATATTATTATTATTATGCTCCTGTCATTATGCCATTATCACCAGGTGGAATTGATTAATTTGATATATATTGTTGCGGATCCCTGGTTCTGTCGACGTACTAAAGGGGGGGGAGGGGGGAGTGGGGGTGAAGTCCCCGTTTCCCCCACAGACCCCGGGTCCATGGGGTCGTCGGCCATGACGAAGCTCGCATCCGGCGTGTTGCGAAGCAACTTCAAATGCTAATCCCCCAACCACGGGGGAAGGGTTATTGGTCACTCCCCAAATACCTTCAAGACCATGTGGTTAGAAAGACCAGGAAATGAACCCTCTCGCGATTCCACACCTTATTCCAATTGATTGGGCCGAGCGGTTTTGCGCGGTGTGGGTCTCGGGTTTAACTACGCATGATTGATGGGCCTAATTGACTAGTCAAGTTCGGTTCGGACTATGCTGGGCTAATGGGGGAATAGACGTACTCAAACAAGTTGAAAGGGAACAAAATGTACACGTTTTATTTACAAAAAGCAAAGATGTTGGACGAAAGGCAGGCTTATCAATTCTTACCTATCTAAATCCCCACATAGGTGCCTTGCACACACACACTGGGAATGAATGGCACAGGTTAAACAATTTGATGCGGATCTCTCGAGCCCGTTGACGTACAGAGGGGGATTAAACCCTTTTGCCCCTTCGAGCTTCGAGTCCACGAGGCCGCGACCCACTTTATACTCGTGGGGCGGATTGCAGAGCATTTCCAGCCGCCACCCCCGTCGCGAGCATGCGGAAGGGTATCGGGTCGAATCCCCACATACCTTCGGTACACACGCTGCCACGAAGACGGGTGCTGGACCTCGCACAAGCCACGCTAATCGGATACGCCGAGCGGTTTGCGTGTCACGTGACTTGTGCCGTTAATTCCTATTGAACCCGATTTGATCAGTTTTATTCGTACAGTGCTAGGCCAATGGATGGAAATGACGGGAACGATCAAATGGAAGGAAGAACGCAAGTTTATTTACAACTGATCAGGTTGAAGAGACACTGAGCAGATACTTAGTCAATCTTACTTAATTCCCGGCCAAGGGCCCACTCACTCACGCAGGGAAAAGAAGGAAGGACAAGTTCGCGCTCCAAACGCGCCTTGGCACCGTTCATTCCAGACAGCTCGCCGGGCGTGGCCCTCGGATGTTCACGGCACGTGTGCTGGGAGCGCAGGCAGGGCCGGCGCTACCATTAGACCAACTAGGCAGCCGCCTAGCGCGCAGACATCAGAGGGGCGCATTACTGAACCTTAAAGGGTCACAGTTTTATACAAATTATTGTTTTAAGAAAAAACATAATAAAAGGAAAATATAATAGTTCATTGTTCATAATAGTGTAAGTGATTAATTTTGAGCATGCACGCTTCGTGGCATACATCACATCCTGTTTGAAATGGACCTAGCCTGCTCCCATGCACCTTCTCCCATACGTCACATCCGGCATGTTCAAAATGCTGCCGCCATTACGTCGTTGGGTGCATGGATTGATCATCGTCAGGAAAACGGGAGAATTCGTAATCGTAGTTGGCAAAAAAAAATTGGGGGGGGGGGGGGGTGCAAGTAGCTAGGGCGCAAAATAGTCTGGCGCAGGTAGGAAGGTCGTCAGCATAGGTGGCCCCGGGATGGATCATCTTGACAAGCACGATTAACAGCCGCAGCAGAGCGCAGGGCACAGGGAGAGTTCGTTCCCAGAGAGAGAGATATAACAAGCAACTGACTGACTTCACTCGTCGACTCATGACTCACTGGGGCTCTGACTCTCAGCTCAGACTGACTTCACTCTCTCTCTCTCTCTCTCTCACTCACGGGGGCACACTGAGACATTCTGCGGCTGGGGCACTCTCACAACGCTCTCACAAAAGCTCTCCCTGGGTGACTGACCCGGGGGGCTCGGGGCAGGGTTTTCTATCGCCCTTCTCCAGTCTTACCCGAATGTTCCAAGCCCCACCTCTGGCTGCCATTGTGAGCCACTCCCCTTGAGCTCCGATTGGCTGCTCACCACTTACCGGCCACTCCCCTGCAGCTCCTCCTTCGGGCCTGCCAGACTTTTTCCAGGCCTAGCACGTGGCATTCTTGCCCAATCGAGGCCTATACTTACTGGCCTGCTCAACGCATACTAACACCGGAAAGGAGACTACGCTGACATTTAATAAGAAATAACTGAACTAAAGTGAGGCTACATGTTGTGGTGCAACTACCTACGAGGGGGGTCATTCTTTATTCTGAAGACCGCAACATATATATATACTGTATATATATATATATATATATATATATATATATATATATATATATATATATATATATATATATATATATATATATATATATATATATATATATATATATATATATATATATATATATATATATATATATATATATATATATATATATATATATATATATATTGTAACGAATTTGAGAAGTGTAACGGTTTTGAAAAGTGTAACAATTTTGGAGGAAGTGTAACGAATGTGAAAAGTATGGTTTTGTTGTGTGTAACACCCTCGTAATGTAAATAATGGTCGCAGCCGTCCTCCTAGTTAATTCCATGAAACTTACACACAGGCCACGATATATCTTTTTAAATAGTTTATTTCCTTATTCTATGTAGGCTAAATATGTGTTTCCCACTAGATTGACTGCATTGCATCAAACGAAATAAAGCGTAGGCCCCTCCGATGATCCATGGCAGCTCAAGTGCCAGGGATTCCCCCACTTGAGCTTTCACAGCAACCGGTTATTGCAGTACTGAACTGCTGTGCAACGTGACGGCGCAGTACCTGCAGCTGCTGACCGGTTTTCGCCATTTGCGGCCATTACGAACAAGGGGAGTGGCTAGAGAAGACGGGTCGCCCCCCTCGTCATAGGGGGGAGGAGTAAGGCGGCCCCGCTCATCCAACCCAGAACAAGGGGTTTGGCTAAGAGAGGGCGGAGCGGGAACCCCCGAGAAAGTGCGCGAATGTTCGGTGAGGAAACCAATATAAGTCGCCGCGGGACGCACTCCACCCTCTTGCTCCTCTTGCTCTTGCGTCCTCCAAGCTCTTGCTTTGACCCCGTCCTCTTGCTTGCTGTCCCTCGTTGATGCTGGGGAGAAGGAAGACGCCTGAACGAGCAGGTGTGTGCGAGCCATCGTGCGACCAGCTGCGCTGCAGCTAAGGGGCCGCAGGCCACGAAAAGGACGCGCCAGGCAGCAATCGACGCTGGACCCTCCATTGCCTCCCAAAAACAACCATCCATCCTCAAGCCATACCTGCCTGCAATATCCCCCGTGTAAGTGTGAACGTCGTCTGTCCTAATCGTTGTCCTGGGGTTAAGTAAATAGACTAGTATAAGCTAACGATGCACTGTGTGACTGCTTCTTCCATCCATTGCTTGTAAATAATTTTGATCGCTCCTTCTTTTTGCTTGTGTGTATAATAAATCCTGTTATTCCCCCGTACTCTGTCTTCTTCTCTCTTCCTTCTCGTTCGGTCGCTTTAGACTTTAGAGGTTTCCAAATTGAATATCTGTGGTGCGATCTGGTCAACGTTGGGGGAGTCGGGCCAATCGGGGATCCTGTAACGGTCGCGGTGGACCATCCGCTCGGCCCAAAGTAACATCTAAACCGCGTCCGTAACAATTGGTGTCGAGGAGTGGGATTCGAGGCCCGAACCAAATTTTTAAAACGTGTAGGAAAAAAAAAATTTTGGTCAAAATTACGTGCTGCCGAAATTTTGTTTTATAAAACCCGAATTTTGAGATCACGCCATGGACAATCAAGGCGATCGGATGTCGGTGGGGGAGATAGACGGGTTAGGGGTAACCCAGGACCTCGGGGAAATGTATATGGAGGATGTGGTTGAGGGGGTATCAGACGCACAAAATGGCGCTCTCGCGCACGAGGTTTCGGGCGCACAAGATGGCGTCCTCGCGCACATGGTTGTTGCGGCACCAAATTTAGCCGCGCCCATGGTCGCGGTAGCCGAACCCGAGATGCCAATGAATTGGAACCTGTTTATAAAACAGATGATGGCCTTTATGGTAAAAACAGACGATAATTTCAAAGGGATGGATGCTCAGGGTGAGCGATTGGAGGGCCAAATGGGGGTAATGGGGAACCGGATGGATGCTCAGGGTGAGCAATTGGGGGTAATGGGGAACCGGATGGATGCTCAGGGTGAGCAATTGTGGGTAATGAGGGACGAAGTGAGGGGTACCGGTGAGGGGTTAGACAACGGGATAAAAGAGGTGAAAAATGGGTTAATGGGGTTAGAAAATAGGATGGAGGACAAATTGCGGGAAATAGGGGAACAATCTGCCAGGGAAATCAAACGAATGGGGAACCAGATAGAGGAGGTGCAAATCGGGTTAGAAAGTAAACTGGATGCTCAGAGGGATGAATTGGGACAGATGAGGGTGGCATCTACAAAAGAGATGGAGGAGATGAAAGAGGGGATACGACGAGGTGTAAGTGAGGAGGTTTCGGGGCTACGCGAGGAGGTAAAGCGAGGTGAGAAGCGTATGGAGAAAGAGGTGAGAAATGGGACGGCAAAGTTATAAGGGGGAATAGAAGATCTGACGGAGGAGGTGGAACAGCTGACGGAGGGACAGACTGAGTTAGTGGAGCAGGTTCAAAGGAACACTGCGGTACTAGGAGGGTTAAAAGCGACACAAAAATAAATTAAAAATGACTTAATAGCGACACAGAGGCAATGTCAGATGGTACGTGAGGGACTGACAATGAGGTTGGATGAGGTGACAGAAGTAATGGAGACAAAGGACCGGGAGGTGAGGATGCACATAGAGACGGTCATGGTAGCCTTAGAGGACGAACTTGAGGAGACGCACCGGGAAATAAAAGAGATGAAGCAAAAATTAGAGGAAGTGGAAGAAGAGGTGAGTGAAATTAAGAAGAGACGGACAGAAACTAAGAGGGAGATAAAGGAGGAAGTAATGGAATTGGTACAAGGTCTGTGCTCGAATCGTGATGTGCTGTTCACTAACCAAATAAAAAGTTTGCAGGTGGCAAAAGAGGTGCGGAGACGAGGTGCCAAGGTGAGTGGCGATATAATCGGAAATGTACATGATGTGAGGAAAGCTTCAGTCGGCTTGGGGATTGGTTTGGATCCGGGTGTTCGTGAAAGGCCGTTGGTGAAGTGTGCGACAGGTCTGGTGTGCGAAAAAAGAGGTGTGCGAGAATGTCCGACCATGGGGTGTGTGAGGAAAAAGTGCGCGCCGACCAGTGAGTGTGCTGTCGAGAGTGAGTCGGTCGTAGCGTGTGTGCGAGGGAGCACATGGAAGCGCGGTGTGGTAAGTGTTACGGAGGAAGTAACGAAAGAGTGTGCGCAAGAGGATGCGCGAGAAAGGTGTGTAACGGACAGGTGCATGGGGAAAGAGTGCGCTGTCAAGAGTGAAGGAGAATGCACGCCTGTGGTGAGTGTTACAGAGGATGTAACGGGAGAGTGTGCGCAAGAGTGTGCGCGAGAAAGGTGTGTAACGGACAGGTGCATGAGGAAAGAGTGCGCTGTTGAGAGTAAGGGTGAGTGCGCGACCGAGAGTGGAGGTGAAAGTAGTGAGAGTGACACGGAGCGTGAGTTGGTTGTGACAGGTGAGCGAGGATGTACACCTGGAATGGAAGGATGCACACCTGGAATGGTAGAGCGTGTGTGGGAATGCACACTTGAGTTGGTCGTGAGGCACGTGGTTGGGTGTGCGAGTGAAAGCACACCTGTGATTGTCACAGAGGAGGTGACCGAGGAAGGGGCGCGAAGAGGTGTGTTGGTGAGGTGTGCAAACAACGAATGTGTGCCAAAGTGTTCGGTGGTCAGGTGTGTGACCAAGTCTGTGAGCGGAATGAGTGTACCTGGGTGTGTTAGAGAAGGTACAACCAAGAGCAGGGAGACGGCTGGATGTATGAGCAAGAAAGGGGTAGCGTATGCGTGTAAGCATGCAGGTGAGGCATCGACGGTAACCGGGTTAGCGGTTAGAGCGACTTTTAGCCGAGTCGGGCCCTCGGTGCGTGCCGGGCTTCGCGTGCTGCGAGAACCAGCGGGGATCCGAGCCATGGCGGGTTCAAAAGGACCGCCGTACGCGATCCACGCTGGGCCGTGCTGGGAACGGCCGCGTCCGTGCTCCACTAGGCGGAGCGGGCAGCCCGATAGGAAGGGTCGTCATGGCGACCACGTTTTGTTGAGACGTTCCGGCAGGTCGAGATCGGGCAATTGGATGGCTCCGCGCCGAGGTGGTGCGTGGGATCTCGGCACTGGTAAGCCCCCGTCCCTGCACCGAGTGCCGGACGCATCCAGCCGCCGGCACCAAAGAACCCGCGTTCATTGCTCGGCTGTACGAAGCCGGGCTGTAGACGTGAATTGGCGCACCGAGAGGATCTAATAAGTAGACGGGTGATGAGGTTAGTGTTTTGGACCCAAAATTAGAAAAAGGCAAAATTTGATGATTGGTACGGTGATTGGCAGATGATTGGCAAAATTTTTGATTGGCTGAAATTTGGTGTGCCAAATTGATAGTGGGACCTCCCCGATGTGGTGGGATGGGCAGTCCACCATCCCTCACAGGGGGGGGCAAAGGAGCACTAGTTTATGGGGTTTATGGCAGTGAAAACTAGCCCTGGTGGGTTAGGATATTGTGTGTAGGGATCTAGCGAAGATGACATTAGGTAACGTTAAGGTTAGTTAGTGACAATGACACCTGTAGTGGGGACGCAGGTAGAGTAGAGTGGATGATAATGACGTGGGAGCGCAATAGTTTAAAGGGGCGACTGGGAAGCGCAAGTTTCAGAGGGGAGTAGTTAGATGAGATGATGCCGTGTGGTTGAGGATTGAACAGGTGTGATTGCACAGGTGTGCAACTGAACAGGTGTGTGGAGCAGTGTATGAGTGAGTGAAGGTGATTGTGTATTGTGCTGACCCAATGGTCCAGGAAGAGGAGGAGGGTGCAGGTGGCACCAGGTATGATTGCACAGGTGTGCAACGACAGGTGAATGGAGGACAGGTGTATGGAATAAATGGTATGGAGTATTGGAATGGATGGTCGTGGAGTGAGTATGGTGGAAATTGTGGAGTGGAGTGGATGGTGCGAAGGTGTGAATGGGGGAAGAGTGGACCCCCATCACGGATACCCGGGGCGGGTAGTGTAAGTGTTAGGTAGAGGGTACAGGTAAATTGTGGTTGGATATTGGCATCTGTGGTGCGGGTGAAAGAATGGTCTTTGGATGGGTGCATTAGTGTTGTGGAAATGGCTGGGCGTGTAGCCTGTTAGTGTGTGTAGTTGGTTTGGGCACTCCACCACTGTGAGGATGTCGGCCAGGTGAGGCCGCGGGTGGGCTCTGGGAGCCGGTAGTTGTGGATGGGGCCCGAGGATCCGGAGGACGGACCCGGGTAGCCCAGTGCCAGAGGGCACCGAGTGGGGTGACAGAGCCAGGAGGGGTCTTCCCCAGTTAGTTAGGTTAGGGTGAGGAGCTAGGTAAGCTCGGGTGGCAACTACAGTGGTGGAGGTGTGCAGGTGGGTAGACCTGCTGGGAGAGCTACACGTCACAGCCCAGAAATTGTGCGAGGGCACCGGGAGATGAATCGGGGGAGTGAGACCCCAAATTGAGAAGCACCACAGTTTGGTCAATGGGAATTGGTTTTTAGAACCCATAGTGTAAGTGGCCAATGGATTGGCAGGGAAAGACCCCGGGTAGTGTAAAGTGTGTTAAAGTCATTTAGAGGATAGTTAGGAAGAAGGGTCTCCTCGCACCATCTGCATCCACTCACCTGAGATGAGGTAACTCCACACCATGCCATGTTTTATTATTTTTCATTAATGCAAATGTTTTGGATTGTGAGACGCATCATGACGTGGGTGTGACATTGTGCGTAATTCCATCTCTCCCTCCTTATGAGGATTGATGATGAATTGGTGATGGCAAATTTTGAAGTAGAGGGATTGGAGACGAATTTGGTGTAGAAGGGAAAGATGGGGAAGACAAGACGTAGTGACGAATTTGTAAAGGTGTAAATTCTTGTAAATATGGGGTAAGGGCAAGGGTAGTGTAGGTGACAGGGGGGGTGACGTACGGTAGGGACGAGTTTTTCTCACTTCGCTCTCCGTACGCACTTCACCCTGCATTGCCTTTATTGACGTGTACCCTTGTGACCTTACCCCTCGCTCATTGTCTTCCCCCCTTTTGTCTCCCACTTGAGGACCTGTGCGCCATTGGGTGCCGAGGGGAGCGTGCGTGAGATGGCCATTGTGCGCACGAGATTCTCAGAACCAGCATGCATTGCGTTGATGTACCACTTTATGGACCGCTGTTCTGCGGCCAAGTACCACTTGATGGACCCCAGGTTCTGGGGCAGGGCACCTCTGTTGGAGACCGGCCATAGTGGCCAGGGAATCTTGCTTGCGGACCTCGGTAAGGCGGCACCTATGCCAAACAGGTGGACCACCCTTAGTTGGCCCCTGAGGCCCTAAATAAAAATGAACACAAGTTGTGCTTTTTTTATTTCCAAGTAGGCCGCATGAAGCCAGAAGACGTCGGGAAGAACATCGGCCCAGCAGAGAAAGAGAAGACCACCACCAGTTGTTTTGTTGTGTTTATTATGAACCGTGGTGACTGTGCACCGAGTGGTGCTTTTGGTGCTTTGTGGTGCTTTTGGGTGATTTTGGGTGCTTTGGTGGTATTGGTACTGGTGCATCGATGCAATGCGTGCTGTCTCCTCCCTCCCAACAGGAATTTCTTTTTCTTGTTCCCTAAAAAGAAAAAAAAAAAACACAGGTCCTGGGTTGCGTTGTAAATAAGAAATAACGTCACTGTAAATAATGCTCCCCACCGTAAATGTATAGTTTGAGAACAATTCCGTAATTCGGTTAGCTGTGGGCTTGAGTCTGTTAGACAGGGTGCAATGCAATAGGGGGACATACTTATTTGTGTTTTAAGATTGTCACACTCAGGGTCAGGTTAATTGTAGAGGGAATTACACCTACGTGTCACACTAAGTTAAAGTTTTGTAGGCCCGAGCACGGGCCTGAAGAAAGGAGGGTGCAGTGTAACGAATTTGAGAAGTGTAACAGTTTTGAAAAGTGTAACAATTTTGGAGGAAGTGTAACGAATGTGAAAAGTATGGTTTTGTTGTGTGTAACACCCTCGTAATGTAAATAATGGTCGCAGCCGTCCTCCTAGTTAATTCAATGAAACTTACACACAGGCCACGATATATCTTTTTAAATAATTTATTTCCTTATTCTATGTAGGCTAAATATGTGTTTCCCACTAGATTGACTGCATTGCATCAAACGAAATAAAGCGTAGGCCCCTCCGATGATCCATGGCAGCTCAAGTGCCAGGGATTCCCCCACTTGAGCTTTCACAGCAACCGGTTATTGCAGTACTGAACTGCTGTGCAACGTGACGGCGCAGTACCTGCAGCTGCTGACCGGTTTTCGCCATTTGCGGCCATTACGAACAAGGGGAGTGGCTAGAGAAGACGGGTCGCCCCCCTCGTCATAGGGGGAGGAGTAAGGTGGCCCCGCTCATCCAACCCAGAACAAGGGGTTTGGCTAAGAGAGGGCGGAGCAGGAACCCCCGAGAAAGTGCGTGAAGGTTCGGTGAGGAAACCAATATAAGTCGCCGCGGGACGCACTCCACCCTCTTGCTCCTCTTGCTCTTGCGTCCTCCAAGCTCTTGCTTTGACCCCTTCCTCTTGCTTGCTGTCCCTCGTTGTTGCTGGGGAGAAGGAGAGACGCCTGAACGAGCAGGTGTGTGCGAGCCATCGTGCGACCAGCTGCGCTGCAGCTAAGGGGGCAGCTAAGGGGCCGCAGGCCACGAAAAGGACGCGCCAGGCAGCAATCGACGCTGGACCCTCCATTGCCTCCCAAAAACAACCATCCATCCTCAAGCCATACCTGCCTGCAATATCCCCCGTGTAAGTGTGAACGTCGTCTATCCTAATCGTTGTCCTGGGGTTAAGTAAATAGACTAGTATAAGCTAACGATGCACTGTGTGACTGCTTCTTCCATCCATTGCTTGTAAATAATTTTGATCGCTCCTTCTTTTTGCTTGTGTGTATAATAAATCCTGTTATTCCTCCGTACTCTGTCTTCTTCTCTCTTCCTTCTCGTTCGGTCGCTTTAGAGGTTTTCAAATTGAATATCTGTGGTGCGATCTGGTCAACGTTGGGGGAGTCGGGCCAATCGGGGATCCTGTAACGGTCGCGGTGGACCATCCGCTCGGCCCAAAGTAACATCTAAACCGCGTCCGTAACAATATATATATATATATATATATATATATATATATATATATACATATATATTGTTACGGTCCGCGGATTAGATGTTATTTACCGAGCGGAGGTACCGCGGCCGAACAGTTTTTCCCCGATTCACCCGATTCACCCAGACGTTGGCCGTATCGCACCACCGCTATTCAATATGGAAAAGACTAAGACGACGAATGCAAAGAGGAAGAAGAAGACGTACAGAAGAGTAACGGGGTTTATTATTTACACACACATAAGCAAAAAGAGCAGTCACGATTATTTACAGGGGACATGAAAAAGCAGGTAACACAGTGCAAATTACTAGCTTATACAGACTTCGTTTACTACCCAGGACAGCACGAACAGAACAAACTCACGTACACGAATGGGGAACTTGCTGGCAGGAATGGCTGGAAAGGAGAGGAAGGTCCGGAGCTGGCAGCACGATCGGCGCGTTCGGCAGCCGCCGTCCCTTCGCAGCCCTGCTCAAAACCGCCGTCCTGGCCCCAAATGGCTGTCGAGTCTTGTTGCTGCTGTAGACGCTGCTGCTGGCGAGCAAGGTGACGAATAGCAGGCTTTTTCGCTTCCCCGGATGATCTCTGCTTTTGGACCTCACAACTCAGCTCTTGTCATAGCTCATCTCAGATCTCTAAAAGCTCATCTCAGATCTCCTGCTCATCTCTTGGACCCTTCCTTTGTCATGTACCTCTCCACACAGCTCAGCTCATCTCTGGACCTTTTTGCACTCTCTCGTATTCCCTCCCTCTCACTTCTCTTTGGGGAACGTCCCGCTGCGGGTTATATAGGCCCCGCCCCTCAACCTTCGCGAACCTCCTTGATGTTTCTCTCCACACCCTCTCCAAGTCCAACCCCTTGTTCGTGGTTGGTTGAGTGGGGCTGACTCACTCCTCCCCTCTCTGACGAGGTGGGGACCCGCCTTTCTTCCCCAACCCTGCCTCGTGGTCAATGGCGGCTTTGGAGGGGATGTAATTAGCAATCGAGGCTTGGCAATGACGAAAGGGGAAATGGAGGTTTGTTTTTGGGAATGGGAATGAAGGGAATCTATCTTTTTCACTTGGTACAATGGAGTATCACGCTAATGGAAGACAAGGCCTTACTCTAAAACACATAATAAAGATATAAGCTACTGAACAAGGGTTTTATCGTGTCCTTCAATGTGGTGTTTCATGGAATTAACGACCGGGACGCCCTTTTTTACCTTTACACAACTCTGGAGGCAGGAGGGGCCATATCCAAACAATGTTACACAACAATTTACCACAATACAATACACACAATCAAAAAAATGCAATCCTCATATCCGCAACAATATGTACGTATTGAACGCAATGGAGATTAGTTACACACACATATATATATATATATATATATATATATATATATATATATATATATATATATATATATATATATATATATATATATATATATATATATATATATATATATATATATATATTCTGGATATTCGACACGACACTGGATAAGTTGCGCACACATGAATTGTATACCACACTGGATAAGGACTCTTTGTCCCCCTCACCCCTCCTCCCCAGCACAGCAATACTGAGATTGAGATTGAGATTGGATCGAGAAACGAAGGATCATTATGACCTCCTCGTCACAGCCAGTGATGGACATCAAAGTGGGGTGAGAAGGAGTTAAAGTATCTTTCTTCATTCAATGGAGAGATAACACAAAAGGGTAAAGAGGACAATGGCATAAAAGGGATGATCTGGAAGAGCTACTCATGAAAGACAACAATCCTGTTTATGATAATGTCCTCCAATTTTTGGTTTTATTCCCAATTAAGGAAACTGTGAGGGAGATTGACGTTCATTTTGGTTGTTGTTGCAGGTCTCACAGATCACGCTGGATTTGAAGGTGACAGACATAAATGATAATTCCCCACAGTTTGAGGTGGATTCGCAGACCGAATTCAATGTCACCGAGGGACCTGAGCAGAGTTTTCTCGCCACGTTTTTGGTAAATTATATGACGAACACCCCCACCCCTACCACCTCCAACCTGCTCCTCCTTCCCCAACCCTCCCTAATGTGCTTCAGCATTTATGCAGTTTTTCACCCTTTACGTTATCGTAATTAATAATGAAATTGGAAAGAGGAGTGACGAGAAGAGGAAGAAGTTCAAGGAGTGGCAGAAGGCGAAGGGTACGGGAGCAGAAAAAGCAGAACATGAAAGTTATAAGGCAGCCAAGAAGGCTGCAAAGAAAGAGGTAGCAAAGGCGCAGGAGGCATGTAGGAAAATGTTCGAAGAATGCTTGGATTCAGAAGAGGGTCAGAGAGCGGTATTCAGGATTGCAAAGTAGATAGCGAAAGAGAGGTGTGATGTGATGGGGATGAGTTGCTTGAAGGATGAAGTGGGACAAATCGTTGTGGACCCAGATGGAATTAAGGGAAGATGGAAAAGATATATGGAAATGCTGTTGAATTACAGAGAATTAATGGAATGGCAACATAGAGAGTAACCCAGTTTTAGGACCGGCAGAGAAGATAACTGAGAAGGAAGTTGAGGAAGCGATAAAAGCAATGAAGAGTAGAAAAGCGGGAGGGCCGACGGGAGTTGTGGGAGATATGTTGAAGGCAGCGGGAAATCGGGGTGTGAAGAGAATGACAGACATCTGCAATCTGGTGGTGAAAGAAGGCCGCATTCCAGTGGCTTGGGAACTGAGTACCCTCGTCCCTCTATACAAGGGGAAAGGTGACCCTCTGGAGTGTGGCTTGTACTGAGCGATAAAGTTATTGGAGCATGGAATGAAGGTATTGGAAAGGGTGTTGGAGAGGAGGATAAGGAAGAAGGTGAAGATCGACGAAATGCAGTTTGGATTTATGCCAGGAAGAGGCACGACAGACGCGCTTTTTATTGTAAGGCAGTTGCAGGAGAAGTACATGGAGAAGTGGAAGAAGTTGTTTCTTGGGTTTGTTGATCTGGAGAAAGCATTCGATAGGGTACCATGCGAAGTATTGACATGGGCATTGAGGAAGTTAGGAGTGGAGGAATGGTTGATCAGAGTTGTGATGGCAATGTACAAAAGAGCGCGCACAGCTGTAAAGACGAAGGACGGGAACAGTGGTGAGTTTGAGGTGAAAGTGGGAGTGCATCAGGGGTCGGTACGAAGTCCACTACTATTTGTAGCTGTGATGGAGGTGTAGGGGAAGTATTCGGGGGACTCAAGACTCCAATGACCGGACACAGGTTTTACAAAAGGTCTGGTTTATTAACTGGTTATTCACTTCATTCCAATTACCAAATAATACCGCTTAATTCAATGGACCAGGTTAACTCTTTTCGCATGGTCCTTCTCGTTCGGCCGATGTTCCTCCGCCACTCCCGTCGGGCAGAGGGTCTGATGATGAGGAGTGCTCGTCCGTTCCGTCGGTCAGAGCTCCTGGTGACAAGTCCTCTCGACTCAACGTTTGCTCTCGTTTATATGGACAAACTGGACTTAATCCCCTGTCCGCTGAACGTTAATCCTTTCTCCGCTAATGCCCCGAGGTCATGCATGCACCAAGTCCTGGCATCAGCTCGCTCCCCTCCTGCTGTGAGTTCCGTTTACCAAACGATAGGGGGGTGCTCCAGCCAGGGGCTGTGACCAGGTGGACAAGAGATTATCATGTTCGGGCACATTCCTGACACTCATTTACGAACTCGTCTTTCACAGAGTTTGCAGGTAAAATGTATCTGCTTCGTTACCAGTGTTAATTAATAAGTTACCAGTGCCAATTAATAAGTTACACTGAGTTACACTTCCACAATTCCCTCATCTTTTTGTTTTTGTTTATATTAACCATTAATCTAAACATCAATATAAGTAAACAATCAATCACTACAAGTAAACATCATTACAAGTATAAGTAAATAATCAATCACTTTGGTAATCAAATTCCCTTGGGCATACACCGTCATCCTGCAAGAATCACAAAACATTTCGTTGGTCATTGACTCCTTCCATATCGTTCAATCTATTGCATTTGCATCACAAATATATTTTCAAAACAACACTTCACCATCACCAAGATACAACAATTTCACTTCATTTTCAAGTTTTGTAAAGCATCTGCACCATCTGGCAAAAACGTTTGCCTCCACACAAATGTTGACTTTGTTTGAAAGGAAGGGCTGATCACTTGTGTTTGAATCCTGGTATGAAACATTTTCTCCTAATGTCTTCATAGCTCCTGCACTACTTCGTGTAGGATTTCGCTGTTGTGGTAACATTGCGGAGTCATAGACTGACCCTGCTCTCCTTGTAGCATTCTTGCCACTTTTTGCTGTAAACCATAGTAATTCCTGAACAAGGCCTTCACCCAGTTGTAGTCGACTTGCCTCCTCCCTCATTGTGAGTGGGCAGCAAGTATTGGTGTGACGTTGATTGGCCAGCAAGATGTGGAACAGGGATGCCGGATGCATCCACAATGATGTTGGGACCATGGTGTTCAGGTCATTCATGGTCCTTACCAGGAGCAACCAGCAGAATCGTGCACAGCTGTTGTGACAAGGGCACAGCCGTTTTTTGCAGCTCCATGCTGGTTCCCCGGACGTTGGTGAAGTAATAACATATGTCCCCGCATTTCACAGAGGTTGCAGGTAAAATGTCGTTGTCCTGCAACTTCTGATGTGGTGAATGTTCGAAGCCTTCGAACAAGAGTAAGTGATCGCCTTTCTTTCATATGTTGCAGTGTGATCCAGGCAAATGGTCACATAAATTTCCTTGGTGAAGGTAAGCATTCATCTCCAAGTTTCACGGGAGAATGTCTTCATCATTCTTTGAGAAAGAGGGTGTATGCCATGATTAACTTCATTTTTTAGCCACAAATTTTCTTTCTCGAACTTCTTCCCAATTCCGTTAGCAATCCCTCCAAAATGTGATCTCGTCTTATCCTTATGCTCAGTCACATCTGAATCTGCTTTCCGCACACACTGAATCAGATAGGGTACATCTTACCATGAAATCAGCATAATCATGTATATCTTCCGACAGTTTCACATTCAACAATTTGTTGTTTTTCCTTAACACAAAAGTTATATTCATTTATATGCGTCACACAAATAATATTCAATCAGGTATGTATTTTATTACTAAACTAAGAATAGCATCCACAATTGCTTTCAGGTTAATATAGTTCAAAAATTAACTCATGCAGGTATTTTAGCACTACTCTAAGAAAATAAATTGTATATGATTACAATCACAAACGGGAATACCTAATTCCCAACAACAATTTTCCCAAACCAACAAATTAAACATAATGTATTATTACCATAATTCCTCTCCACTTTTTCTTTTCCCTCTTTTTTTTTTTTTTTTTTTTTTTAACAGTGTGTCACTCGTGGTGATATGAGTTCACTGATATTGTAATTGACACAACTCATAACATTGTTGTTATGCCATTATCTTAATTCTACTGTATTCATTTGCAACATCACTTGATTTAATCTTTTAATCTCAGTATTTATGTCGCCATAAAAGTCCTCCTTTTCTGGTTCCACATTTCTTTCCTCATTTGTCACTTCATGCGTTATCATCGTGTTGTTGGTTACCTTATTCAAACACACCGTCACTAAGGCTTTCAAGCAAGCCACCACTAAAACAATTGCCAATATAACTACTAAACCAACAAACAAATATTGGAGTATCTTAGCTACCACCCCTCCAAATGTGTTTCCCAACCATGCAAAGGCACCCCCTTTTATATAATCGTGGTATCTTGCTCCCTCTTGTCTGATTGTATCGGCTATGTTATAAATTTCTTCTGACTCATCAGGTATGTACGTACAGCAATCTGTACCAATGACTGCACATGTACCTCCTTTTTCTGCTAACAGCATATCTAATGCCATACGATTTTGTAATGCCATCGTTCTTGTTGCTGCCAGCTCTCTTGTAAGTTTTTCCAATCCACTTGCTGTTTTATTTGCCAACTTCTCCATAGCCAATGCCATGTGCCTGAGTTCTCGCCCTGCCTTCCAGGTTCCATAAAATGGAAATATTACCATTCCAATCCATTCCCCCATGCTAATAGTTCTTTTCTGCCTAGAATGCAGGATATGCGTTGGTGACTTTGTTAACAGGCGCATGTGTGGAAGCACAAACCCAAGAAAACATGATCCTGACCATGTCAGTGGGAGATACGCATACGCCTTGTGTCCACATATAAAATATGTATTATTATAGGTCCATGTCGTATCTGACATCCAAGTTCCTTCCCAATACAAAGATATCATCTTTAAGCTAGTGTCCTTTACTGGGACAAGCAATCTCATATAGCCCAACTCGTAACTATAATGGTGGCAGGTGGAGTTTCCCATCAACTTATTATTCTCTGTGGTTCGATGTCGGATGAAACATAGGAGCCCTTTTATTTGTTGTTGAATAGTTACGTAAGGGGGCATAACTTCATTGTCATATTTAGGCCTATAACTGTCTTCAAATTCCTCACATTGATATCCCCCTTTTTCCCAACTAGCATCCCCTAGCATCATCGACATTGGTAAATCAGGTCGTATTGTTGCTACCAACCTGTGTGGGAAGCGACTACATAATTCATCCCAACCAAAAGGAACTGCCTCCAATGGTACTCCGTTCTCACTAGAATGCGGCATTTGTGTGCATATCCAACAATTACTTTCATTTGCTATATCAGCCCTTGTGTGGGCTAAATGTAAAAAAGTATTAATCCCGTGTAATCCATCGGGTTCTAAAGGTGTGTCCCTTTCTTCCATTAAACTTCTTTTTTGCTTATGTCGTCCCGCATAATCATATATCTGTATGTCGGCCACCAATGTTGCGTTTTGTTCTCTTATTACCCCGAAACAATGTATGCAACACAGAGTCCCCACTACAAGAGAACTCATTCCTAGGATGAATATCACCATTTTCAAGGAGTATCCGAAGTAGAAGTCTCTGTTTTCCCCTGATTTGTCGGCTTGTCTTGATAAGGTCTTTCCCTTTGTCCCACCTGTAGCCATCTGTAAAACATGTGAGCTACCCCTTGTATATGTTCACACCTCTAACATAATTATATGTCCATGACATTCAACATTATATACCAAACTTCCTAACCTTTGTAAGCTTCCTAACAGGTAAATAAAGAAAAAATCCCTTAATATGTAGCATAAATCAGATTATTTGTCTTACCCTGATCCCCCTATCTCCCGGGGTTGAACTCAATCCCCTGATCATGAGTGTAGTTGTGATACATTTTTTTTTTTTTTTTTTTTTTTTTTACTCATGTTGTATTAATATCAGCAGGTAATTGTATGTCATGTAGGCAAATAAATGTCACTATCCCAAGTAGGAATATCACATGTTGAAAATGTAATGTTTATCATTTCGTTCCAAGATACCGCAACCAAAGGTTTTAACCAAAGCTCTACCAAACTATTTCCAATTTGAACAAAAATGCCAGTGAAACAATGATTCGAAGAATTAACTTCAAGGGGTCAATAAATTTATTCTATAGCCAGATCTAATTTTCCCATCCAATAGTTTGCCTTGCCACAGTTTGCCTTGCCCTATGATGTCACATTGAAATTACCCTTTCAGTTCCCACCATAATTTATCCAAATTTGACTACACACCCATTTGCATGTCAGTCGACCACTGACCTATCAATCATGCGGAACACTAGTCCGAAATTCCCACCTGATCATCATGTGACCCTTGTCACTTGGTTTCAAAAATTTGCAAAGCAATTGTTCCAACTTTGTAAGTTTAAAATTGTGTGCCCAACATAAAAGATCCAATTTCGGCATGTGATCAATTAATTACTAATTTGCTTACAAGCAAAAGAAAAAAATGAATAATTCTTGCTCCGAAAACTTTTCAGACCCAAGAATCATCGACAGTTATTCATGTTTGTCCAGTAATCGAATCTGTTGAGGCCAATCATCATTTGGGATTTGCAGCAATGAAGGCCTAATCATTGTCTGAGGTACCGGTACGCACTGGTACCCTTGATCTTGGTTTGCCCCATGACCTTGTCCTCCTGTTGACATACGGACATCTTCTTCTCCAATGTCCCATCTTTCCACACTCGAAACACCGGTTTCTGTCGTTTCCTGGTCTGTGCACCTGTGCATTTGTATTGCTGGGCTGCATCTCTACATCCCTGAGTTGCCACTGCAATCTCTCGTTGTCTCCTGAAACACGAAAAAATTCTCTGTACCGTCCTTTTTGGGGAGACAACTGGAAATCAGATGGGACAACTGTCACTTTCATTCCTAATTTCGAGGGCAGTTGTGCATTTGTCTCCTCCACTGTATCCTGTATCCTTTTTATTTTAAGTTCTAGATCCGTTATCCGTTCTTGCTGTTCCCGTTGTCTGGATTCACCATCCCAAAGATGGAATGCAAGCCAGTCTACCGTTAGATTCTGTCTCTTCCTGGCTTTCAATCTTTGTTCCAATCTTTCCAATCGACTTCGCTCAAATGTACCATCTCTTGGAAACTCCTCATCATGTCCCTTTGTCCACAAATACCAATTCTCGACCTGCCTTATAGCTTCGGCACCATAACGGTCGTACATATGATGTGTACAAGTACCTTTTTTTGGAATCTCTGGTTGTCCTTGTGTATTCTTGCAGGCTCCATTTCCCATTCTGCCTTTTATCAAAGTAGCGTTGGATGTGTTGTAGCTTGTTCCAGGTTCCTCTAAAGCTTCACTCGTACCTCCAGGAAGGATCTCTCCACCTGTTCACACGGTGATTTCCAGAGAGTCTCCCTCAGTTGTGGCTTTTGCACAATCCAATCTGACAGATCAGTATTTGCAGATGAGCCGGAGGGTCAGTATGAAATGGGTGAATCCTCAGGTGTCCGCTCTGTTGACGGGGAAATCACACAATGGTAACCGCACATATATATCTGTATATAAACTCACCACCTTGCTCAATTTTCCCAGGTTGTCTCCACATTGATAATATCTCGCAAAGATATCAAAGCTTCTTTCTTGAGACCGCATTTTCATCAATCAGACAATCAATATATTCAATTCAATTTATTCAGTTCAATTTATTCAGTTAAATTTATTCAATTAAATTCAATCAATTAGATTCAATCAATCAAGAATATCCAATCATATCATTCAACTTCTTCCATGATTGTCAAGAATATCCAATCATATCATTCAACTTCTTCCTGAGTGTGAAGAATATCTAATCATATCATTCAACCTCTTCCTGAGTGTGAAGAATATCCAATCATATCATTCAACTTCTTCCATAAGTGTGAAGAATATCCAATCATATCATTCAACCTCTTCCTGAGTGTGAAGAATATCCAATCATATCCTTCAACCTCTTCCATAAGTGTGAAGAATATCCAATCATATCATTCAACTTCTTCCATAAGTGTGAAGAATATCCAATCATATCATTCAACCTCTTCCTGAGTGTGAAGAATATCCAATCATATCCTTCAACCTCTTCCATAAGTGTGAAGAATATCCAATCATATCATTCAACCTCTTCCTGAGTGTGAAGAATATCTAATCATATCATTCAACCTCTTCCTGAGTGTGAAGAATATCCAATCATATCATTCAACTTCTTCCTGAGTGTGAAGAATATCCAATCATATCATTCAACCTCTTCCTGAGTGTGAAGAATATCCAATCATATCATTCAACCTCTTCCTGAGTGTGAAGAATATCCAATCATATCATTCAACTTCTTCCTGAGTGTGAAGAATATCAAAAAAACCCGTATTTACAGATCGCTAGAGAAAAAAAACACGAATAATAGATAAAACCGTGTGTAAGACCTCTCCCAAATTTTGTCCGCTCATTCACTTTTCCTGATTCGCATCAAGGATCTCCATCATCAGACAGCGTACTTAATTCCGCATTTTTATGAGAATTCAACAGGAATTTACGACTCAAAGGAAAAAGAATGAGCAGACCTTTTGCAGGACGATCGTTACAAAATCGTTACATATATTAAAGTATTTATAATGTCGACAAATCATAGCTTAATTCTTACAAAATTTGGTTCTTTGAATAAATCACAGCACCGGGAGAACCAGCTCCAAAAAATGGATCTTTGTGTTTATTCAGCACCCTAGTAATTGGTTCTTTGTGTACTAATTACACAGCACCCAGGCCCCGCTCATATGGATCTTTGTGCAGCGCTGCACAGCACCTGAGCAAAAGGGGTTTCATCTACATTTTCCTTATCCGGTGTACCATCCGTGATATTTGTTTGCTCATTCACTATTCCTGATTCGTCATCAAGGATCTCCATCATCACACAGCGTACTTAATTCCGCATTTTAATGAGAATTCAACAGGAATTTACGACTCAAAGGAAAAAGAACGAGCAGACATTTTGCAGGACGATAACTGGAATTAGTCGTGAAAATATATCCAAAATACACAAAAATACACACCCACACAAATAAACAACATTTATTCCGTTTAACAGAACAAACATTTCCTCTATCATGACATGCATGTCTTCAAAATTATATGACCAAGAGAAAAAGTAAAACTAATTAAAACTGCGGGCAGTGATAATCCGGGGACCATACCGCTCCATCCTGATTGGACGAGTGCATGCTAGAGTCGTTAACAACGACAGTCCAGATCCGATTGTTCAAAATTTCAACTCAATCGATCGAAAAATGAACGCAGGGATGCATTTTAAAGGTGCAGTGGCACTAACTGAGTTGCCACGAATATGGCCACGAAATTGCCAATATGGCCATCACAAAATATTTTCCTTAATCAATTGGCTCATAGCATAACCAATCTGTAAGTATTTCATCCGAAGATGTATCTCTGAGGACTTTTAATTAAATAAGTCATTTATAAATCAACGAGTTAATTTATTAAATGATTAATCAATAAATCAATATTTTCCTTGACAGCCACATCACTTGGTCAGTGTCATGTCCAAATATCAGCTTCCTTACTCAAAAGGTGCCTGAGTTAATGTAATGTAATTACTGTAACTAGGGCATGCCCGTACTATATATATATCTAAAATTATATCCCCCCCCTCTATTTACATGGAATGGTTTGGTCCATTCGCAAATCCAAAGGCAAAGCGAACGGCTTGCGAGTACGGTGACAATCCCCCCCCCTCTATTTACATCAAATGGTTTGGTCCATTCGCAACGACCACAGAACCCCCCCCCCCCCCTCTATTTACATGAAATGGTTTGGTCCATTCGCAACGCCAAAGCGAACGGCGAACGGCTAAATCGCCATAGCTCGGTAACTACTTGTCCGATTAATTTCAAACCTTGAAAAGGCACATCCTCGGGTCCCCAGCAATATACCTGGCAAGTTTAAAGTATATCGGACCCGTGGTTGTCGAGAAACAGCGGTCACAGACAAACATACAAACATACAAACAAACATACACACAGAGATTAGTGGAATTATAGATAGATAAGATTACTGCAATTACTGTAATGATTACTGTAATTACTGTAATTACCGGAACTGTAATTACTGTAATTACCTCAGGTAATTACTGTAATGTAATTACTGTAATTTAATAAGAAATGTAATTAATTAAATAAGTACTTCATTAATCGCTCATAATTAAATAACTCGTGAATTCTTATCCGATTTACTTAACATTTGAGTGTCCCCAAAACGTTGGAGCAAAACGTTGCAACAACGAAAGTGAAACGTTGTAGCGACGTTGTGGAAACGTTAGCAAAACTCAACATTTGAATGTTCCCAAAACGTTGGAGCAAAACGTTGCAACAACGAAAGTGAAACGTTGTAGCGACGTTGTGGAAACGTTAGCACAACCCAACATTTGAATGTTCCCAAAACGTTGGAGCAAAACGTTGCAACAACGAAAGTGAAACGTTGTAGCGACGTTGTGGAAACGTCAGCAAAACCCAACATTTAAATGTTCACAAAACGTTGGAGCAAAACGTTGCAACAACGAAAGTGAAACGTTGTGGCGACGTTGTGGAAACGTCAGCAAAACCCATCATTTAAATGTTCACAAAACGTTGGAGCAAAACGTTGCAACAACGAAAGTGAAACGTTGTGGTGACGTTGTGGAAACGTCAGCAAAACCCAACATTTAAATGTTCACAAAACGTTGGAGCAAAACGTTGCAACAACGAAAGTGAAACGTTGTGGCGACGTTGTGGAAACGTCAGCAAAACCCAACATTTAAATGTTCACAAAACGTTGGAGCACAACAACGAAAGTGAAAAGTTGTGGCGACGTTGTGGAAACGTCAGCAAAACCCAACATTTAAATGTTCACAAAACGTTGGAGCAAAACGTTGCAACAACAAATGATCACAAGTAATTATCACATTGCAATGACCTCTAAACATTCCTAAACCAATATCCCATTAAAATCCCATTAAAATCCCATATCTTGTCACCCTTTGCATTGTTGAAAGCAATTAATTCCATAACTCAATATTACCTCAATTTATATATACTAGGGCGTGCCCGCACGTACGTGCTTGCCCGTACGTGCTTGCAAAAAAACATGCGTGCGAACAACAACAACAAAAAACTTTGAAACCACGTGGCAGTAACGACCACAGAACCCCCCCCCCCCCTCTATTTACATGAAATGGTTTGGTCCATTCGCAAAGCCAAAGCGAACGGCTTGCGAGTACGGTGACCATACCTTGGGACCCACTTGTCCAATTAATTTCAAACTTTGAAAAGGCACATCCTCGGGTCCCCAGCAATATACCTGGCAAGTTTCAAGTATATCGGACCGGTAGTTTGTCGAGAAACAGCGGTCGCATACAGACAGACCGACACACACACCGAGATTACTGGAATTATAGATAGATAAAAATCCGATCCCATTAAAACCTTCAGACAAACCACTAGCAATATTATTCCTAGGACTAAAATTACCAGGACCATTATCAAACATTTATCAAAATATTAGGACCATCATCACACCAATGAATGACTCAATCCTTTAATGACTACATCCAAACCCAGACATTTTGAGTTCCGTAACTTTAATACTTCAAATTTTCCATTCCTTCCCTTCCTGATCCTTCGATGTAGGGATGGGTTCTTTTTAGGATCATGTTGCATCGAGCATTATTTTCCAAAACAGTGTGAACATTAAACCACACCAAAACCTCTGACATCCCACCATTAACACCTATTGTAAGCGTGCCGAATCAGTAAGCATCACCCCTCCTATGAGCCTCGACCAGAGGGTGGTTGTTACTCACAAACACTCGTCGCTAGCTGTTCCATTGTCTGCCGATTCCCACTCTGCTGCCGATTTCCACTAGCTGTTTTATTTCTCTGAGCTCATGAAAGTGGTGACAATGGGTGGTCTGCCATTGCTCTTCCACAAAAGCATCTTTCACCTTTCAATAAAATATTTGTACCAACCAAATCTGCGAGTATGGGGCGCAGAGAAAATACACAAAAAGCAACAGCCCTGGCTTTGCTTCCTGGAAGCTTCCTGGAAGCTTCCTGCAAAACGCTTTGCTTCTCGCAAAACGTCCACCTATGGGAACTAGAGGGAGGGGAGGGAGAAGGAGCGGGAGCAAGAGACAGGGTGCCGGAATGGACATGAGGGACAATGAGGGACAGTGAGGGAGTGTTGGTATGCAGTTTTTATCCAATCGCCATCTTTCACAATAATTCTGGACCGGCATGAGGTGGGATTGTCTGTCATGAATTTATTTGTTGATCGAACGAGTTTTAGACATGGCAGGAAAACTGAAAAAAAAAATTCTCTCCTCCACCCCCCCTTTTTTTTTTTTTTTCTTTTTTTTTTGGACCCACGGCTTTCGTCCTACACAATTCCGTTTAATTTGTCTAAATCCGACCAGTCGTTCCAAAGATATAAGCCGTTTTGTCGCAATACCATAAATTGGAATGAGGTAAAAAATATATATATATAAATATAATTCCATTTCCCGGTTCCCTGTCGCACGCCGAGCAAGTCGCGTGCTTTGAACAAGTGCAAAAAAAAAAAAAACTACTTTACACGTGTACGGGTGTGTAAACGAGTGTACCGGCCTTACACGTCTTGGAAGCAAATGGTCGCATGGTGCACGCATGCTCCGTTTGCTCCCAGGTCACAGTAAGGCCCTTAATGACCAGCGCAAAAATACGTATTTACAGAAATCATTTAGAAAAAC
Source organism: Myxine glutinosa (assembly GCF_964187855.1). Taxonomy (NCBI): domain Eukaryota; kingdom Metazoa; phylum Chordata; class Myxini; order Myxiniformes; family Myxinidae; genus Myxine; species Myxine glutinosa. The sequence continues at coordinate 312,530,669 of NC_136261.1, read as the reverse complement.
ACGAATAATAGCTACAGTCGTTTATCGAAGTACCATTCGTGATGGGTCACGCCACCTATATCGCGGCATCGGTGCGCAAGGAACCCCCAGGACCACCTTCTCCCCCATGTATGTACAAAACTATTTCCAAGTTCGTAAATCATATTGGACAAAAACAAGCCACACTCACCTTTTAAAGACTTGTTTGTACAATTGATGTCAGCGGTGCCTCCAAATTGTAGGGGAAGTATTCGGGGGACTCAAGACTCCAATGACCGGACACAGGTTTTACAAAAGGTCTGGTTTATTAACTGGTTATTCACTTCATTCCAATTACCAAATAATACCGCTTAATTCAATGGACCAGGTTAACTCTTTTCGCATGGTCCTTCTCGTTCGGCCGATGTTCCTCCGCCACTCCCGTCGGGCAGAGGGTCTGATGATGAGGAGTGCTCGTCCGTTCCGTCGGTCAGAGCTCCTGGTGACAAGTCCTCTCGACTCAACGTTTGCTCTCGTTTATATGGACAAACTGGACTTAATCCCCTGTCCGCTGAACGTTAATCCTTTCTCCACTAATGCCCCGAGGTCATGCATGCACCAAGTCCTGGCATCAGCTCGCTCCCCTCCTGCTGTGAGTTCCGTTTACCAAACGATAGGGGGGTGCTCCAGCCAGGGGCTGTGACCAGGTGGACAAGAGATTATCATGTTCGGGCACATTCCTGACACTCATTTACGAACTCATCTTTCACAGAGTTTGCAGGTAAAATGTATCTGCTTCGTTACCAGTGTTAATTAATAAGTTACCAGTGCCAATTAATAAGTTACACTGAGTTACACTTCCACAGAGGTGCTGGCTCAGAACATAAAGGGGGGTTTACCGTGGGAGTTGTTGTATGCAGATGATCTGGTGTTGATTGCGGAAAGTATGGATGGACTGAAGGAAAAAGATGAACAAGTGGAAGGAATGTGTGGAGACAAAAGGTCTGAAGGTGAATATCAGAAAGACGAAGGTGATGGCAAGTGGTAAAGCATGTGGTGAGGTGGAAAGAACTGGGAAGTGGCCGTGTGCTGTGTGCAGGAAGGGTGTCGGAGTGAACTCCATTCAATGTACAATGTGCGCTGAGTGGGTTCATCAAAAATGCAGTGGTCTGAGAGGGTCATTAACCAGTGTGGCAGCTACATTAAAATGTAAGGTGTGCACAGAGGGAGCTGCAGATGGAGGAATTGTTGAGTTGGGTCTTGGAGACGGCGTGAGCTGGAAGGTGTGAAAACATTTTGCTACCTCGGAGACATGCTGAATGGAGAAGGTGGATCAGACTCGGCAACGGTTGCTAGTGTGAGATGCGCATGGAAGAAGTTTCGGGAACTGAGTGGCGTGCTGATGAGGAGGGGAGTGTCGTTGAAGCTGAAGGGAAAGGTGTATGCTGCATGTGTGAGAAGTGTTATGATTTATGGGAGCGAGACATGGGTAATGAACGTAGAGCAGCAATGAAGGCTGGAAAGGGTGGAAATGCGAATGGTTCGGTGGATGTGCGGAGTATCGTTGAGAGACAGGAAGACAAATGATGAATTGCGAAAGATGATGGGAATAGAGCCTGTGATTGATGCTGTGAAGAGGAACAGGTTGAGATGGTTTGGTCATGTGTTGAGGAAGGATGAAAGTGACTGGTTGAGAAGAGTGATGGAAATGAATGTAGAAGGAAGTAGAGGACGGGGAAGACCGAGAAAGACTTGGCTAAAGATGGTGGAGGAAGAAATGCGGGCAAGGGAGTTAACAAGGAGAGATGCAGAAAATAGGGCAAAATGGAGAAGATTGTCATGGAGACCGCAAGGCTAACCCCTGCTCTAGCAGGGAAAATGGCCTTAAAATGCATGTTGTTGTTGTTGTGTGCCACCCTTTACGTTATCAAAGTCTCTGCTCATTATCTCTGCCACCAAAGGTAGATTTAGGTTAGGTTTTCACCCATGTCTCCTTGTCTGTCTGTCTGTGAGGACTATCTCAAAAAGTTGTGGACACATTTGGTTGAAATTTGGTGGACAGGTTGTGTGTGCCACAAATGCAAATTAATTTGATTTTCATGAAGATCCGGATATGGATCCAAATCCGAGAATTTTCCAAGTGATTTTTCACCATGGAAAGATTCTGCCAAAAACGATATACAGGATACACAGGGCTCGTATATATTCTGTTTGTATTTATTTATTTATTTATTTATTTATATATATACTGTATATATATATATATATATATATATATATATATATATATATATATATATATATATATATATATATATATATACATATATATATTTGATATTTCAAAAAGTTGTGGACGGGTTATGAGATAACTTGGTTGGTGAGTTGTGTCGGTGACAAGAACAAGCAAGTTAGATTTTGGATAAGGTCTGGATCCAGATCTGGCCTATCAGTGGGATATAAAACGTAAATTATTCAGCCGGGAGGAGGTACTGGATGTGCTCTACCGAGTGCCGTTCCATTTGTTTATTTCTTTTGCCCTGCATCTTCTCTCAAGTCACCTGCTTCCAAATAACTATTCAACTTTTTATGCTGTCCTCTGAAGTGCATGTTCCTTATGTTACTTTATGAGGGGTGTGGGAAGAATGAGGGTTATGGGAGAATGCACGGGGTGAACAAGATGGATACATAAGCAAACTCTCAGGAAGGAAAAACTGGAAATTTGTAAGGAGGTGGTGGAAGAGTGGGATAATCGGTGTGGAAAAGGTCATGGTTTGGATGGGATTAGAGATGGTGGTAAACAGCTGTCTTGAAGAGTGGAGGGAAGAGTGAGATTGAAGAGATGTTGGCTGATTTCCAAGCAGATGAAGATGACCGAGGATAAATGTTAGGGTGAGCGGAGCAGAAAGAGGATGTGTAAAAGTAGCAGAGCAGGTTCTTAGGAAACGTGCGCTGATTCCCTCTGGTCTAGTTGCAGAATCAGAGTTCACGGTTGCCAGAAACCTCTCCAACTTCTAAGGCACAAAAGACACATGGTCCAAGAGCAGTTTGGTGTGACTGCGCAGTGTGGGTAACGAGAATGAGGGTTGGTGACACACGATTTGGAAGCAAACACAGAATTGAGGAATTTGGCCTTCTTACCAGTGGAGTTGGTTTTGGTGAAATTCTGCTTTGTCTCAAATAGATTCTGCAATAGAACAATCTGAGGTTAGTTGGAGAATTGAATGAGCACAGATGCCAGTGACAAACTTAACAAGGTGCCACCAGGTTTCAGAAGAGGGAAACACATTTGAAGGTTCTATCTTGAGGTTGGAGAGATGTTGTTTTCTGACTCTTCTGAGCGTGGATACAACTTGACGCGGACTTTGTGGAATGAGCTGAGATTGCCTTCGGGTAGGTTTGCTTTCCAGGAAGAGAAGGCAAGTTGTTTCAAAATTCAGTGGACCATGGGCAGGAGGAAGGGTAAGATAACTGAAGATGACATGAGATGGATCTGTTCATAAGAGAGAGCAGGTTTCTGTGGAAGAATTCCCAGGCCGAGTTCATATCAGGGGTAGTAGATTTGGGAGACCAGTCCCAAACAGAGATGGCTGATTGAAGTCCCTGCAAGTTTGCCTCGGTGAACTGCTAGACTTGCCAGCCCTGAAACTGCTCTCTGAACATAGCCAGAGAGATGTTGACGCTCACAAGTAGGCCTATCTGACCAGCTTAACCAATTGGAGCAGAGGAAGAGCAGGAGACATTTGCTGGAAAGTTAGTCATCACCAAATCCAAAAGGGAGGATTTGCCATTGGGAGAAGTCCAGGTTGGAAAGTTCATAGATTGGGTCAGGCCTTGGAAGTTACAAAAGTCATTTGCTGCAGAGTCATGGCTGGTGAAAGAAGTACCAACACCCAGCTAATTTGCATTGTGACTATTTAAATCACCACATATGAGAAAGAGAGAGTTGGGATGACAGGTTATAAATTGGTTCATGTTGTCTCTGAAAGAGATGTAGATGGGGTCGTCACTGTTTGGAGGATGGTACAGCACACAGACAAACGAGGTAGGAGCGGAGGAGAAGTCACAGCCATAGGTTCTCCTCGGGTTTGCACGGTGTTTGATCAGTACAAGGAAAGTGAGATATAGAGTTCTTGATGTAAAGAGCAACTCCGCTGCCAGGGTAGTGTTCAAGTCTATCAAATCGGGCAAGATACTTGCTGGGGAGTGACACTAGGGAGTCAGGGATGTCTTGCGGGGGGTTTATCCATGCTCTGTCCTTTAAATGCTGACCATTAAGCCACAATGAAGAACGTTCCATTCATAATATCCAAACCGCAGACCACCCAGACTCAGAACAGGCACTCTACTCATTGCGGCACCGTATCTGGTTCAGACTTGTCAGGCCTTCATTTTGTAATGGGCGTTAAAATGAAAATACAATGCCAACTGAACTTCACCGTACAAATTATTTTAAGCTTTACGTCAATCTGACTTGAATTCATCATAATAGAGCTGATACGTTTGACCAGTTTTCGATTCTTGATTCATTTATTGTAATGTGTTGTGTTATGGAATATTTATGAAAATTCCCTTGTGCAGTCTGGTGTTTGCATTCATTTCCCATCTTCAATTCCTATTCACCATGCAGTTTCTCCGTACTGCACAGAAACAGGTCGAGGAGGGATGGAGAGGGAAAAGTGACAGGTTGAGAGGTCAGGGGCTGGAAAAACAAAACTTTTGTCATTCACGCTTTTTGTCATTAAGCAAAGATTTGGTCCGATTGTGTTTAAATATATTTATAAGCAAGATTTGAATCGTGCAGATCTTCTTTTTTTTGTATACAAGATCGAGGCTCGTTTAAGAGCAAGCACATCAAACACATATTAGCACATAAAACACAAAAAACATAAACGGACACGTAAAACAATAAAGGGAGGGGGAGATAAGATGGGGAGAGAGAGGGAAGCACACAAGCAAAACAAATCTGAACCAAAATTTTAAATCGAATCGGCTTGTTCTTGTCACCAAACGAACTCATCCACCAACTTTTGTCATAGTCCTTCCACATCGTTTTGAGATAGCATGCGTTTTTGGCCCTACCACTCAATGGTGAAGAATAAATTGTGAATTTACAAAAAAAATTGTATTCGGATCCAGATCTTCACAAAAATCTAATCATTTTGTCCTTGTCACACACTCAATGTGTCCACCAAGTTTGTTTGTTTTGTTGTTTTTTTTTTGTATACAAGATCGTGCTCGAAAGCTCGTGTAAGAGCTAACATTAATCACAAAAAAAACAAACGGACACATAAAAAACATATAATAAAGGGAGCGGGAGACAAGATGGGGAAAGAGAGGGAAGCACACAAGTACAACATTTGAGAGCAGGGACATCGGGAGATCTGTGGGAGGGAGAGGGCTTGGGGAGGGCATGGGAAGGCGGGGGTTGAGGTATAAAACACATGGACACTGCCAGGACTTCCAGGAAAGAAGTCGGAATTTCAAAAAAAAAAGAATCTGGGGGTGAATTAACGGGGGTAGAAGAGATCAAGGTTTTGGATGGGGGAAGATAAGAGATGGTGGTGAACAGCAGTTTTAAGATCTGAAACTGTAAGTGTACTTTTTTTTCATCGAGAACCTCATGAGTGTTTTACCAAAACTGTAATTTTTTTACCGTTAATTTGACAATTTATTTTATAATCAACGTTGATATTGTTTTCATGCCTGGTGTTGGCTTAGCAGTTAGGGTGCTGGCTTGGGATCCTAGGATCCTGGGTTAGAATCCCGGTCGATCGCTGAATTAACGCCAGGGGGGTTGACTCAGCCTGTCATCCTTCCGAGGTCGGCAAATTAAGTACCAGCTTGCTGGGATGAATGATCCTGGTGTGTACCCTGGTTTAGAATAGGTACACCGTATCCCTGCGCATCGTAAGAGCGTGACCAAGGGTTGGCGTCAGGAAAGGCATCCGGCCATTAAAACATTGCCTCAAACAGGGAACCATGATTGTCATGGGACCTGCAAGGCTAACCCCCGCTCTGACGGGGAAAAAAGGCCTGAAAACGATCATTCATTCATTCATTCATTGATATTGTTTTTATGAGAAAGCTTGAATTTGTTTATTTTGCTTGTTCTGCCATTTATCATTTGTGCTTTGTTATCTCTCTCTCTCTCTCTTTTCAAGGCTACAGACGCAGACTCTGGCGACAATGCCCGCCTAACTTACCTTTTGCTTGGGTCAGATTCGGTCGTTGCAGAGAGTCACTATAAACCTTTCTTCATTTACACAAATGGAAGTTTGTTCACGGATGGAACTTTGGACCGAGAGAAGATTGCAAGCCCTGAAGTCTATATCACGCTAGTTGCCAGGGACAACGGAGAGCCCTCACTTGAGGTACAACAAAATTGAATCATGTCTGTTTCGTCTTGTCTTATGTCTTCTCTTAATCTTTCGTTTCTTTCCTCTTTCTCCTGCAGACCCATCTGCCCCTAAAGATTAATGTGCTGGACATAAACGATAACCCACCATCATTTTCACAACAAATCTATCATATCACCGTTCCTGAAAACCAGCCGCCATCATCAATCTTGCTCTTATCGGTAAGGTGATTAAAATGATGAATATGAAGTATAGTCAGGGCCCTTAGGGATATTTTGGGGCCGTTTGGTTCAAATTCTTCCAAAAGCACCAAATTTGGCCCAGATGTTGCCCATGCCATACTCTTTCCGATTTTTGACGGGCGCCAAGACGGGCGCCCCCCCCCCCCCCCGGGGGCCCCATATTGGCGAAATACTAAATGGCGCCACCCGGATTAGAGGAAAATCAGTTAAATAACCAAAAGGGTTGGAATCATGTATGATACCACTTTTCAGGGGTTTTCGAGGTCGAGGAATCCAATTATGATGTTATTTTGATGATTCGAGGTCAAGGTCAACCCTCAAGGTCATCTTAAAGGTCATTTTTGAGTCAAACATGTCGGTTTTTGAGTTTTTTGTCAAGATTTACGCGAGGTTCACCATTTTATGTTTCTGGGTTGGGTAATCGAACTCTGACCTTATTTTTGACAATTAGAGGAAATATTTACATGTCTATTTCCTAATTTTCAAGCATATGCAGTTCATCAGTCTAATTACAAAGGTACGGATTTTGATGTTTTATGAACTGTATGCCATATCCTTGTGTTTAATTTTTGTGCGATCATGATCCGGGTTCATGTATACATGATTGTATACATGTCATAAATATGACGTCATAGGTCATGTGACCTGGCGGCCATATTGGATTTTATGAAAACCTTAAAAATGGATCCCTGCCTTCATTTTTCGATCGATTTATTTTGAACTTTGACCACTTAGTACGCCATGTGATTGGATACATATCCTAATTATGACGTCATAGGTCAGGTGACATGGCGGGATGGACCGGTATGGTCCCCGGATCATACTGCCCTTGGCACCCGTCAAAAATCGAAAGAGTATGGCATGGGCAACATCTGCGCCAAATTTGATGCTTTTGGAAGAATTTGAACCAAAATATCCCTAAGGGCCCTGACTAGTATGAAGGGCTCGATGCTACGTACTTTTGTAGAACACAGCAGGTTGAGCTCCATAGTTGTGAAACGCAAAATAAATTGATGTGTGCAGAGCTAGTACACTAACGCAGGTCATGATATGTTAGCGAGAGCAACAGCCTCTACTTCCTGTCCATGCCAGGCATCTGACCCAGACCTGGAACCAACCTTGACCTACCTCCAGCTGCCATCTGCCTCAGATCGCCTTTTTTCTGTGTCCCTGTTGGGTCAAATTGCGACAACTGTGTCGTTAGACTTTGAAACAGCCGCCTCGCATGTCTTGTCAGTCACAGTGAGAGATGGAATTGGGGATGGAGAAGGGCACACTGCCACCGCTACGGTGGTTGTACGTGTAACCGTAAGTATACAAACGAATATAATTTGCTGTCCCCGACCCTTGTTCCTTGCACTCCATATTCTCTGCCACTTTCCGAATAATTTCCGCAAGATTCTTTCAAAATTTACCGGTACCCTGTTTGTTTCTCGACCTTACCAGGACCAAAATGACTTTACTCCAGAGTTCTTGAGTACTCAATACACGGGTTCAGTCCTGCCAGATTCTCTGAAAGGAACTCGCGTGCTCAAGGTGTCTGCAACGGATCAGGATGATCCGGTTTGTACATATTATATGACTCAGTATAATGATGAAAAGCACCCAGCAGGGGGGTAATGTTATTATCTTTATGATTATTAATACCATAACAGAATACCCACCCTAGGGGCGATCTTGTTCCAAGTGTACAACACTTTCTTCTGACATGTCGCTTTACTTGGACGGTGTATAGGCAACAGACCGCTGCCTCGATCGCTTCCGAAAATGAAATTTACCTGGGTTATGTATATGAAGTGAAAACATGCATGCTGCTTATATGCATACATAATACTTTGTGATTATATGGTTAGAATTTAGGGGGTGGATAGAAGGTAGGGGGTGGATAATGATATATTGTGGTGCTGTGCACACACGACTCAATTGCCAGAGAGGTAGGCCACAACGCGTTGGTACAAACAGAGTCTTTATTAAGGGCTCGCACTTCAGCACTGGGCGGGCTCGAGCTTAGAGCCCGCATATATGTCCCGAGGCCACGCCTTGTCCCCGGGCGTGGCCGATCGGTCGAAAGGCGGGGCATGTGCTCTCGTTCCCCGCCTGGATGCTCGCGCCACCCACTGGTGCGCGGAATTATTGTTCCTTGTGCCCGCCACACGCGCCCCCCCAGAATTCCCGCGCACCTGAAGGGTGAGTTTGCGGGGAAGCCGGATGACCCGGCCGACACGCCCCCTGGCGATGGCTGCAGGGCTGGGGGGTAGTGGGATGGCGGGTCTGGGAGGTGCCGGGGGTCCGACCGCCGGGGGGCGGCCTCGACGCGGAGGCAGAGCTGCTTGCGGGGGGTGGTCCAGGTCGAGGTGGGCCGGCTTGAGGCGGTCCACAGAGATGCGATCCGGGGCACCGCCGATGTCGATGGTGAAATATTTGTCCCCGGTCTCCAGCACGCGGTAGGGCCCGTCGTACGGGGGCCGTAGCGGTGCCCGGTGGGCATCGTGCCGGACGAAGACGTACACTGCCGTGCGAAGCTCCGGGGCAACGTGTGAAGACGGGCAACCGTGGTGTGCCGTCGGCACCGGGGTGAACCTCTGGGCGGTCTCCTGAAGGGCGGAGCGCTGTTGCGCCGCGGACCAAGGAGCCGTGGAGTCGGGGATAAATTCGCCCGGTGCCCGCAGTGGTTGCCCGAAGACCAGCTCCGCCGAGAACGTGCGCAGGTCGTCCTTGGGCGCCGTCCTGAGGCCCAGCAGGACCCAGGGGAGCCTGTCGGCCCAGTTGCCGTTGCGGAGGCTGGCCCGGAGCGCGGCCTTCATCGAGCGATGAAAGCGCTCGCACAGGCCATTGGCCTGGGGGTGGTAGGCCGTGGTGCGGTGTAGCTTCACGCCGAGACCTTGCGCCACCGCGGCCCAGAGCTCCGAGGTGAACTGGGGGCCGCGGTCGGATGAGATGTCCGAGGGGGCACCGAACCGGGCAACCCAAGTGGCGATGAAGGCTTGTGCCACATCAGCCGCAGACATCGCCACCAATGGGACGGCCTCCGGCCACCGTGTGGTGTGGTCCACCATGGTGAGGAGGTGGGTGAACCCCCGCGAGGGGGGCAGAGGTCCCACCAGGTCGACGTGCACATGGTCGAACTGACGCTCCAGCACCGCAAATGGGGCCAACAGGGCCTGGGTGTGGCGGTGGACCTTTGCGCGCTGGCACGCGAGGCACGTCCTGGCCCAGTCGCGGACGTCCTTCCTGAGGCCATGCCAGACGAACTTCGCCGCGACGAGCTTCTGGGAGGCCTTCGTGCCAGGGTGGGACAGGCCGTGGATGGCGTCGAACACTGGGTGCTGCCAGCCGGCGGGCACGATGGGGCGAGGCCGGCCGAGGGAGATGTCGCACAGGAGAGCCACGCCTGCAGCGTCGAATGGCACCTCGGTGACGCGGAGGCCCGGGACAGCGGTCCGCAAGGCCTGGACGCCGAGGTCGGCGGTCTGGTCCTCTGCCATCCGGGCATAGTCGATCCCGAGGTGGACCGCGTGTGCGATAGACCGGGAAAGGCAATCCGCCACCGGGTTGTCTTTACCCGCCACGTGACGGATGTCTGTCGTATACTCGGACACGGCAGAGAGGTGACGCTGCTGCCGTGCCGACCATGGCTCGGCGACCTTGGCCATCGTGAACACAAGGGGCTTGTGGTCGACGAAAGCCGTGAACAGGCGGCCCTCCAGCAGATGGCGGAAGTGTCGGACCGCCAGGTGGAGCCCGAGCAGCTCGCGGTCGAAGGTGCTGTAGCGGCGTTCGTGCGGGCGAAGCTGCCAGCTAAAAAACGCCAGCGGTTGCCAAGCACCACGCACCCACTGCTCATGCACCGCACCCACCGCGTACTCCGACGCGTCGGTGGTGAGGGCGATCGGCGCATCGAGCGCCGGGTGCGCCAGCATGGTGGCGTTGGCCAGGGCCAGCTTTGCGCCCGCGAACGCCGCGGCCATCGGCTCCGACCAGGCGATGTCACCCTTGCCCAGCTTGCCCCGGAGCGCCTCGTGCAGGGGGCGGAGGAGCTGGGCGATGTGGGACACGAAGCGGTGGTAAAAATTTACCATGCCTCGGAACTCCTGGAGCCCCTTGATCGTGCGGGGTCGCGGGAAATCCCTGACCGCCTCCACCTTGGCCGGTAAAGGGACGGCCCCGTGCCTGGTGATGCGGTGCCCCAATAAGTCGATGGTGGCGATGCCGAAACAGCACTTTGCGGGGTTGATGATTAGGCCATGCTGGCCCAGGCGTTCGAAAAGCGTGCGGAGGTGGAGCAGGTGCTCCTCCCGGGATGCGCTCGCGACTAGGATGTCGTCCAGGTAGACAAAGAGGAAAGATAAGTCACGCAAGATGCTGTCCATAAGCCGTTGGAACGCCTGAGCCGCGTTCTTCAACCCGAAAGGCATTCTCAGGAACTCGAAGAGGCCGAAAGGGGTGATCACGGCCATCTTCGGGACATCGCCCGGTTGTACGGGGACCTGGTGGTAGCCCCGGATGAGGTCCACCTTGGAATCTCGCGAGATCACGGCGAGGTCGCGTCTTTTCGAAGCTGTTCCATGCGCTCACGCTTTCGAAGCGAAGTAATCTTTCACAATTGTGTTTTTGTCGAGACTGTATCTATCTTTCGGTGTGTGTACCTGCAGCGTATCTTTAGGAAAATTTTCGGTGCTAATTTTTCGTACATGTATACACAATTGTCGGTTAATGCGTATCGAGTATTCTGAGGCCTAGTACTCATAGGCTTAGGCTACCGTACCGTCTCCGACCTTGTGGTTTTGTTTTTCTCTCAGCGGTTCGTCGAATGCGCTGCAATTATTTTCGTTCTCTGTTTCGTCCCAGTCGTTCACCCCATACCTCCTTGTTTAATATCTCTACTCAAAAAAAAAAAAACCCCAAAAAATATTTCCTTCTCAGGTCTTATTCGTTTATTTGTTGTTCTTACTTGTTCTTTCGTTCTTCGTTCACGTTGTTCGCGATCACGCGATCACGTGGTTAGAAATGTATAATCTCTCCCCTGAACAACTATTTTCTCTCATATATTATATCACCTTTTTCTTCTTCTCCTACAAAAGGATGCTTTCGTCTTGCTCACCAAATCTATTCATTCCAAAAAATAATAAAAATACCATCTCTTACAGATCCTCTTTTCTACATTCCCTAAACTCTCCAGAACTCCACCCCTCCTTCAGCTTCCTCAAACGTATTTTTGACTCGAAGGTCTCAAACTCATTTTGCAAAAAATGTTCGTTTCCCATGAATTGTACACTTTTCAAAATCGAATCTCACCCCTCCCCTCCAAATCTTCCCCATCCCCCCTTCCCTCCAAAACTTCCCCATCCCCCCTCCCCTCCAAAACTTCCCCATCACCCCTCCCCTCCAAATACTCCCCATCACCCATCCCTTTCAAATCTCCCCCCTTGCCCCTTCCCTCCCCTCCCTCCTAAACTCCCCCCACACCCCTCCCCTCCGAGACTCTCCCTCGATCCTCCCCTCCTAGACTCCCCTCTCACCCCTCCTCCTCAAAGCATCCTCCCTGCTTCTTCCCCCTTCCAACTTTCACCTTCATCTCCCCCAACCTTCTGCCTCGCTCTTCCCCCTCCTCAAATAACACCTCACTGTGCCTCACCCAATCTCCATCAAACCTTTTGTCTGCCCCATTCTTCCCTTTCTCCAAGCTATTCTGAAATCTCTGACACACCTTCAACAGCTCTCACTACCTCTTCCTCCTCTTCCACATCTTACCCTACCCCTCCCCCCCCCCCCCTGTTCTGTACCCGATGCTCCCCCTTCCTCTTCATTAACGGTATGAACCTCAAACATCCGGGGCCTTCGCTCAAACTTGACTGATCTCTCCATACAGGTTGCTTCTGACAAACCAGATGTGATCTGCTTAACAGAAACTTTCCTCCTTCATGATGTCTCTGATGCCTTGGTATCTCTCCCAGGTTACTCCCTCCTCCGGTATGATAGACCTGAGCCTCGTCCTGGAGGTAGGGTTGCTATCTTTATAAAAAACTCTCTTCCTCACTCGCCCTCCACTGCCCTCTCTCCACCTCACCCCCAGGAATACCTTTGGCTACGGCTTCCCCTTCGCTCCCACCTTTTGTTCATATGTGTGTTGTACCGTCCACCAAACAGTGATGACTCCATCTACATCTCGCTGTCTGATAATATGGACCAACTTCTATCTACCCATCCCAACTCTCTCTTCCTCATATGTGGTGATTTCAATTGTCACCATGCCAGTTGGCTGGGTGTGGGTACCTCTCTCACCAGCCATGGCTCTTCAGCAAAGGACTTCTGCGACTCACTGGGACTGACACAATCTGTCAATTTCCCGACCTGGATCTCAGTCAACGGAGCATCTTCTCTTCTGGACCTGGTTTTGACTAACTTCCCTGAAAATGTCTGCTGCTCTTCTTCTGCTCCAATCGGCTCATCTGATCATGTGCTTGTCGAAGTGGACATCTCTCTGACCATTCTCAGAGAGCCTCCTCAGCGTCGCCGAGTCTGGCATTTCACTCAGGCCAACTGGCACGGTCTTCAAGCAGCCATCAATCATCTGGACTGGTCTCCCATCTCTACCGCCTCTGACATCAACTCATCCTGGGAATTCTTTCAAAGTAAATTGCTCTCTCTCATGCACAGATTTATCCCATCTCGTCTTCAGTTGTCATACCCTTCCTCCCGTCCATGGTACACGGAATCTTGTGGTGAGGCTGTTGCCCTGAAACAACTTGCTTTCGTCTCCTGGAAAGCAAATCCAACGGAAGGAAATCTCATTTCCTTTCACAAAGCCCGAAACAAGTGTGTGTCCACCCTCAGGAGAGCCAGGAAACAATATCTCACCGTTCTCAAGACCGAACTCTCTTATCTGTCTCCCTCTTCCAAATCCTGGTGGCGTCTGGTCAAATCTGTTTCTGGTGTTTGTTCCCCCTCCATCCCCTCCCTCACCTCAAACGGCTTAACGGCTGACTCCGCACGTGAAAAAGCTGAATGCCTCAACTCTGTGTTTGCCTCTAAATCTTGCGTCCCAAACCCATCCCTCTCTGTACCCACCGTACCCAGTCGTACCCAGCTGCTCCTGGACTCTGTGTCCTTTCCTCCTGACAAGGTGGAAAAGTTTCTGTCAACCCTCGACTCTGATTCTGCAACTGGTCCTGACGGCATCAGCCCACGGGTCCTAAAATCATGTTCTTCCGCTCTTTCACTCCCTCTTTCTGTTCTCTTCACCCTCTGTTTTGCTCAAGGTCATCTGCCATCTGCTTGGAAATCAGCCAACATCACCGCTTTGCACAAAAAAGGTGCAAAAACAGATCCTAGCAACTACAGACCAATCAGCCTTCTCCCAATTATCAGCAAAGTCATGGAATCCATCATTGTTTCAGATATGAAATCTTTCCTCTTCTCCAATGGCTTGATCTCTGATCATCAATTTGGTTTCAGACCTGGTCACTCTACTCTGGACATGCTGCTTCTGCTTTCTCAACAATGGATGGAGGTCCTCAACTCCAAACAGGAAATTAGAGCTGTCTCCCTTGACATTTCACGTGCCTTCGATACGGTCTGGCACCCTGCTCTGCTCACCAAACGCTCCTCCTTTGGTATGCATGGAAATCTCCACGCATGGCTGGCGGACTTCCTCTCTGGTCATAGTCAACGTGTGGCCCTGAATGGGTTTCTCTCATCTCCTCTTCCTGTTCAGGCTGGAGTTCCCCAAGGTAGTGTTCTGGGCCCTGTGCTTTTTCTGGTCTTCATCAATGATCTCTCTGACTCTCTTGAAAACCCTCTTTATCTCTTTGCTGACGACTCTACTCTCTGTCGCTCCATTCCTCATCCCTCAGATCGGCAGTCTGCAGCCTCCTCACTCTCTGCAGACCTGGACAAAATCACAGACTGGGCAAACAAATGGAACATGTCTTTCAATCCTGATAAATCTCACACTCTTACGATGTCTCTCCGAAAAGACCGACTGGACAACCCTCCCACCCACTTTCTGAATAATCCTCTCCAAGAAGTTCTGTCACTCAAGCTTTTGGGTCTCACTATTTGCCATGATCTTTCCTGGGAAAACCACATTTCAAATCTGGCCTCCAAAGCCAGTCGCCGACTGGGCATCCTCCATCGTGCGAAGTCCGTCCTTGGCACACCTGAGCTCCTCACCTCATACAAGGCTTTCATCCGCAGCTCTATGGATTACTGCTCTCCCCTCTCGTCTGGTGCTCCTGCTTCACACCTAGCTCGTCTTCACGCTGTTGAAACCAAAGCGTTCAGAATCATTGGAATCTCCCGCGATGAAGCTAACTCCAAGGGCCTTTCACTCACTCACCGCAGGCAGGTTGGTGGTCTTTCCGTCTTCTACCGACTCCTCTCTGGCCTTGCCCCCCCAGCTCTCTCTGGGCTCTGTCCCTCAAATATTCCTACAAGTCACACAAGATCTGCCTGCAACCCTCTTATGGTTAAACTGCCAAAATCAAGACTTTCTGCTCACCTTCACTCCTTCATTCCTCTTTTCTCCCGCCTCTGGAACAAACTCCCTCACTCTCTTCAATCCCACTCCTCCATCCAGGTCTTTAAAACAGCTGTTCACCACCATCTCTTATCCTTCCCCATCCAAAACCTTGATCTTTTCTACCCCCGCTAATTTCGGTCCCCTTGTGTTTTATACCTCTCCCCCCCCCCTTTCCCACGCCTCCTCCCCCCAAGCCCTCTCCCTCCCACACTTCTCCCTGCTCTCAAATGTTGTGTTTGTGTGCTTCCCCTTCTCTCCCCATCTTGTCTTCCGCTCCCTCTTTTTGTAAATTTTGTTTGTCTGGTTGATTTGTTTGTGAAATAAATGTTAGCTCTTCCACGAGCCTCGATTCAGTATACAAAGAAAAAAAAAAAAAAAACACGGTCGTGTTTGCCAACCGGGCGGAAAAGTCCTGGATATGCGGGACCGGGTAGCGGTCGGGGGTGGTTGCATCATTGAGCCGGCGGTAGTCCCCGCACGGCCGCCATCCCCCGCCGGGCTTCGGCACAATGTGCAGAGGAGAAGCCCAAGCGCTGTTGGAGCGCCGTACGATCCCCAGCCGCTCCAGCGTGGGGAACTCCGCTTTCGCCACCACGAGCTTCGTGGGTTCGAGTCGGCGTGCCCGGGCGTAGACCGGTGGCCCGACTGTGGGTATATGGTGCTCCACCCCGTGTTTAACGGCCACCGCTGAGAAGGTGGACCGCGTGAGGGCCGGGAAACTGGCTAGGAGGCGGGTAAAGTCGTCCGCTGCCGGAAGCGTGCAAACTAAACTCGCCGGGACGGCACCTTCCAGCAAGCTGCTTGGCAAGTCGCTCGGTGAGCCGCTCAGCGAACAAGCGAGCGAGCTGAAGGTTTCGGCCTGGACGAGACGTCTGCGCTTCACGTCGACCAACAGCCCATGCGCACATAGGAGGTCTGCGCCCAGCAAAGCCATTGGCACGCTGGCGGTCACGAACGACCATTGAAAGCGCTGCCCTCTGAACCGCAGTGAGAGGCAATGCTTCCCGAATGTGTGGATGGGTGTACCGTTGGCGGCAAGCAAAGCGGGGCCCCGGCCCGCGGCTTGCTTGTCGGACGTGGAGGCGGGGAGGACGCTTACCTGCGCTCCTGTGTCGCAAAGGAAACGGCGCCCGGACAAGGTGTCCGTGATGAACAGGTGGCTGCCGGAATGGCCGACGCTCAGGGCCGCTAATGAGCGCCGGCCCGGTCGTTTCCCGACCCGTCAAAAGAGCACGGCGGGCGACACGTTGTAGCCTTGCGGCCGAACCTGGCGTGGTAGTAGCACCAGGTTTGCGGCGGTGATGGCCGCGGCGGCCGTGGTGGTGGCGGCGGTAGTGGGCGGGGCGCAGCAGCGGCCACGAGGGAAGGCAGGGGCGCTGTAGCCTCTGCCCCGGGATCCACTACGGCAGCACCGTAAACAGACCGCGTGTCGCAGGCCGCGAAAAACTTGTCGGCCTCTCCGGCCAGGTCGCGGGGTTCCGTGATTTTGGAACCGGCCAGCGCGAGGCGCACCTGTATCGGTAGCTGGCGGAGGAAAAGCGCGCGAAACAAGAAATCCGGGCTCTGGTCTCCAAGCAGCGACAGCATGTAATCCATCCGGACGGATGGTCGTGTGTCGCCGAGGGCGGGAAGGTCCAGGAGGCGGTCGGCCCGTTCGATCTCCGTGAGTCCGAACGTGGCGAGGAGGAGATGTTTAAGCGCCTCGTACTTGTTGTCGCCCGGCGGGCGCTGAAGGATGGACACGACTCGGGCGGCAGTGCTGGGCCCGAGGGCGGCGACCACGTGGAAGTACCGGGTCTCGTCTGCCGTGATGCCTCGGAGCTGAAATTGGGCTTCGGCCTGCACAAACCAAACGTCGGCCGGTGCTTCCCAAAACTCCGGGAGTTTGACGGCGACGGCGTTGGTAGCAATGGCGCGTTCGGGGGTCAGCGACGGCTGAACCAATCGGGGTCACCAGTGTGGTGCTGTGCACACACGACTCGATTGCCAGAGAGGTAGGCCACAACGCGTTGGTACAAACAGAGTCTTTATTAAGGGCTCGCACTTCAGCACTGGGCGGGCTCGAGCTTAGAGCCCGCATATATGTCCCGAGGCCACGCCTTGTCCCCGGGCGTGGCCGATCGGTCGAAAGGCGGGGCATGCGCTCTCGTTCCCCACCTGGACGCTCGCGCCACCCACTGGTGCGCGGAATTATTGTTCCTTGTGCCCGCCACAATATGAGCATTTTTTGCGGAGGGATGGGGGGTACTGGTGTGGGTTAATGGGTGGAGTAAAGATCATGGTTTAGGATGGAGGATGGTGAGCTGCTGTCTTGAAGACTTGGAGAGAAGGATGAGATTGAAGAGGATGTGGACCTAGATTCCACAGGTGGGGAAAAAGAGGAACAAATGAGTGAAGGTGAGCAGTGATTCTGGATTTTGGGAGTTTCACTATAATGGAGTTGCTGGTGGACTGCATGAACCCTGCAGAATATGGGAGAGATAAAGCACGGAGAGGGCAGAGAGTGCAAGACTAGAAAGGAGGGGGAAGAAGATAGAGAGACCACTAACCCGTCTGCAATGGGATAGTGATAGGCCGAAAAAACTTACCTTCTTTGCAGGAGATTCCAATGATCTTGAAGGCCTTTGTTTCCAGGCCATCACGCTGAGCAACATGTGAGGCAGGAGAGCCAGCCCCGACGGTAAGAGCAGTACTCCATCAAGCTGCAGATGAAGGCCTTGTAGGTGGATAGGAGTTCAGTTGTGTGGAGGAAGGACTTTGCACGACGGAGGATGCCCAGTCGGTGACTGGCTTTCCATGCCAACTTTGAAATGTGGATTGCCCAAGAAGGATCATGGCTGAATGTAGACCCAGGAGTTTGAGTGACTGAACTTCTTTGAGAGGATTGTTAAGAAAGTACTGTAGATGAGAGGTTTTGCCATAGAGTCCTTTCGGAGAGTGAGAGAGCGAGCAAGTGTGTGGGATTTCACAGGATTAAAAGACATAGTCCAAGTGTTTGACCAGTTTGTATTTTTGTCAAGGTCTGAAGAGAGGGAAGAGGCTGCCGAGTTTTTTCTGGGGGTGAATTTGGAACAAGGGTCCTTGCGCAGTTGTTGTTAGGGGTAGGGGAGCAAAAGGAAGAGGCTGCAGTCTCGGGGATGTCATGATGCCATGACAGAGGGTGGAGTCATCAACTTATGCTAAAAGATAGAGGATTTTTCAGACAGTCCGACAGATCGTTGATGAAGATTTGGAATGGGCCCAAAACGTAACATTTGGACTTAACAAGATGCCAGCAGGTTTTAGAAGAGGGAGGCAATTTTGAAAGTTAAATCTTGAGGTTTGACAGTTGTTGTTTTCTTGCTCTTTTGAGAGTGGGCATACACTTCTCGTGGGCTGCTAATGCGGTGCACATAAGGACAGTAATTTGGGATTTCTTCAGAATACTGGTGATAATTCGACTACTTGTCATCACAAGACACCATGGGATCTTTAACATCCATCTTTACCGTGTCGTGGCTTAAAATCCACCTGAGGGCTGGTGCAATCATTGATGCAACATAGGATGCCTGCCTGCAAAAAAGATGGGGTGACAGTTTATGGTCAGGCCCAGAACCAACCCAGACTAGATAGCTAGAAGATAGACATTTCAGTGTGAAGTAGCATGATGTCAAGGTATACGCAGGAATAAAACTGGAAGGGGGATTGAAGGCAGAAAGCATTAAAAAGCAATAAGTGGTATATTGCAGTGTTATAGACAGACTAGTAAAAGGCCCATCAAAAATGACAGTTGGAACAGTTTATTCGAGGGTGCAGTCTCATGAGCTTGCCAACGTGTGAAGCCTTGGCCTAGTGTTAGGTGTGCTTATACTGTATCTTCTTCATTTATTCGACATCAAAAGGATGTACATGAACCATCTTTGGAGGCCATTTCCCCCCGCAGAGCTGGGGTTGGCCTTTTTCGGGCACCGTGGTCCCCTTTTTGAAACAATGTTTTACGTCCGGATGCCCTTCCTGCCGCCAACCCTGTTAGTCACCTCTTGCGGCACACAAGGAATTACCAGTAAACTGGTCCTCAATTTGCCGACCTCGGAAGGATGACAGGCTGAGTCAACCCCCTGGTGTTAATTCAGCGATTGCCCGGGATTCAAACCCACGATCCTAAGATCTCAAGCCACCAATCTAACCGCTAAGCCAACACCATTCATTTGACTCTGTGCACGTTGCACATCATGTGCAGCGAATTTAATCTCTTTGCCTTGTATTTATTGTTATTTTAAAAAACGCTTCTGCACACCGCCCTTGAAGGTTGATTTGCAAACCACCATCTAAAATTCCAACAGAAGAGACATAAATACTCTTTTATGGAAAATGTTTTTCGAGTTTGTTTTATATTCAAAACTAGACTGTAGTGAACATAGATTTGTGTTAAAAAATTGTCCTTTAAAACCTACCCTTATGAAGGGGGACAGACATCTGTACACACAAACTGACATTGTGTTTTATATCGTAGATAGTTGAAGTGTATTTTCAATTTTATGCATTTGATTGTACATCTGATTTAATTTGTACCTGTGTAAATAATTTTTAAGAAATGATAATGCCAAACCATGTGCACTGACAATGTACTTCGGTCATACTGAACTCCAAAATGTTTTGGGGAGGCAGCCAAGGTCTTGCGCTCGAGGGTATGGCATTTATGGCTCTTGCCTTTTCCTAGGGCAAGGTGAACTGTGCTGATTTGCGATGAATCCTGCCATACTTGGCAGGTGATAGTTTGCCATTTTACCCCTCGCTTATCATCATGATGTTTGCATTGTCATACCTCAACTGCCCCTCTTTCTTCAGTCATCGGTAATGCCCTTATCTCATGTGCAGATCACAGTTCACAGTTGATGTGCAGATCACTTTGTGGAGATAAAAGAGATTCATCGAATAAGCTATCAGCCTAGCTTTATGTTTACATTAAGATACATACTTGCATTTGTAAATGTTATTCATTTGAGTAGGGTTAGACCTGCCCATTGTTGTGTCTGTTAATTATTCAGGTGTGGAACCACCTTTAGAGGCCATTTTTCCCCACAGAGCAGGGTTTGCCCTTTTTCGGGCACCGTGGTCCCCTTTTTTGAAGCAACGTTTTATGGCCGGATGCCCTTCCTGCCGCAAACCCTGTTCGTCGCCTCTTGCCACACACAGGGAATTACCAGTGAACTGGTACTCAATTTGCCGACCTCGGAAGGATGACAGGCTGAGTCAACCCCCCTGGCGTTAATTCAGCGATCGACCGGGATTCGAACCCAGGATCCTAGGATCCCAACCTGTCACCCTAACCACTAAGCCAACACCAGTCTTTAATTATTTAGGTGTGCACTCCTTAAATTAAACCCTCAATTACAAAGGAGCACTGTAAGCAAATTGACCCTTGAGCTGGAAATAGCAAAAGTTTAAATTGAGAAAATGAGCTTCAACAGCAAGTTTAACATGCAGGCCCATGGATATTCTGGAATTTTTAAAATTCTTTTACATTCCCCTGGGTTCATTTACATTCCCTTATTCTTTTACATTCCCCTGGGTTTTACATTCCCCTGGGAACGAGGGGTTCCCCAGCGGACTGTAAGATTTGAATACACAAGTTGTTTGCTTGTTATTCAGTTCTCTTTATTGCATATTCTGTTGGTGTTTCTTTGTTTTATATTCTTTATTGCAACAGCATACCTGCTGACAGTTCAAATCCTTGTGTTGTCAAAGTAACTTTTATTCTCATCAAGAAAGAGGGAAAATGTTTCTATTTAACGCAAAGAATACACTTGGAAATAAGGAAAACAATTTGGAGTTACTGACGAAATAATGTGCATAACATCATCACAATTTGTTGGCTTAGCCTGGTGTTGGCTTAACAGTTAGGGTGCAGGCTTGGGATCCTCGGATCCTGGGTTCGAATCCCGGTTGATCGCTGAATTAACACCAGGGGGGTTGACCCAGCCTGTTATCCTTCAGAAGTCAGCAAATTGAGTACCAGCTTGCTGGGATGAATGATCCCGGTGTGTACCCAGATTTAGAATAGCTACACCGTATACCTGCGCATCGAAAGAGGCGACTAGGGGTTGGCGTCAGGAAGGGCATCCGGCCATAAAAGCATTGCCTCAAACATGGAACCATGATTGTCATGGGGCCCGCAAGGCTAACCCCTGCTCTAGCGGGGAAAATGGCCTTAAAACGATCATTCATTCATTCATATTCAACATCATCACAATTTGTGAGGGCCGGCTATGAAACAACACGAGACTGCTATGATTTTATAGGATACACCAATGGGGCAAGTTCAGTACTTTGTGGCCAAACCTTCAACTCCTTGGGACTCAGCCAGCCTCTGGTCAGCCGCAGCAGACTTGTTCGCCGTGCACGCCAAGACTGGGCAAGTTACCTGCCGTATCAATCTCAACCAAAGGCCCCTCGAGATCTTTGAGGTATTACATTTTTCCCCGTTTTGAACACATCTCTCTCTTTGACATTATTTCCGTTCTTCGATCATTCTCTCGATATCTCCTTCCCTGCATGTAACATTGTTGTCGTAGCCGAACTTTCTTGGTCGTCAATTGTCTCGTGTTCTCACAGTTGTTTATTGTGGCAAGAGATGGAGGAGATCCAGTGTTGGAGGTGAACACCACTATCTCCATCCTCATCCTCCAACCATCTATTGTTCCACGATTTAGCAGTGACGTGTACAGGTGAGTCTAAAACCATCCTCAAAGTTGTTCATTGAAACCTTCTAATAATCTAAGGCTCATGGAGGATCTGTACAAACAATCCATGAGGAAGAAGAAGAACCACCTTCAGAGGCCATTTTCGCAAAGCAGGGGTTTGCCTTTTTTTGGGCACCATGGTCCCCTTTTTGGCACCGTGGTCCCCTTTTTAGGCACCGTGGTCCCCTTTTTGTGCACCGTGGTCCCCTTTTTGTGCACCGTGGTCCCCTTTTTTGTGCATCGTGGTCCCCTTTTTTGGGCACCGTGGTCCCCTTTTTTAGGCACCGTGGTCCCCTTTTTTGGGCACCGTGGTCCCCTTTTTTGGGCACCGTGGTCCTCTTTTTTGGGCACCATGGTCCCCTTTTTTGGGCACCATGGTCCCCTTTTTTCTGCACCTTGGTCCCCTTTTTGAAGCAATGTTTTACGGCCGGATGCCCTTCCTGCTGCCAACACTGTTAGTCGCCTCTTGCGACACGCAGGGAATTACCAGTGAACTGGTCCTCAATTTGCCGACCTCAGAAGGATGACAGGCTGAATCAACCCCTCTGGTGTTAATTCAACGATCGACAGGGATTCAAACCCAGGATCCTAGGATCCCAAGCCGGCACCCTAACCGCTCAGCCAACACCAGGCTATTGTGGATGACTTAAAATCTTAGGGTCTTGAATTCAAGCTCTTGTCATGCCGTTGAATTAACTCCTGGTGGGTTGACTGAACCTGTCATCCTTCCAAGGTTGGCAAAATGAGTACCAGCTTATTGGGAAGAATAAGCCATCCCAGTATCCTGTGTCAGAGTGGTGACCATCCAGGATTGTGCCCAATAGCCAAGAAACTGCTTCAGCAACCCTACTCATCTGAAGATGCAAAAAGGAGTGGTATTCTCTTCTCGGAGCAAAATACTAATGGTAACTTTTATTGCCATTTCCCAGATTCTAACATTGATCACATTCATAACTTTACAAAACGAGGTTATGACCTGTGCAAAATGTGTGTCAACATAAATCTTTAGCACAGCCTGAAATTGCCCTGTAAGGATATATTATATTGTTATGGTCACGGAGTCTCGAAGACCGCTAATGCATCATCAAGCTGCGAGGGGATGAGAGGCCGCCGCATCCACCCATAACTTGGTGCCGTTTGGTGGTTTACGAACCACGTGCTGTTACAAAGCTGCTCTCCAGAATTTGGCCGAGCGATGCCGGAGACCGTTTGCTTTTAACTGATGGTGTCTCAGCATGCCAATTCCCAATTGTTCCCACATGCAGGTTTAATTGCTCAATTAAGTAATGCGTTAGAGCGCCCGTTCCCTCAGTGACCACAAGACCGCTTTGCATTAACAAGGGATTTGTCACAATAAATAAATTGGGGCGAGGATAAAGAGAAAAATAGCACGACCTTTACATACAGAGTCGAGGCTCATGGAGTAGCTAGTACATAGGACAAAATGAACAACAGAATGAGAGGGGAAGATACACAACAGCGGGGTTGAAGGAACAAATAGAGAGAGACTTCGAAGATAAGGGATCTGAGGATGAATGGTGACTGGGGAGGACAAAGGGGGTGAACAAGATGGATACAGAAGCAAATTATCAGGAAGGAAAACAGGAAAGTTGGAAAGAGGTGGTCTTGGGGAGAGTTAACGGGTTGAAAATGTCATGGTTTTGGATGGGGGTGGGGGGGGGGGGGGGATCTAAGATGGTGGTGAACACCTGTCTTGGAAACCTGGAGGTAAGAATGAGATTGAAGAGAATGTGAAAGTTGGTTCCACTGGTGGGAGAAATGAGGAAAGGCTGAGTTGAGGTGAATAGTGGTTCTGGAATTTGGTAGTTTCACCAGAAGTGGTTTCTTGGTAGATCTTGAGAGCTCTGCAGATATTCGCCAAAATGTAATTATTTTGGCTTTTCACATGCCCAACCTGTCCACCAAATTTCGTCTGAACCGGTCCACAACATTTTGAGAAATCTTGTTCACAGACAGATGGACAAACAAACAAGAAGACATTATGCAGAGCACAATACATGCAGACTCCACCCCTCCCCCCAAAAAAGTTGACATGGACAAGTCAAATTATTGTTGATCTAAATTGATGATCTAAATCAAAGCTTGGGTCAATCAGATTAAAATTGATGTTTTTTTAGATGAAAATTTATATTAGAAGTTTGACCTTGAGTTGACATTTGACCTTTCGACCTTGCATTGACCTTTGACATTTTGCCCTTAATAGTTAGTTTCCCAAATCAGCGATACACTACATAATTGCTGTTTAATTGTCAAGTTAATAGGGTGAAAATTGATGATTTTTCATCTGAAAATTGATGAATTTAGAAGTTTCACCTTGAGTTGATCTTTGACCCTTTGACCTTAAAAATAGTTGCTTTTCCAAATCAGTGATGCACTATGCAATTGCTGTTTAACTTCTAAGTTAATATAATGAAAATTGATGATTTTTCAGATGAAAGTTGATGATTTTGGAAGTTTGACCTTGAGTTGACCTTTGACCTTTTGACCTCAAAAATAGTTGCTTTCCCAAATCAGTGATGCACTATGCAATTGCTGTTTAATTTTTAAGTTAATAGAATGAAAATTGATGATTTTTCAGATGAAA
This sequence comes from Myxine glutinosa, assembly GCF_964187855.1. NCBI lineage: Eukaryota > Metazoa > Chordata > Myxini > Myxiniformes > Myxinidae > Myxine > Myxine glutinosa. Next base: position 312,506,262 of record NC_136261.1, on the reverse strand, counting down.
GTTGATGATTTTAGAAATTTGACCTTCATACAGCCTGAAACTACCTTTGACCTTTTGACTTCAAAACTAGTTGGTTTCCAAATTCACTGAGGCACTATGCAATTGCTGTTTTATTTTTAAGTCCATCTGATGAAAAATGACGATTTTAGAAATTTGACCTCAAATTTAGTAATTTAGACCTTTGACCTTTAACTTCAAAATCAATAGGCTTCTCAGTTGTGACTACCCCTGCAGTTTGGTAAAGTTTCATGACGATCGGTTTAGAATTATGACCTGTAAGCGATTGACAGACAAACAAAGACAGACAGACAGAACAAGCAGAAAAAGACATAAAATATCATCGCCCTGATGGTTTTAGTTATTTTGCTGTGTGGAGTTAAAGGCCGCCAGTCGGCCATCTTTGATCAGGTTACAAAACAAAATCTTCTGCATATGTATACTCTCATGTATTATTTTTGTGCCAAGTTTGAACAAAATTGGTCCATGCATGTTCAGAAATGGTTGGAGACACGTTTAAGGAACAAAATGGCCGCTAGTCGGCCATCTTGGATCTGATCTTGAAAAAAAAATGAAGTGCATATCTAAACAATCATTCATTAAATGTGGGCCAAGTTTGAACAACATCGGTAAATGCATGTCCGAGAAATGGTTGAGGACTTGTTCAATATTGGGTTTCGTCTAAGTAAAATGGCCACCAGTTTACCAGTCGGCCATCTTTGATGAGATTGCAAAAATAAAGGGAACTGCACATACAGTCATGTGAAAAAGTAAGTACACCCCATGTAAAGTTTTGACTTTTTCAACATATTTCAACGTACAGCTATTTGATCTTCATTTCCACAATATTGATAAATAAAGGTGATATAATATAACAAATATCATGAAACATTTACATTTTGTAGTCCATTGTATAATTTAAATAAACAGAAATGCAAATTTCGCATGTGGAAAAGTAAGTACACCCTTGGCTCTAATAGGTGGTATTGCCCCCTTTGGCAGAAACAACCTCAAGTAGGCGTTTCATATAACTGTCTACCAGTCTCTGACATCGACTGGGAGAAATGTTTGCCCACTCCTCCATGCAGAATTCTTTCAGCTGTGCAATGTTTGAGGGATTTCTTGCATGCGCAGCTCGTTTAAAATCCCCCCACAACATCTCGATGGGATTTAGATCCGGGCTTTGACTTGGCCATTCCAGAAGCCTCCATTTCTTTCTTCTCAGCCATTCCTTTGTGGATTTACTGGTATGTTTAGGGTCATTGTCATGTTGCAAGGCCCACCTTCGGTTGAGCTTCAACGTTCCGACAGATGGCCTCACATTATCCTCTAGCACCCTCTGGTACAATGAAGAATTCATAGTGGATTATATGATGGTGAGCTGCCCAGGCCGTGATGCAGCAAAGCTGCCCCAAACCATAATATTTCCCCCACCATGCTTTACAGTTGGTATCAGGTTCTTGTGGTCAAATGCTGTCTTTGGTTTTTGCCAAACATGTCTTCTGGTACTGTGGCCAAATAGCTCTACCTTTGACTCATCTGTTCCAGAAGTGCTGGTCTTTGCCGAGGTGTTCATTGGCAAACTTTAGTCTTGCCCTGATGTTCTTTCTGGACAGCAAAGGTTTCCTCCTGGCACACCTCCCATGTAGATCTAATTTGTGCAGCCTCTTTCTAATGGTGGACTCGTGCACTTTGACATCAACAGTGGCAAGAGCTACCTGTAGGTCCCGTGATGACATTCTGGGGTTCTTAGAGACTTCTTTCAGCATCTTGTGGTCTGCTCTCGGGCTGAACTTGCTGGGGCGGCCTGGCCTGAACAAGTTGGCAGTTGTTTGGAATCTTCTCCACTTGTAGATGATCTTCCGGACAGTCGAATGATTGATTTCAAATTGTTTGGAGATATTTTTAAATCCCTTCCCAGACTCAATGGCATCTATAACCTTCTTTCTGAAGGCCTCAGAGAGCTCTTTTGATCTAGGCATGGTGATGCCGCACACTTCAACAACAAAGAGCAAACCAAACTAAATATCTGAGGTTTAAATAAGACAGGTTCCTCCAAGATCCTCTCTAACGATGTTCTAATCATTTGCACCTGAGCAGGTGCACCTGAGTCTAATTTTAGGTATTTGAAGTAGTGATAAATGTAGGGGTGTACTTACTTTTCCACATGCGAAATTTGCATTTATGTTTATTTAAATTATACAATGGACTACAAAATGTAAATGTTTCATGATATTTGTTATATAAATAAATCAGCTTTATCTATCAATATTGTTGAAATGAAGATCAAATAGCTGTATGTTGAAATATGATGAAAAAGTCAAAACTTTACATGGGGTGTACTTACTTTTTCACGTGACTGTATATGCCATCAAGTGCTGTGCTTGTGCCAGGTTTGAACAAAATTTGTCCTTGCATGTTCAGGAAATGGTTGGGGACACGTTTACGTAACAAAATGGCCGCCAGTCGGCCATCTTAGATTTGATCTCGAAAGAAAATGAGACGCTTATGTATGCCATCATTAATTATCTGTATGAAAAGTTTGAACAATGTTGGTTAATACATGTCTGAGGAATAGTTGAGGACATGTTCAATATCGGTTTTTTATACAACTAAAATTGGCGCCTGTCGGCCACCTTTGATCGCATTGCGAAACAAAATGATGTGCCATCATTTGTGTATGCCATGTATGTGTATGTGTATGCCATAAACATATGTATGCCATCATCTATTGTCTTTGAGCCAAGTATGAACAAAATTGGTTCATACATCTCTGAGATATGGTTGAGGCCGGATGGACGGACGGACGGACATACAAGACCCAATCCATAAGCCCAAAGGGGACTAATTTGGACTAAGTTCAACGGGGGCTAATAACACACAAGACCAATAAATATACTTGAAAAATCTTCAATTTACCGAGAGGGGTCCCCTTTCCCCCTCCATCCCCTCCCTTACCTCAAATGACTACACAGTTGACACCACACGTGACAAAGCCGAATGCCTCAACTCTGTGTTTGCCTCGAAATCTTGTGTCCCAAACCCATCTCTCTCTGTTCCCACCTTACCCAGTCGAACCCAACTGCTCCTGGACTCTGTGTCCTTTCCTCCTGACAAGGTGGAGAAATTTTTGTCAAACCTCGACTCTGATTCTGCAACTGGACCAGACGGCATCAGCCCACGGGTCCTAAAATCCTGCTCTGCCGCTCTATCTCACCCTCTCTCTGTTCTTTTCACCCTCTCTTTTGCTCAAGGTCATCTGCCAGCATCTTGGAAATCAGCAAACATTACCACTTTACACAAAAAGGTGCAAAACCAGATCCTTGCAACTACAGACCAATCAGCCTGCTCCCAATTATCAGCAAAGTCATGGAATCCATCATTGCTTCAGATATCAAATCCTTCCTCTTCTCCAATGGCTTGATCTCGGATCATCAATTTGGATTCAGACCAGGTCATTCTACTCTGGACATGTTGCTGCTGCTGTCTCAACAATTGATGGAGGTCCTCAATGCCAAACAGGAAATCAGAGCTGTCTCCCTTGACATATCACATGCGTTCGATACGGTCTGGCACCCCGCTCTGCTCACCAAACTCTCCTCCTATGGTATCCATGGAAATCTCCACGCATGGCTTGCGGACTTCCTCTCTGGTTGTAGTCAACGTGTGGCCCTGAATGGATTTCTCTCATCTCCCCTCCCTGTTCTGTCTGGAGTTCCCCAAGGTAGTGTTCTGGGCCCTGTGCTTTTTCTGGTCTTCATCAATGATCTCTCCGACTCTCTGGAATATCCTCTCTATCTCTTTGCTGATGACTCCACTCTGCCGCTCCATTCCTCATCCCTCAGATCGGCAGTCTGCAGCCTCCTCACTCTCTGCAGACCAGGACAAAATCACAGACTGGTCAAACAAGTGGAACATGTCTTTCAATCCTGACAAATCTCACACACTTACTGTCTCTCTGAAAAGACCGACTGGAAAACCCTCCCATCTACTTTCTCAACAATCCTCTCCAAGAAGTTCTGTCGCTCAAGCTTTTGGGTCTCACTATCTGCCATGATCTTTCTTGGGAAAACCACATTTCCAAGCTGGCCTCCAAAGCCAGTCCCCGACTGGGCATCCTCTGTCGTGTGAAGTCCTTCCTTGGCACACCTGAGCTCCTCACCACATTCAAGGCTTTCATCCGCAGCTCAATGGAATACTGTTCCCCCCTCTGGGCCGGTGCTCCTGCCTCACACCTAGCTCGGCTTCACGTTGTTGAAACCAAAGCTTTCAGAATCATTGGAATCTGCTGCGATGAAGCTAACTCCGAGGGCCTTTCACTCACTCACCACAGGCAGGTTGGTGGTCTTCCTGTCTTCTACCGACTCCTCTCCAGCCTTGCTCCCCCAGCTCTCTCTGTTCTCTGTCCCCCAAATATTCCTGCAGGTCGCACAAGATCTGCCAGCATCCCTCTTATGGTTAAACTGCCAAAATCTAGGCTCTCTGCTCACCTTCACTCTTTCATTCCCCTTTTCTCCCGCCTCTGGAACAAACTCCCCCACTCCCTTCAATCCCACTCCTCCCTCCAGGTCTTTAAAACAGCTGTTCACCACCATCTCTTATCTTCCCCCATCCAAAACCTTGATCTTTTCTACCCCCGCTAATTCACCCCAGATACACTTTTTTGAAATTCAAATTTCTTTCGTGGAAGTCCTTGCAGTGTCCATATGTTTTCTACCTCTCCCACCTCCCCCAAAGCCCTCTCCCTCCCACAATTCTCTCAATGTCCCTGCTCTCAAATGTTGTGTCAAATGTCTCTCCCCATCTTGTGTACCGCTCCCCTTATTTTGTGTTTTATGTGTCGGTTAGACTTTCTGTGTGATTAATGTTAGCTCTTTCACGAGCCTCGATCTTGTATACAAAAAAAAATTAAAAATGGGTGAAAACATATTGTCCATCCACCTTGAGTGGCAGAGGTAATAAGTAAAAGCTACATTATGTGGACACCACCTATTTAAAATGTTCTTGCATAAAAGTTCATCTATTTGTTCCCCATACCCACTGACATTCTTCTCTCCGGCAATTAGGGTCATTAAGTAAGATTATTACAGTAACAACTGAATAAAATTCATAGACAACAGTACCCTATAGTCACCACGCCACCTCACCATCTGGCCTACACGACATGATGGTGTGCCAACCTTCATTAGGGGGAACGAATAGAACGAATAGTTTATCAAAATACTGTATTATAATTACAGCAAGGCACACTATGAATGGTCAGGGTAGTGTGGTGCATGTGAGCAGTGTAGTCATTTTTGCCCGTCCATGATCTTGTCAACATAGAGCCTGAACAGAGTGATCCAAGTGGAGACACAGTTCAAGATGAGGGTCTGTGGGTGGGAGCAGTATTTGTTCTTGACAGTTGACATACCTCATACTCAAAATAGTACTTCCTGCTGAATAATGAAATGGCACCATATCACTGTGGGCAGCTCCAAGCTCTTAAGCCTTCTTTCAACGTGGCCCAGGAACCTGATGCATGGACCAAACATGTTTGGGACACCATCAGGAGCTATACCAAAACGCTTTTAAGGCACCAACTCAGTAACATTGAATGTAGCAAGGAATTCCATGAACATCCTCACCCTTTGCACTGCCATAAACGGCACACAACCCCAACATCACCTCGATGACCTTTAGATACTTGTCCACACCTTGGAAGTGAATTGCCAGCTGTTCGCCATCGGTGATGTCCCTGCTGCCATCCAGAGCAAGAGAAAAGTACTCGAATCCAGCGATTGTGTCCTTCAGCTGCTGCTAATTTCATAGCTTGTACATGTCACGTCTTTTGCGTCGCTTGTCACCTTGAAAAACAACTGTTGATTTTGGAGGGGCTTCTTCAGTTGTGATATCTTCTCCTTGCGTTCTTCACCTATAACGTTGTTGTACTTGGATCCATGGCGTGTAGTGGTATTCCACATTTGCTTCATTAGGCAATACCACTGTCTCCTTGTAGATCAGGTTGAGAACCTCGGCATTATGCTCCATGAGAACAACCTCTCCTCCTACTCCTTGTTGAACTGACGGTTTTCAAAATCAACATTCTGCTTCTTACACTCCATTGCTGTGCTCATTGACATGAGGAAACTATATTGTCAGCACTAAGGAATAGGGCCACGGGTGGTAGCGATGTGGAGGAGGTAGGCGGAGTATTTGCATGCCAAATACTTCCTGTATTTCATTCTGTATTTCTCCTTTTTTCTCAATAACTATAAACTAAATCTTCCTTGGATGTAAAGTTTGTAAACGATTCTTCCTTTAAAAGTATTTTAAACATTTTAAAATGCTCCACTTTCACCATCTCCCCATCAGCAATTAACATTCTTCCTCTTCTTCACCAAAATCGATTACACTTATTTTCCTTCAGAAAGATGATTTTGATCCTTTCTGCTGTTCCTTTTCTTCTGTTGCATCCTCATCTATTCTGTGTTCATTGAAGGGGGGTTAGGTAGGATTAACTCAGCGGTCCGGGACTGGTGATGCCCAGGATCCGGATATGGACCACGGTCCACCTTTTGAAGATATTTGCTTCAGGTAATCCATTATACGATAGGGATTTTCCATTTTCTTTTTAAAATCTCAGAACCGCCTTGCAGAGTTGGCAATGTTTTTGGTTCAAATGGCCACATTTTTTTGGCAGATCTTACATGCCAATCCCCACCTTTTTCATACTCTGAAATAGACTAAATCTGGGTCATATAGAGGGAGTTTTTAAAATCAAATGGTTCAAATCTTCGGGTTTCTCACAAGTATTGCATATCCCAGTCGTGTAACACTCTATGCTATGGAGGTATGAATTAAGACGACAGTGCAGAAGGATGGGTGACAGCCTTGGTTACATAAAATATATTTAGTTATAAGAATCACTAATTTCCTAAATTTTTCAGATTTCACTCCAGATTTCGACATTTATTTAGTCCATGGGATCTGATCCTCACATCCAAAGCCAGATTTTAATTATATACTTTAATTAGTCCGTGAGAGTAGATCACGTTTCCAAGGCAAGGCATTTTGAGCAGGCGGAACAAAATGGTAACTTAAGAACCCAGCGATGTGACAGAAGCCTGACCAAGATGGCGCGCCACCATTTTTGTAAGGCTTATTTTATTTAGTTTTTGTGATGAGCACCCCCTAAATTATCTTCAAAAGGGGTGTTTAAATTTCCGTTTAAATTTCACAAAACACCCATTTTTTATTACCTAAGTATGCATGAAAGTTTCGGGCTGCTAGGTTTCATGGTTTTGGAGTTATGGAGGAGACACACACACCGACTGACTGACCATGCACTGACCTGATTGAATGACTGAAAACGCTGACACACTGACACACATTCTCTTTTGTTATTATATAGATAACTGCTGCCTGAGCGTTAACCTTTGACAAATATTCCAATGAAAAAGGCAACAACATTCATCACTTTCAACCATACATTGTGCGTTCATTTGTCGAGTGTCTTTTTTCAGTTTATTTTGACGAGACATTTGTTGCATCGACATTATCTGCAAGCATTTTCAAAAATTATGACTATACCTTTTCAGCTACCTAGTCGCCCGTTCCCAATTCGACCAGCATTTACCATGAATATAAATGAGGCCCAAGGACAAACATGACAAAGAATTGACCTTCAGCTTGAAAAAGTCTGGGGTTTTTTTCATGGACAATTGCATGTCGCCTTATCAAGTGCAACAAGATTTCACAGCAGCAATTACTATGGTCGTCAACCATATCACACATATGGCAAAAATATCATTCGCCAAGCAGCACTCCAACAATTAAAACAATCTCAGCTTTGAAGTCCATACACCAATCAGACATCACCAATTTCATCTTCTAAAGCCACGTCGCCATCCTCGTCACAATATTAAAAAACCTAACCTTCCACCCTGACGACGTGGCACAACAGTGTCAGTATTGGTCATCAAAAATCTGGTGTTTATCAACAATTAATCACATTCACTATTTACCAGTTGCCATTTCACCAGGTCATTTCACTAGTGTATTTGAAAGGAATAGGTTTAGCAAAAAAAAAAATCTCCCCACCAATGTCCAAGGTTAATCGGAAAGTTGTGCATGCAGATCACGTTCAGGACAAAGGCAGAAGATATAATTGCAGTTGTACATGAATAACCAGCAAAGTTAGATTCAACAGATAAATTGGCACAGTATAAGCTATTATTTAAACCCAGGGACAGTAAAAATTTGAGGCAAATGAGGCAAATGTCAAATCAAAATTTATTGAGGCAAATGGTCAAATGGGAATGCCACAAAAGCTGACTCAAAAGCTGTGCTCATTAGCTTGTATTGCACAAGACTGCAGAAGCAAATTTGAATGATTGGTGGTTGCTTGATTTGTAGTTTCACTCACCCAGTTATTTCCTTGTCCAGGCCCCAGCCAATCAGCGAGTTGTCGCCGGTGGGAATGAGCATCATCATGGTAACTGCTATGGCCGTTAATCAAACCATCAGCTACTCCATTGTGAGTGGAGATGCGAAAGGTAAGCAGTGCATCGACTTGGCATCAGAAATGTATCATATTGCAGTTATGTAATCACCTTGACCAACTCAGGCGATGTAGAGGAATGAAATGTACATTAAAAAGACAAATGAACCCCGTGAATCGTAACAGAGAGGGATGGTGAAAACAATGTGGCGTGATGGAGAATGTGGGATTGTGGGAAGTGGGGTGGCGAGGATATTATTGTGTTGATATTTTCTACCAATGAACAATGCAACACAACGTTTTCTTTCTGTTACTTTTTATTTTACAAGCATCTAGTTTGATTACTATTCTCACACATATAATTCCTATGAGTAAGAGATATGCGATATTTGAAATTTTGCCCAGTATTAAATGTTGCTTCGGTTGGAATAAAACAGGTGTTATACTATTAAGTAAAAGCAACCAACATAAAGTCTGTAAAGTCTGGTGCACACTGTCTCGTAGCATTTCATGAGGAAGAGATAATCGAAACTGTCTACAAATTGGGTTTGTAAAATTTGCGTCACATCTTTTTGTGAGTTCCCATGGAAGAAACTTCAACGCAGAAGGAGGCCATTAGGTCCCTCAGGCAGAGCCTCCGCTGGGTATGTGGGTGGCCCCCAGCAAACTTCATGTGGGATGGCCCCTGCAAACCTCACGTGGTGGCCCTGATTGGTGGCTTGCGCTTAACGTCAGCTTCTTCGCCGCCCTCATTCGGTCCCGACGCGACCTGCCAGGCCTGCCTCATGTTAATTCGCACCAAAAAGCCAAAGGCAGCACAAGGAGGCGTAAGAGGCATAAGGCAATGGAGGCAATGAAAGGACCTACTCTCATTATTCTACTCAATGCAAGACTAACACAGGAAAAGGACTATTCTCACACATACTATGAAATAACTGAACTATCGCGAGGCTACGTATTGTTTGTGTGACTATACTATGAGGGGGAAATTGAACCTTTATTGTACAAAACTCCAAACCGCAACACTACCCCTCTCCCTCGTCAGACTCTTCCCCGAGTTGAACCTAACAAAATTGGAACGACCGGTTTTGAGAATGATCTGGAAAATTAACTTTTACTTTTACATGTGACATATAGATGTGGTTCCCTCTAACATTTACTCTAACCCGTGGGTGCGACAGTTTTAAAACACTAAATATGTCCCACCTATTGCGTTGAGTAGCTACTCTAACAGAATCACGCCCACAATTAACCGAATCCGGAATTTGTCAAACTAAACATATAGCCGGTGGGCAGCATTTTATATACAAGCACAGAACACTTAACCTTATTTACAACTCTAAGACCCAGGACCTGTCCTTTTTGGAAAGAAGATTGGAGGGGAGAGAAAGCACAGCAAAATACATGAAAACACACTCAAAATCATCACATTTGCTGCTTGCTTCTTGCATCTTGCTTCTTCTGTGTGCCTATCAAACCGGCTAGCCCCCGAACCGGCATACAGGCCATTCCTGCTCTTCAGGGCTAATTAAACTTACAAATCTTCTCGTCCCTAGCACACCATTATAAAAACAATGCACAAAACAAATGTGTTCATTTTATTTCATTGCCAAGCAGGGCCAACTTTAGGTGGTCCGACTGTGTGACATTGATGCCACTCAAAACAAGTGGTCCGAAGATGCAAGGTGATGCTGCAGCAAGGTGCTGCACAGCAGAGGTGCCAGGCCACAAAACTTGTGGTCCGTAAGTGTATGTGGTGCAGCAAAGTGTTTGTGGCAGCAAAGTACTGCACAGGTGCAGCAAAGTTACAACAAAGGATATGGCAGCAGAGTGCTGCACAGTTCAGCTGTACAGATGTAGCAAAGTGCAGCAGGGGTGCTGCACAGGTCGATGGTGCTGCACAGTTCCACCTCCAAAATGGTCCTGGGGTGGGGGGAGAGACAAAGCATGACCAGCAAAGTGGAAAGGGCGCAAAGGTACACAGCAACACAAAGTAATGCAGCGTGAGGGGCGCGGAAGAGCGAGCGGAGCAGGCTCGTCCCTAACCGTCCGTACCCCCCATCGTCAGCTTACACTACCCCAGCCCTTCCTTGTATTTACAATTCGTCTCTACGTCCTGTCTCCCATATCCCCCTCTACTCCAAATTCGTTTCCCAATCCCTCCCAGGGAGGAAGGAATGGAACAACCACAATGTCCCTCTACGTCGTGATGCGTCTTTACCACTCAAACAGTTCACAAAGCCTTGGTGTGGAGTTTCGTCCTCTTGGTGAAAGCCTGTGGATGGCGTGAAGGGATTTCTCTTCCTAACTACACTAATGACATTTACTTTTAAACTACCCGGGGTCATACCCTGCCAATCGGCCATCTTTAAACTATGTGGTTCCAAGAACCGAATTCCCATTGCCCACCTGGTGCTCTTCGAAATTTCAGTCTCACTCCCACTGAATTTTCTCTCTGTGCCCTTGCACAATTTTGGGGCTGGGTCGTGTGGCTCCACTAGCAGGTCCAACTACCTGTGCACCTCCGCCACTGAAGTCGCCACCCGAGCTTACCTGCTCCTGTGACTACCTAAACTGGGGAAGGCCCCTCCTGGCACTTTACCCCCTGATGCCCACCCTGGCATTGGGCAACCCGGGTCCTCTCCTGCGATCCTCGGGCCCCACTCACAACTACTCACAACTACCCTAACTGGCTCCCAGAGCCTACCTGCGGCCTCACCTGGCCGACAAACTACCAGTGGCGGAGTGCCCCAATAACCATACGCACCAATTCAGCCACATGCCCAGCCATTTCACTGACTCATGCACCCTCCAAAGCACTACTTGGCACTTCCTGCACCACAGGTGTCAATATCCATACAAATTTTGCCTAAGCCCTCTACCTGGCTTTACACTACACCCCCCCCCCCCCGGGCTTTCACGAATGGGTTCCATCTCCCCCCATTCAATCCTTCGCACCATGCACTCCACACCACTCATTCCACACCAAGCATTCCACACGACTTATTCGCACACCAATTACTTCACACACTACTTTCCACGCACACCTTTTGTGCTCACACACTTTTTGTCTCGCACACCTCAAACACGATTCCTTTTATTCTCAACAACACAACTCCTCACACACACAGCATCATCTATCTGACTGGTTTTCCCTAAAACTCATGCTTGCCCGTCTTCCCTTTACACTATGCACTCCCTTCGTCATTATCAACCATCTAATCTACCTACGTCCCCACTATAGGTACAATGTCACTACTTAAATCTCATGTTTCTAAGCTCTTCTAATTCCCTAACAATTATCCTAGCCCTCCCTCGGCTAGCTTTGGTGCCCCATGGAGGTAACGATTGTTGGCCCCCCAAGTGCCTATCACTGCCATCCCCCTAATCTAATGCTCATGGGCCCTGACCGTGTGAGGAATGGTTAAACTACCATTCCCCCCACGTAGGGCACACTATCCTCATCCGTCCGCTATACTTGAGCCTCTCCGTGTGGATGTACATTGTCACAGCTCGGCTTTGAAAAGCCAAGCGATCCATGCGGTTGGTTTGTCTGCTGTATGAGGTGTCCGTCCGGCATTTTCGATCCAGGGGAGGAGGCATGGATGGGCCGAGGTGCAGGGGCCCATCCCGGCGCGGGGCTTCGCGGTCCCACGCACGGTGGCCCAACCGCCCACGGTCGGAGCACCGCACCCGCAAAGGTGCGTGGCTCCGAAATCTCCTACCTCCCCTTGAACCTCGCCGATTGCCTTTACCGCCATGGCGCGGCACCAACCATACAGGGCGGGTCCGGCATGGGTCGTGCACGGCGGTCCTTGTGAAACCGCCGCACCACCAATCCTGGCCGGTCCCTCCTGCACACAACTCACCGAGGGCTCACGTCGGCTATCCGTCGCGCTAAACGCTACCCCGGTCGTTGTCGATGCTTGAGCCGCGTTCTCACCACTCGCGACCCACTCCGCACTCGCACACCTAGGCGTCCTCATGCCTTCCATACACTCCGCTACCACACACTCTCCTTCCACATTCTCTGGTGTGCATTCTCCCTTGCACACCATACTCGCACCTGCACACCTAGGCGCACTCATACCTTCCACACAATCCGTTACACACTTTTCTGTTACACACTCTGTAACACCCACGGGTGTGCACTCCTGTTGCACACCCAATCCTCGCACACCCTGGTGCACACTCTTCCGTTACACATGCTGTAACACCCCCCGGGTGTGCACTCTCTTGTTACACACCCTGCAACATGCTCTGGTGTGCACTCCTGCACACTCTCTGTAACACACTCTACTGTTACACACTCTTCTGTTACACATTCCGTCATACACTTTTCTCGCTCACACTCGCGCTCCGGTGCACACTTTTTTCTCACACGCGCGCCAGTCACCCTCGTACACCGCACAATGGACCTTCCACGACCGCCCAGGTTTAGTTTATGTCCCAAGCGCGCCAAAAACATTTTCGCGCCAAACACATTCGCGCCATTATTCCTACTCACCTTGGGGACCTCCTTTTCCGTCAGCACCTGCAAACTTTTTATTGAGTTAGCAAGCCCGACATCACGGTGCAAATACAGACTTTGTGCACATCTCATTACTTCCCTCTGTGCTTCATTTTCTATCTCTGCCGTCTCTTCGGCCCCAATTGCTCCTTCAATTTGAATTATTTCTTCGATTTTAATTATTTCTTTTTCTACCTCGACCGTCGGCGCCCATAAAATTTTATTTTCCAATTCGCCGATCGTCGATTCTTTTACACCCCGTGTCGCGATTTCCATACCCCCGGTCAACTTAGCTGTGCTCTGCCTCAACTCGCTCCCCACGCGTTCCTCACACCGCGTCACCTCGTCGCATACCACTGCGACCTCCTCGCTCAACCTGCGCCCAATGTCCTCCCCCATTTTAAAAAAATATCTCCCCTCTTGTGTCTATTTTTGCATTCAGTTGGATTAGGAGCAATTCAATGTTAGAAAAGGCTCGCACAGCGGGCTTGGCTGCCGCTGCCACGTGCGAGGCGCCGCCATTTTCTTCGCCAGCTACCGCCCCCTTTTCTGCTTCCACTACCAACTGTCTCTCCTGGTCTTGGGTCATTAATTCTACCTTATCTACCCCCACCGGCATTCGACCATCTTGGCTAGCCATGGTACAAATACAATTTGGCTTTTACTACTAAATTTCGGTCGCTTGTAATTTTTGAGTACGTGAAGCACACTCCCGGTCCAATCTCACTCCCCGACACCAAATGTTACAGCCAATTTGTACAATTTGGTGTCCAAAATTTTGGTGTCCAAAAATTTTGTCCGGGGTTCCAAATCCCCACTCCTGACTACCAATTGTTACGGTTTTCTGCCGCCCTTCCTACCCTTACCAAGGGGGGGATTAAGCCCCTTGTTCTTTCTGGGCCGGCGTAACCGAGACTTGAAATGCCTCTTCCGGGCAAATGCAATGTAGGGTTTCGGGACCAAGTCTCGCACGTACCTAAATACCTGCGCCGCTAGGGAAGCGGGGAACCAAGCCTAGCACGAGCCACGTGTAATTTGAGTACACGGAGCGGATTGCGTACCACGTGGTCCGTGCAGTTACCGTTAATATTGGACCCCGATTAGAGCGGTTCTATTTATACCACGCTTAGTCAATGATGGAAAACACAAGACGATCGAATAAAAGGAATAACACAATGTAATTATTATTTACATTTATGTACAAGTCGGTGGAAAGCAGACACAGAGCAGAACTTAATAAGTCTTATTCAAAACTCAGACACGGGCCCGATCACACTCACACAGGGGAATTGCAGGTAGAATGGTGTCCACGCGCTGCATTGGTCGTCCAGGAACGGTGGCCCGGCGTGCTCTCCACGGTCCCAGCAGGTCCCGCGAAGATGGCAAGCAGGCGGTGGAAAAGGATCCTCGCAGCGCGTCTCTCGAACAAAAGGCAGCAGATGAGGCAGGAAGGCGGGAAGGAATGTACGCGTCTCTCGGTGCGGCTGGGCGGTTCCACAGCGCGTTTAGTAACCAGCGCGCTATCACTCGCGTAACCCAATGCAATAGAGGCTCAGCCTCAAGCTCAACCGAGCGTCACTTTATACGAGCGCTTATACTTGGTTCATGCGCGTCTTTCTCCGATCTGGTAACTCTCATCAATACGCGCCTCTCCAATAGCTCATAACTCACTGAACTCACCGCAATCAACTCGCTGAACTGCCTATGGTGGGGGCTTTGCGTGAAGGGTTATATGGACACGCCCTTAGCCCTCTCGAACGTTCCAACCACGCCCTGTCACGCACTGCCGCAGCCACTCCCCTTGAGCCCTGATTGGCGGCTTGCGCTTAACGTCAGCTTCTTCGCCGCCCTCATTCGGTCCCGACCCGACCTGCCAGGCCTGCCTCGTGTTAATTCGCGCCAAAAAGCCAAAGGCAGCACAAGGAGGCATAAGAGGCATAAGGCAATGGAGGCAATGAAAGAACCTACTCTCATTATTCTACTCAACGCAAGACTAACACAGGAAAAGGACTATTCTCACACATACTATGAAATAACTGAACTATCGCGAGGCTACGTGTTGTTTGTGTGACTATACTATGAGGGGGATATTTAACATTTATTTTACAAAACTTAAAAACCGCAACAATATCTATACGCACATAGCTCTGTCAATAATGAACCGATCTACCGATCACTAACAAATTGGGCACAGATGTAGTACAGACTGAACAGACAAAAATGATGAATTCCTGTAAATAAAGGTCAAAGGCAACAACTCGAGAACAGAACAAGGTGAATGTCACATCATTCCAAAAAGTGCTCAAAAAGAAAATTATTTTGAAGTATTACGTGGTGGAATTGGTCTATTATGGATATACGCTCGTAAGTTCTTCAGATATTCAGAGGGGATGCAGAGAAAAGCATCAAACATGTACGAGTCATGGAGTCAAAATATAATGTCTCACACACACACAACAATCATTGATACTTTACAATATTTCACCCTTCGACTTTTCGTGGATGCAAAGTCGTCAATAATGTCATCACACTTCAGTCTTCGTCCGATGTCCTTCTCGATTGAGATGATGTCCAGGTGTGACAGTTTGTCCTGTGACATTGTAGAGCACACGTAGCTCTTCATGAGCTTCAGCTTTGAGAAAGAGCGTTCTGCAGATGCAACAGTTACCGACATCGTCAGTAAAACCCTCAGAGCCACGTGTACATTTGGATAAGTGTCAATGAGGGAGTTTTTAGTTGTTTAGTTCAGTGTTTCAAGTGGAGAACATCTTTCCAGAACTGAGTTGCGCAGAAGATTGAGTTCTTCCAGTATCTCGATGGGTTCCAAATCGGTTGAATTTGAATCAGTTAGCAGGATATGTAGGTTGTTACAGCTTTTTCTAAGATCATCGTCACTTGAAGCTTTCGTGGCTGTGATGTTAAATAGAAAGTTGAATGGCTGTATGATGCAGCGCATCTGCTCAAATCTACTGTCCAGTGCAGTCAGACAAACATCAATAACCCGGTAGAAAAATTCAACTTTGAACTTTGTCCGTGGGTCTGAAACTGGTTCATCTGCAGACTCGTAAGAAAAGTAACGTTCATTGCTAACCTTGCGAGTGTCACAAAACGTTGTTTCTGCCTCCACTGACAGCGCAAGACAGGTGGCAGTATCCATGGCCTGTTAAATCCAAAATCGCGATAGTTCACCAAGTGAGCATGACACACCTGGATTAGGTCTAATGCAACATCCAACTGCATGTCCTTTGACTGCAATACCTCGCTGACTCGGTTGATCTGGACAAGTACATCGCACCAGATGACCAGACATTAGAAATCTGAAAGTCTGTAGCGGCTGCCGCTGGGGTTACACAATCGCCTTGCACCTATCAAGGACGCGGAGCGATCACCAGGCCGGGCTCGTCCAGGACGCCCGGGCAGGCCCGCGCTCGACTTGCCAGGCCTCGGTCGGGACGCCCGGGCAGGCTCGCCCTCGGCTTGCCAGGCCGCAGCCGGCCCGCGGGGCCACGCCCCCTGGCGCCAGGCCTGGGTAAACCCCCTGGCGGAATAGATATATATTGCCGACCGTAAAACGTTTTTCCCAGAGTGCCTGAGTGTTTGATTCTAATAAAGCAGCTCAGATGAATTCAAGCTTTTTGTCGCGTCCATTCTTTCGATCGACGTGGGAGCCACAGCTCCTTCATTGGTGACCTATCGACATGGACATGGCAGTCGCCCTTAAACTGCCTACCTTCTGGGAGGCTCACGCGGCGGTTTGGTTCGCACAAGCGGAGTCCCTGTTCGCCCTGCGAGGCATCACGGCGGACGACACCCGCTTCCACCACGTGGTCGCTGCGCTCGGTTCAGCCACCGCAGCCCGCGCCCTGAGCCTCCTCGAGAGACCGCCAGCCGCGGACAAATACGGCGCGATTAAGAAGCTTCTCCTCGATGCTTTTGCCCTCCCAGCGGCGGAACGCGCACGGCGCCTGCTCGATTTGCCGGAGCTCGGCGACACGCGCCCTTCCGAGCGAATGGACTACATGCTTTCGCTGCTCGGCGAGCACTCTCCGGCATTCCTGTTCCGGGAGCTGTTCCTCCGTCAGCTGCCTAACCCGGTACGCCTCGCCCTGGCAAGCACGACGATCACAGATCCCCGGGCCCTTGCCAGAGAAGCCGACAAAATCTCCGCCGCGGGACAGCGCATCGCAGCGGCGACATGGGACCCGCCGCCGCCTGATGCACCATCCATGGCGCCCGAGCACCCGGCGCGTTCGACGGCCGAACTGCCGACGCAATTGGCGGCCGCTATACCGAGCCGACCACGTTCAGCACGACGTCCGAAGCCTCCACCCGACCAAGCGTGGTGTTCCTATCATGCCAGGTTCGGACAGAAGGCCCGGACATGCCGACCCCCGTGCACCTTCGGCGGGTCGGGAAACGGCCAGGCCGGCGTTCATTACCTGCCATGAACGCCGGCCACAGTCACACGGGCAACTTACTGTTCATCACGGATAAAGCGTCCGGACGGCGCTTCCTGTGCGACACCGGCGCCCAAGTGAGCGTCATGCCCGCCTCTGACCAGGACAGGCAATCCGCGGTTTGCGGCCCCTCCTTGGTTGCGGCCAACGGATCGACTATCCGCACCTTCGGCCCGCGCAACGTCACCCTCTGCTTCGGCGGCCAACGCTTCGCTTGGACGTTTGTAACCGCCAACGTGCCCATGGCTCTGCTCGGCGCCGACTTCCTCTGCGCACACGGACTGCTGGTGGACGTCCAACGGCGTCGTTTAATCAACGCTGAAACCTTCAGCTCCCTGGTATGCACATTGAGCAGCTCCGCGCCGACCGAGCTGGCATGCACCGTCCCGGCGGCGAACGAGTTTGCTCGCCTGCTCGCGGAGTTCCCGGCCCTCACGCGGCCGACGTTTTCGGCCGTCGCAGTACGGCATGGGATCGAGCACCACATACCAACCACGGGCCCGCCGGTCTACGCCAGGGCCCGCCGCCTCGACCCAGCCAAGCTTGCCGTTGCGAAGGCCGAATTCGACGCGTTGGAGCACCTCGGCATCGTGCGGCGCTCCGATAGCGCGTGGGCCTCGCCACTGCACATCGTGCCAAAGCCGGGGGGTGGATGGCGCCCGTGTGGCGACTACCGCCGTCTTAATGACGCTACAACACCCGACAGGTACCCGATCCCGCATATCCAAGACTTCTCCGCCCGTCTGGCGGGACGGGTCATTTTTTCAAAAATTGATCTCATACGGGGATATCACCAGGTACCTGTCAGGGCGGCCGACGTCCCTAAAACGGCAGTCATCACGCCGTTCGGCTTATTCGAGTTCTTGCGGATGCCGTTTGGTCTCAAGAACGCGGCTCAGGCGTTCCAGCGCTTGATGGACGGCGTGCTGCGTGACCTGCCGTTCCTTTTCGTTTACCTGGACGACATCCTCGTCGCCAGCACGTCCCGGGCCGAGCACCTCCTCCACCTCCGAACACTGTTCGGGCGCCTCAGCGAGCACGGCCTCATCGTCAACCCGGCCAAATGCCACTTCGGCACGACGGCCGTTGATTTTTTGGGCCACCACATCACCAGGAGCGGGGCTGTGCCGCTGCCAGCCAAGGTCGAGGCCATCACCACTTTCCCGCGTCCCCGCACCATAAAGGCCCTGCAGGAATTCCTGGGAATGGTGAATTTTTATCACCGCTTCGTGCCCCGCGCTGCTCAACTCATGCGGCCCCTCTACGAAGCCCTCCGGGGCAAGCCGGCCAAGCACGACATCGCCTGGTCCGCAGCAATGGATGCGGCCTTCCAAAGCTCAAAGCGGGCCCTCGCCGACGCAACACTGCTCGCTCACCCGGTGCTCAACGCTCCCATCGCCCTCACCACGGATGCCTCCGACTACGCGGTGGGCGCCGTACATGAGCAATGGGTGAACGGGGTTTGGCAGCCACTCGCTTTTTTCAGCCGGCAGCTCCGGCCGAACGAGCTCAAATACAGCACGTTTGACCGGGAGCTCCTCGGTCTACACCTGGCCGTCCGCCATTTCCGCCACCTCCTGGAGGGCCGACCTTTCACGGCGTTCGTCGACCACAAGCCGTTGGTTTACGCCATGGCCAAGGTCACGGAGCCATGGTCGGCCCGCCAACAGCGCCACCTCTCCGCCGTGTCGGAGTTTACCACGGACATCCGGCACGTCGCCGGCAAAAACAACGCCGTGGCCGACTGTCTTTCCCGGGCCAGCGCGAACGCGGTCCACCTGGGCGTGGATTTTGCGCTCATGGCGGCGGACCAAACCACCGACACCACGGTGCAAGCCCTCCGGGCGGCGGACACGGGCCTCCGCCTGGCCGACATCCCCTGCGCGGACACTGTCCTGCTCTGCGACGTCTCCCAAGGCCGGCCTCGCCCCATCGTGCCCGTCACCTGGCAACGCCGCATCTTCGCCTCCCTCCACGGCCTTTCCCACCCGGGCCGGAAAGCTTCCCAGAAGCTGGTGTCGGCGCGTTTCGTCTGGCACGGCCTTCGTCGGGACGTCCGCGATTGGACCAGCGCCTGCACCGCCTGCCAACGGGCCAAGGTCCACCGACACACCCAGGCCCCGCTGGCACCTTTCACCGTGCCCGAACGACGTTTCGACCACGTCAACGTGGATCTGGTGGGCCCCCTTCCCCCATCACGAGGGTTCACACACCTGCTCACCATGGTGGACAGGACCACCAGGTGGCCGGAGGCCGTTCCCCTCGTCTCCACCACCACCGCCGACGTGGCGCAGGCCTTCATCGCCACCTGGGTCGCCCGCTTCGGCGCACCGGCGGACATCTCGTCAGACCGCGGACCACAGTTCACCTCCGAGCTGTGGGGCGCGGTCGCCCGCAACCTGGGGGTCAAGCTCCACCGTACTACGGCCTACCACCCCCAAGCAAACGGGTTGTGCGAGCGATTCCACCGCTCCATGAAGGCCGCGCTCATGGCCGGCCTTCAAGACGGCGGTTGGGCCGACCGGCTGCCGTGGGTCCTTTTGGGCCTTCGCACGGCCCCCAAGGAGGACCTCCAGGCATCCACCGCCGAGCTGGTCTATGGCCAGGTGCTACGCGTCCCGGGCGAATTCGTGCCCGACGCTACCAGCCCCTGGTCCGCAGCTCGCCAGCGCTCGGACCTCCAGGAGGCCGCCCGACGGTTTGCCCCCGTGCCGACATCCCACCACGGTGACCCCCAGTCCTACGTCCCCCCAGCACTCCGCACCGCGGAGTATGTTTTTGTGCGTCACGACGCACATCGGCGGCCACTCCAGCCGCCGTACGACGGGCCCTTCCGGGTGCTGCGACGGGACGACAAGTCGTTCGTCATCGACATCGGCGGCAGGTCGGACCGGATTGCAGTGGACCGCCTCAAGCCGGCGCACGTGGACGTCGACCACCCACCACGGGTGGCCCTCCCGCCGCGGCGAGGCCGCCCCCCGTCCACGGTGCCCCCCACTCGACCGCCCACCACCTCACCGGACCCCCTCCCACGACCCACCAGGGGTCGCTTCGGCCGGGTCATCAGGACCCCCCTCAAGTTGACCCTGTCGGTGCAAGTCGATTCTGGGGGGACGTGTGTAGCGGCTGCCGCTGGGGTTACACAATCGCCTTGCACCTATCAAGGACGCGGAGCGATCACCAGGCCGGGCTCGTCCAGGACGCCCGGGCAGGCCCGCGCTCGACTTGCCAGGCCTCGGTCGGGACGCCCGGGCAGGCTCGCCCTCGGCTTGCCAGGCCGCAGCCGGCCCGCGGGGCCACGCCCCCTGGCGCCAGGCCTGGGTAAACCCCCTGGCGGAATAGATATATATTGCCGACCGTAAAACGTTTTTCCCAGAGTGCCTGAGTGTTTGATTCTAATAAAGCAGCTCAGATGAATTCAAGCTTTTTGTCGCGTCCATTCTTTCGATCGACGTGGGAGCCACAGCTCCTTCAAGTCCCCACTTCCTTCACGAGGCTCATTGCCTCGCTGTAACATTTAGCATCCTTTCCTTTGGCAGTATCAGCCAAACTCAGTAGAGCAGCCTTTACATTCTGCAGCTGATAGCGTACTAACTTCACAGCCTCAGTTTTACATTCTCATCACGTTTCAGAAAGTGATTTCACGGAAATGGAGGTGTGTTCCCTTTGAATGTCCCATCTTTGTGTTGAAGCCACAAAAGGCATGTGGAGCTGTTGCATGAAGCCGAAAAATGATATTGATTCTACTGAGCACTGAGCAGCATCTGAAACAACAAGGTTGAGAATATGAGCATTGCAGGGGACATAAAATGTCCGAGGGTTCAGCTGCAGAATCCGAGCCTGAACGCCAGAACGTTTCCCTTTCATGTTGCTGCCGTTGTCGTATCCTTGGCTGCTGCAGTCAGACAAAGGCAGACCAAAGCCATCCAATATTTCCAATAAATTCTCCGTTAGTTTCATGTTGGTCGTGTCTTTCACAACAAAAAATGAGAGGAAATGTTCACATATTTCAGAAGCCTCTCCATCTTGCACACGAACGAAGCAGATGATAACAGAAAGCTGCTCTTGGTGGCCGATACCTGGGGTCCAATCAAGCAACACCAGGTAGGACTTGTAAGTTGAAACAAGTGCAAGTATTTAACTTTTGATTTTGTTGGCTAATAATCTGAGGAGCTCGTTCTGAATATCGGCAATCAGATAGTTATCTCGTACTTCCCCGGTTGATGATCTTCGAATATGCTCCTGCATGACCGGGTCAAATCGAGCCATCAACTCCAACTGCCCAAGAAAATCACCATTGTTAGGCTCGTGGAGGCCTTTCGATGACCAAAGGAATGCCAGATTTCTCTCAGCTAAAAAATGAACAATCGCAATCAAATGCTCAAGGACGTTTCCCCAATGTTTTTCTCCAGGTCTATCAAACTCTGAAGTTTATCATCGAGAGTCTTTCCGGCTTTTAACCTTGCACCCAATTCCTTCCACTTCTGCATACAAGCTGTGTGGTGTGGTGAGGTTTCATGTCGGGACAATGTTTTTGACAAATCTTTCCAGGCTGAAAGACCATCACAGGTGAGGTGCATGGCGACATTTCCAAAAAGCTTACAACAGGAGCAGGTGCACAGTGTCGGCTGCTATAGAATATATTATATGTTATCCAAGTGCGCTCGATTCGTTCACCATTTTTGAGCTTTCTATAATAATTTTCAGCTGAGAATCTCCTATTCGCATCGTTTTTGGGGAAATCATGCACTTTCACATGCTTTGGACCGAACTTAACAATGGCAGAAATTGTCACCTGGTCCAGCACTTGAGGCCACTCTGAAGGGTCAGCAAAATTCTCGACAAAATCCACAGACTGCTCATCTCCAACTGATTCTTTCTTTGCCTGTCCAGACATCTGCTCAGACAGCTCAGATGTCCAGACATCTTTTAATTGTGCTACAATACGGTGGTGAGTAACTGCTTAGACAATTGCTTGAAATTGAATAACTCCTTGAACAATAGTGTTAATAAGAAAGTGGCTATAGTGTAGCAGCATAGCAAACCTGTTGTGCATTTTGTGATACAAGCACCAAATTTGGCACAAATGTACATTAATATGTTGCGAACATTTTCAGATATTGGGCCACTTGAAATTCTCTCTTTATGTCCGCCATATTGGATTTCAAAATGGCCGCCACTTGAAATCTACCTTTGCTATTATCTCTGGACGTAATGCAGCTATTGACTTGATTCTGGTATCTAAATGTATGTTTTTGGGGGCAAGGAATCCAATGGTACCAATTTCAACTTAATATTATCTATCACAGTCTGTTATATAATTTTATTTGGAAATTATCTAGGCAAATATTGGATTCAACACAATACTTTGAAAAGAATGTCTTAGTTCTGTAAATGTCTTAGGTATAATACTGACATGCTACATGGTCTAGTATTTGAGGCTAGGTGTACTGGTATCTGAGGCTAGGTATATACCGGTACTGAAGATACGTGTACATAAACAGTGTCATGTTAACAAGTTCAGCATTGCCACAAGTACATGTATGTTGTTGACTCATCAATCATCGATTGTAAAGATGTGTTGTCATTGTCCACTGTACCAGTGTTGTCTTCCAGGACTCGCTTTGCATTGCCTAGCCATTGGTATTCTTCATCAGTCTGCTGTTTGAAGTCTCCTCTGGTCAATGACGCCACTTTAGCAGCTGGGACAGGCGACTTCTTGATGCTGCTAGTGACAGGGGGTACATCAGTGTAGTAGTGCGGCAAGGGGGCGACTGTCTTGGACCGTGCATCCCCAGATCCTCCAACAATGACGATACTCCGATCCACTCCTTCACCAGTGTAAGAAGGATGTTGTATGAGGGAGATAGCGGTACCATGGAAGGAGTCCTTTGATGTTGTTGCACTGGGGTTGTGATCTATGTTGTCTACAGCGGCAGTTGTAAAAACTTTGCCACGCATCTTCGGAGGGCAGACCACTCGTTCTCTGTGAAACTGTTGGCAGACACTGTTGCCCATCTGTGCTGAGAGCTGGAGCACTCTATCATAGGAGATGCTCAGGCCAAGGTGTGACAGTCTGTCGACCAATTCCTTCTTGCGTGTATGAGCATGCAGCATCATCCCTATGTATATTGGAAGTGGGGTCTCCTGTGCAACACTGTGCCTGACACTGGTGGATGATGTGGTGCCACGTGTTCGCTTGTGTTTGATGCTGTTGAACTTCAGTATCTGAGCTGTGGCAATTGCTGCAGGGTTAGTGTCTGCCATCTGTTCCTTGATGCTGGGTCCCTCTAGGATCATACTGACTAGGGCAAGCAGCAACGGTGGCACAGATTCTTCTTGACATACTTCAGGGAATCCTGTGAAGGGCTTGGCTTCTCCAAACATGTGACGGCGAACAATCTGTGCAGCATGGGCAAGATGGACTGCATCACTATCACTGTCCAGCTCGCAGGCTTTGGCAAGAGCAGCACCGACATCTTCTTCAAATGCCATCAGGATGTCTCTCCCCTTGGTGTGTGCCCGCATGTCAGGAAACTGAGCCAACAGTCTCTATTTCAGTCGTGTGGAGTGGACTCTCGTGTCGAGCTGGACTCCTAGCTGTTCCATTCTGGACTGATAGAGCTGGACAAGGTCAGCCAATCTGAATACTGGTGCCGTCTCCTCATCTTGTCTGGTTTCTTCAATGTAGAGGACGAGTTCAGCGAAGACAACTGCCGACATTGCTCGCTCTTGTTTTGTGTCCTGTGATCCTGTTGACTGGGCCTTTCTTGTGCGATTGTAAAGTCCTATCAAGCACCGTGGGTGATACTGGGCGTCCAACGCTATCATGTCCCCACCACTGAGACGGCCCAGCAGTTCTGTATCACCAAGAAGGGTTGCACAGGCACGCACCCGTTTGTCCATTTGGAATGTTGCAGCTTTCCGAAGACTGTCAGCCCCAGCAGGTTGTTCACAGAAGAAACAATTTTCTGGGACCTTCTTCTCTGTACTCGATGAGCGTGAATGTAACCTGGTGCGTTTGCATGCAGCTTGTTCCTCATCGCTCTCACATTCTTTCTTGAGTGCTCTCTTTTGTGCTCTCTGCAGTTTGGTGTTGTTGTACTGGAGCCTGCATGTCTGATGATATTTTGCACCGTGTGCAACCATCGCAGCTTCAATGCCATGACCATCATCGAGTCTTTCCAGGTGAAATGATCCTGGAAGCTCTCCAAGTTCACTGAATTTGACCAAGTTCTCTGCGAGTGAACTGTACCCACTCCCAATGTCTTTTCTCTTTGATTGGTCAGGTTTGGTCAGTGTCTCCGTCTTGTCCTCTTGACATATAAGGCATAACTTCCAGTCAGTTGTGGTGAGGTGCTGTGATGTTGATGGTGAAGTTCGCTCAACATCAGCTAGTCTGAAGCTCTTGGACATGGTGGAACTGTCTTCTGAATCTGCAACGATACAATGATATAATGTTAACATTTTGTTATATATATAATAGAGGGGTTTCCTCCGCCATACTAATGGAGAGGAGGATAATTCCTCTATATCGTAGAGCATTTAGCTTGGCCCACTTAGGGAATTAGTTTTGTGAGATTATGCCGGAATTAAATTTTCACCCATACCGGAGGCAAGAAGAGAAATAAAATCACATGAGATTCTTTAGTTAAAAAATATTCCCAAATTTATTGAATATTTACAAAACATTTGAATTCATAAATTCTTACAATATTTACACAGCCAAGATTTAAATATAAATCAGTCTAAACTCTTATTAGGTTGGACAGTACATTTTCCAGACATACCCCGTTCTGTTAATTACAGCCTTCGTGTTAAATTCAGAACATGTCAAAACTGTCAGTGTGGAATACACACTTCACTCAAAATACTACTTTATATAAAACATTTCTAATTTAAAGCCTTATAGTAAGAATTTCAGATAAACCCCAAAAAAGTAAGACCAGGTTGGCTATTAGACAACCTGCCTCTGTCGTGCCCACCAGACAAGTGGTTTTAGCCAGCACACATGTGTATCAGGTAAGCTTGTGCTGAGTACATCATACCTGAACAACTCAGTGAGGCAGAACACAGCAGTGCACACCAGGGTGACCCCTTCAGTGCATAAACCAATTAACCTGTCCACTGCAGGGCATATAGAAATGAAGTTATTTTCTGCATATAATAATAATATAAGTTCAGTTCTATATAACAATTTCTGTTATCACCACTACCACTACAACTACCACTACTACAAGCTTTGTCTGGAATTTTGTGGACTAACAGACAAACAGACATACAGACAAGCTGGGATCAAAACATTACCTCCTTCCACCATTGAGTGTAGAGGTAAACATCATGGAAATTATATCATGCCCTAGATTTAATTCATGCTTACCCGTGTATTTGCTTCACTGGTTCACAAGGTCTTTTGCATACATGTAATTCAGACTCTCGTCTTCATTGCTGACCACACAATGTTGTCTAGCTGAGCCCAGATTGTATGTAATTAACTCATTTATGTGGAGTCACAAGGTGATTTAAACACAGCCACACACAAAGAACACAGTTGATGTGGGTCAACACACATGCAGCCTCTCTACTCTTTTATTTGGGTCAGGGCTGTGATTAAAGACATGTAGTGGAGTCATGTTTGTAAACATTGTTAAAGACATGCTACAGTGCATTGTTAAGGAAACAAGACAGATGGAAGCCTATACAAGAAATTTCTGTACTCTAGAAACACAAAAGATGGCTTAAAGGGTCTAGGAAAAGGGGATTATGCATGTTTGGTATTTATTGACAATATGAATGTAATGTTACATAAAATATGCATATGAAAAACACAAATGAATGGGTCACTTTGTTTCCTAATGGGATATGAATTTATATTTTAGACTGCCAGTATATATGAGCTTGTCTGAGTTGTTACTAGTGATTTAGTATAGTTTTTTTATTTATTTATATTTACAGAACTAAGACATTCTTTTCAAAGTATTGTGTTGAATCCAATATTTGCCTAGATAATTTCCAAATAAAATTATATAACAGACTGTGATAGATAATATTAAGTTGAAATTGGTACCATTGGATTCCTTGCCCCCAAAAACATACATTTAGATACCAGAATCAAGTCAATAGCTGCATTACGTCCAGAGATAATAGCAAATGTAGATTTCAAGTGGCGGCCATTTTGAAATCCAATATGGCGGACATAAAGAGAGAATTTCAAGTGGCCCAATATCTGAAAATGTTCGCAACATATTAATGTACATTTGTGCCAAATTTGGTGCTTGTATCACAAAATGCACAATTCTTTTGAATATTTGGGCTAAGCCGCCCCACTACTAACAAATCGACCATATATACATGTCAGTATTGGAAATTGTTCTGGTCCAGCTACTTCTCGCATTTGCACTTGCACAGACGTGTGCACCTCAACTTTGCCCTCATGCACTTGCACAGAGCGCAGGTACTTGTGCAAGTGCACTTCACATCCAGGTGGAATACATCCTTGGCGAGGGGCAGCGAAGTCCAAATGGGAAGCAGCTTGCCGTCCTCTTCCTTCCACCCATGATTAGTGGGGTTGTGACAGGCATCATGGACCTTTGGGCTGTTGTCCAGACGCTCGCTTGGAAGACACTCCTTTTGAGATGTTGATCCAAAGCATCACTCGTTGGGGGAATTCTCTCCACGTGCCGAGTCTTCTGTGAGGACACCCTCATTGTGGACGAGGTCAACGTCATTGTCCTCGATTGACTCATTGTAGTACAGCCTACAGACAAAGTCCGTTGCCACTTCTTTCAGCTTTGGCGATGTTTGGAATGGAGTGTCGACTGTCGACGATAGTTGCAAATTCCTCCATGAGGAGGAAAAATTCCACAATTTTTTTTTATGAGTGCTTGACATTCGAACCAAAATTGTTCTATAGGCCCTTACCTTCAAATTGGTACTGAAAACGAAACTTTTGCATCAATTTGAAATGACTGAGTGTCCGGGCACCCCACTAAACATGATGCCTTTGATTAAACCCATCATGGAAGCGATTGGGAGCCGGTCGGCATGCAGGATAGTGTTATTGGAAACGTCTATGTTGCACAACTGGACTTAAAAGAAAGCCGATAAGGGGGGGGGGGGAGTGGGGCTATTGGTGGGGGGCCCCCAGTGGCTGCTGGCTCTGCGGGTGCCCAACGGTGGCTCTGCCCTCAGGTCTGCACAATGGTAGCTAACCTTTTGTTGTTTGTCTTTACTCTTCCTTTTTAAATGATGAGTATCTAGAAAGATAGCAGCACATACTTTGGTATGACTCAGACAGTGGTCAGGTTCAAACCGCTGACCTCTCAGACTCAGAACAGACCATTCAGAACAGAACAGACCAGAACCATTACACCACTGTGTTTGATGCAGCCCAAAGTAGCCAGAACGCACCCAATCCTATCAGATGTTGGAAGATAAGCAGAGTTGATACGCTGGGTACGCTTTGTTAGTATTCGGATGGAGACTTTCATGGAAAACTGGATTGTGTAAGCTGTGAGATGGATGGAATGCTCAATCATTAATCAATCAATTTATGAAATCGTACTTTTCATTTGGAAGCCAAATCACAAAGTGCTTCACAAAGAAGGAAGAGGTGAGAAGAGTCAAAAGCAAGGATAAAAACATGTAATTTTGGAAGAGGTTTGTAATCTGTAATTGACAAGGCTGTGGATTCCAAAGGTTAGCATATTTGAGGACCGCTCGATCATCAAGAGTCTTCATTCTCATGTGAGGAACAACTTGGAGATTCCCACTGCTTAATCACCATTTTATTTTATATTATACTATTTATTATTATTATTATTATTATTATATTATATTATATATTATTATATATTATGTTATATTATTATATTATTATTATTATTATTATTATTGTTTTATATATATACATATATATATAACTACATATATTGTTCTATATATATAAAAGAAAGTTTTTGTTTGTTTGTTTGTTTGTCAGCACACGCTAATCTCCTGAATGGTGGAAGATAGGAGGAAACCTCTGACACAAAAAATGTCGGGACGGGCCCCGGGAAGGTTATAGGCTAGGTGGCGTGGCCGATCGAGGCCGCCTCGGCCAGGCTGGCCCATTTCGCAATTAAAAGCTGAGCTGAATAGTGAATTATAGTAGTCAATCTTCTACAGCCACGAGTAAAAGCTGAATTATAGTAGTAAACTCATTCAAAAAGAACCAAAAATGTCGGGATGGGCCCCGGGAAGGTTATAGACGAGGTGGCGAGGCCGATCAAGGCCGCCTCGGCCAGGCTGGCCCATTTCGCAATTAAAAGCCGAGCTGAATTATAGTAGTCAATCTTCTACAGCCACGAGTAAAAGCTGAATTATAGTAGTAAATTCATTCAAAAAGAACCAAAAATGTCAGGACGGGCTTCGGGAAGGTTATAGGCTAGGTGGCGAAGCCAGTCGAGGCCATCTCGGCCGGGGTGGGGCCCATTTCGCAATTAAAAGCTGAGCTGAATTATAGTAGTCAATCTTCTACAGCCGTGAGTAAAAGCTGAATTATAGTAGTAAATTCATTCAAAAAGAACCAAAAATGTCGGGACAGGCCCCGGGAAGGTTATAGGCTAGGTGGCGAGGCTGGTCAAGGCGGCCTGGGCCAGGCTGGGCCCATTTCGCATTTAAAAGCTGAGCTGAATTATAGTCGTCAATCTTCTCTGGCCGCGAGTAAAAGCTGAATTATAGTAGTAAATTCCTTCAAAAACAACCCGGGCAACGCCGGGTGCATTCGGCTAGTATATATGTATAAATATTGTATTATATATTTTATAATTTATTATATACATTATTATTATATATTATATATTATTATTATATTATTATATTATATATTATTATTATTGTTCTAATATATATATTATTATTATATGATACATTATTATATATTATTATTATATTATTATATTATTATTATTTATATTATTATTCTATTGTTTTATTATATTTTATTGTGGGGTATCATTTTATAAGGTATGATTTGGTCAGAAATGTAGGGACGAAACTAATTATATTTAGCTTTAAAGCTTATCAGTAAAATGCCAAAATGCATCCTCAAATATTGTACTTGGAGCGAGTGAAGTGCTTTGAGGATGGAAGCGATGTGATCAAATTTACGAGTCTGCAGTACGTGCCTGGCAGCCACATTTTAAATGAGTTGCAAGATCTTTGGAGACTAGGCAGGCAAGTCTGCAAACAGTGGGCTGAAATTGTCCATGCATGATGTTGTGTGTGAGCATGAACCAGTTTCAGTTCGTCTTCTGATTTAAACGTGAACAGGTTTGGCGAATGTTATGCCGATGCAAAAAAACAGATTTCTAGATTTTAATATTCCTGTGTGGAATATAGGAGATCATGTGGTGACACCAAAGCATCACTATCTCGGATTCGATCTTTTTTGAAGAACGTGTCAGTTTTAACAACATTGAGTTTGAGAAAATTCAAGGAAATTCATTTTCAAATTACAAAGACAGGAAATCAGATTTGTAGAAGAGAGCACATCATCAGCCTGAATGAATAAGATTTGGGTATCATGAGCATAAAAATAAAAACTGATATTTAAGTTCCACAAAATTGTACAGAGTGGATGCAGACACAGAGTAAACAAAAGTAGACCAAGAGAAGATCCATGTGGAACTCAGATACACCAGTTGGATGTGATGAATATAGCTGAATAGTCAGCAATGTTAAAATTTAAACCATTCATGAGCAGATCCAGAGATAGTTAAACAGGATTGAAAACGGTCACGTGATGTATTACGTTAAACTGTGTCAAAATCTGCAAATATGCCGTGAAGAAGTACAATTGGAGCTGAGCGCTGGTCCACCGCTTGCAAAATATCATTTATACCAGAGGGTTCTTCATTTATATAGGGTTCTTGCTTCTGAGCTGTTGTGGATGGGAGAGTCAGCCTCACATCTACTCCAAAAAGAAACTATGCCCTATGAGTATGTGGAATCTTAAATGGCACTGTTTGGTAACCTGATTTCATCCAAATTTGATATTGGCCCTTTTTCATTCTCATCTGAGTATGTAGTTTGTCAGACAGAATGGTGGAGAGGGACATGCTCGGTCCTCGGATGGACATTAAGTTGGGGCAATGTCTGCCAACATTAGTTGGTGAACATTATATATCGCATTGTGCATTTGTGCTTTCCATGAAGAGTGGGCTCGTTGTCACCAGCCCCCTTAACGCATTTCAAATTCCTGCCTCGATCATCGGGATCAAGTGGCTTGGTCTTCTTGGAGGTTCCTTGGCACCAGGTTACACTGCTTGCTATCTCAATGGTTGTTATCTCCATTTGCGAGTTTTAGAAGATGGAAGGGAGCTGCCAAAGTCTGTCTGTGTGTGTGTGTGTGTGTGTGTGTGTGTGTGTGTGTGTGTGTGTGTGTGTGTGTGTGTGTGTAAGATTTGTGTACATTAAGTCCGCTTTCGGTCCGGTCTGAAGAGGACGCAGCGGTCACATGCTCGCCGCTTCTTCGACTGGGCCACTGTCTGTGGCTTGCTTTTTTGGTGGTCGTGCGGATTTTTTGGCCATTGAGTCTGCCCTCCGCATAGTCCCGGCTCTGCTCCCTGCTTCGCCTACCCGGCTCCTTCGCCTGCTCGCTGTTTCCTCGGGCACGCTCTCGTGGGTTGTGTCCTTCGCAGCGGTGTGGCGGCGGTTTTCCCGCCGTGATCTTGATTTGTAGTGGCGGCGGTTGATTGCCGCTGCATTTCCCGCTTTGCCGTGATCAACCTTGGCCTCGTGATCGTCTCTTTGCTCCTGTCTGCCCTCTGCTTGGTCCCGACTCTGCTCCTGGTTTCACCTACGGATCACCTTTTTCACCTATGGTTTCACCTACGGCTCCTTCGTCTCCTTCGTTTCCTTGGGCCTGCTCCCGTGGGTTGGGACCATTGTTTCACCTCCTCAACCTTGGCCTCGTGCTCGCCTCGCCACTCCTGCCTGGCATGGCTCTGCGGTACACTGCCGCAAGGCTCCTTCTGCTCAATACCTGCTCCACCCCATCATGCATCTCTGCCATCAAATCAAATGGACTCCTTCGACGACCCAGGTACATTCACCGTGGCTCCGGTCGTAAGTTTGTATATGTACAATCAGGTCACTCCATCCCCGTCCTCTGGTTGGCTCAGCGCACTCCCACTCATCGTCCCAGCGCACCTAATCACGGCAACGCACAAAATCGCACGTCCTGCCTGCGAACCCTGGCTAAGTCACCTGAATTCATCCCCGCTGTTCAAAACAACATCAAGCTCACCCTGTTCAACACCCGGTCCCTCAACAACAAATGCCTCATCCTCAACGACTACATCCTGGATAACAAACTGGACTTTCTCTGTCTCACCAAAACCTGGCAACAACCACTGGACTACTACACGCTCAACCTCACCACACCCAATGGATATTCCTACGTCAATAAACCACGCTCGGAGGGCCGAGGTGGTGGAATTGCCGTTATCCACCGTCAAGACATCAGGACCAGCCTCATCCCCATCGCCTCATCCTCATCCTTTGAACACCTGGCTTTTAAACTCTCTGGTCGCACGCAGTCAGTCATGGCTGTCGTCTACCGCCCTCCCAAACCACACCCATTATTCCTGTCTGACTTCTCCTACTTTCTGACCCAGCTATGTTCCCTCTCCCCCTCAATCCTCCTCCTTGGTGATTTCAATATCCACATGGACTCCACTGACTCCACAATAACCACTGACTTCACTGATTTACTCACTTGCTTTAACCTCACTCAACATGTCAACTTTCCTACGCATATCCGTGGTCACATTTTGGACCATGTCTGCTCCACTGGATTAATTTTGCACCATCTCTCTGGCTCCGACCTCACCCTCTCTGACCACTTAGCCATCACTATGACCATCAACATCCCCACCCCAACACCAAGACATTATCGCACTATCAACTTCCGTAAGCTAAACGCTCTTTCACCTACCTCATTCTCATCCACCCTCTCTGAAAAAATGTCCACTTCTCCCTTCATTGACCTCCACACCCCTTCCTACCTCACTGACTACTACAACCACACTCTCTCCTCCTGCCTTGACCAGCTTGCGCCTGTAAAAACCAAAACAGTTTCTTTCACCCATTCTGCTCCCTGGTTTACCCCTGAACTCCGCCTGATGAAAACTCGTGCTCGCCAACTTGAAAGACTCCGCAATAAAACAGGTCTCACAGTTCACTCCCAAGCCTACAACGACCACCTACAACACTACAAAGATGCCCTCTCCCACGCCCGCTCCGCCTACTACTCTCAAGTTATCCACTCTGGCTCCAGAAACCCAAAAGCAGTCTTCTCGACAATAAACAAACTCCTCCGCCCCCTGGACACCACCACCCAGTCATTCACAGTAGAGAACTGCATCTCCTTCCTTTCTTTCTTCCAACGCAAAATTGACAACATCTACAACAGCTTGACCACCGCCGCACCCGCTCCCCCTCCAACCACCTGTCCCCCCTTATCCTGCCTTCCCCTGTCTCAATTCTCCCCGGTCTCCCCTACTGACCTCTCTGAACTCCTCATAGGAATGAAAACTGCCACCTGCACTCTTGACCCCATCCCCTCCAGCTTTGTCAAGGCCTCCCTCCCTGCTCTCTCTCCACTTATCATTGCAACAATAAACTCCTCCCTGTCTACAGGCATCATCCCACCATCCCTCAAAATTGCTGCTGTTACCCCCATTCTAAAAAAACCTGGTCTAAACCCTGACACCCTAAATAACTTCAGACCCATCTCCAACCTACCCTTTCTGTCAAAAGTTTTGGAACGCGCTGTAGCCGCTCAACTCAAACATCACCTCTCTGCCAATAACCTGTATGAAACATTCCAATCCGGATTCCGCTCCAACCACAGTCCTGAAACTGCTCTCCTCCATATCACCAACGACCTTCTCCTCTCCTCTGACGCTGGCAACCTCAACATTCTCGTCCTCCTCGACCTCAGCGCTGCCTTTGACAGCATCGATCACACCATCCTCCTCACCTGACTTGAATCCACCTTTAACGTTACCGGCACTGCCCTCTCTTGGATTAAATCATACCTCTCTGACAGACGCCAGTTCATCTCCATCAATAACTGCAAATCCCCCACTGCTCCCCTCCCCCAAGGTGTCCCCCAAGGTTCAGTTCTTGGCCCCCTCCTCTTCATCCTTTACCTGTCCCCCCTCGGTCACTTAATCCGCCGTCATGGTCTCCAATTCCACTGCTTCGCCGATGACATCCAGCTTTTCATCTCCACCAAGTCCGTCTCCACCGACACCCACTCTATCCTGACAAAGTGCATCTCTGAAATAAAATCCTGGCTTCAAATCAACTTCCTCAAACTTAACTGTGATAAATCTGAAATAATCATCATTGGCCCAAAAACGCTCACAAAATCCACCCATAACTTTGCCCTCAACATCGACGGTATCCCAGTATCCACCTCCCCTCTCATCCAGAATCTTGGCGTCATCTTTGACCAAACCCTCTCCTTCGACAAATACACTAAACAGATCACAAAGACAGCCTTCTTTCACCTGAAAAACATCGCCCGTCTCCGCTCATCCCTCTCCTCCACGGCTGAAGAAACCCTCATCCACGCCTTCATCACCTCCCGTCTGGACTACTGCAATAGCCTCCTCTATGGTTCACCCTCAACAATCACCAATAAACTCCAATACATTCAGAACTCCGCTGCCCGTCTACTCACCCATTCCCGGACCCGTGACCACATCACCCCCGTCCTTTACAAGCTTCACTGGCTCCCCATCTCCCAGAGAATCCAGTACAAAATCATCCTCTTGACCTACAAAGCCCTCCATAACCTGGCCCCATCCTACCTGGCTGACCTCCTCTCCAGACACACTCCCACCCACAACCTCCGCTCTGCTGGTACCAACCTCCTGACCCCCCCCCCCCCCATCCGGACCAAATTCAGATCCTGGGGGGACAGGGCCTTCTCCATCGCTGCTCCCACCCTCTGGAACTCACTACCTCACACCATCAGAGACTCCTCCTCACTCACCACATTTTAAACATCACTCAAGACCCACCTGTTCAGCACTGCATTCAACATTCAACCCACAGCATTTAACCCCTGACTATCACTTCTCCTTCTCCCTCCTTTTGCTTTAAATATTTCCCTATTGATTCTTGTCTTTTTGCAATTGTTGTTTTCATGTTTTGTTATGCATTATGTTTTGCACTTTGTCAAAGCGCCTTTGGGCTTCATGAAAAGCGCTATACAAAATAAATGAATTATTATTATTATTATTAAATGTAAAATATAAAAATACTAATCCCATCACCTCCTTTAAAGCTAATGTTATGCCCTCATTCTAAACTAGTACTTCCTCCTGTGGCTTGTGTTCATGTGTCCTGTTTGTTCACTGTTGTTGAGTGTCTCAGAGTGTGGTTGCTCTATCTCAGAGTGTGGTTGCTCAATCTCAGAGTGTGGTTGCTCTATCTCAGAGTGTGGTTGCTCTATCTCAGAGTGTGGTTGCTCTATCTCAGAGTGTGGTTGCTCTATCTCAGAGTGTGGTTGCTCTATCTCAGAGTGTGGTTGTTCTATCTCAGAGTGTGGTTGCTCTTTATCAGAGTGTGGTTGCTCTATCTCAGAGTGTGGTTGCTCTTTATCAGAGTGTGGTTGCTCTTTCTCAGAGTGTGGTTGCTCTATCTCAGTGTGGTTGCTCTTTATCAGAGTGTGGTTGCTCTATCTCAGAGTGTGGTTGCTCTTTATCAGAGTGTGGCTGCTCTTTCTCAGAGTGTGGTTGCTCTATCTCAGTGTGGTTGCTCTATATCAGAGTGTGGTTGCTCGATCTCAGAGTGTGGTCGCTCTATCTCAGAGTGTGGTCGCTCTATCTCAGAGTGTGGTCGCTCTATCTCAGAGTGTGGTCGCTCTTTCTCAGAGTGTGGTCGCTCTATCTCAGAGTGTGGTCGCTCTATCTCAGAGTGTGGTCGCTCTATCTCAGAGTGTGGTCGCTCTATCGCAGAGTGTGGTCGCTCTATCTCAGAGTGTGGTCGCTCTATCTCAGAGTGTGGTCGCTCTATCTCAGAGTGTGGTCGCTCTATCTCAGAGTGTGGTCGCTCTATCTCAGAGTGTGGTCGCTCTATCTCAGAGTGTGGTCGCTCTATCTCAGAGTGTGGTCGCTCTATCTCTGAGTGTGGTCGCTCTATCTCAGAGTGTGGTCGCTCTATCTCAGAGTGTGGTCGCTCTATCTCAGAGTGTGGTCGCTCTATCTCAGAGTGTGGTCGCTCTATCTCAGAGTGTGGTCGCTCTATCTCAGAGTGTGGTCGCTCTAACTCAGAGTGTGGTCGCTCTATCTCAGAGTGTGGTCGCTCTATCTCAGAGTGTGGTCGCTGTATCTCAGAGTGTGGTAGCTCTATCTCAGAGTGTGGTTGCTCTATCTCAGAGTGTGGTCGCTCTATCTCAGAGTGTGGTCGCTCTATCTCAGAGTGTGGTCGCTCTATCTCAGAGTGTGGTCGCTCTATCTCAGAGTGTGGTCGCTCTATCTCAGAGTGTGGTCGCTCTATCTCAGAGTGTGGTCGCTCTATCTCAGAGTGTGGTCGCTCTATCTCAGAGTGTGGTCGCTCTATCTCAGAGTGTGGTCGCTCTATCTCAGAGTGTGGTCGCTCTCTCTCAGAGTGTGGTCGCTGTATCTCAGAGTGTGGTCGCTGTATCTCAGAGTGTGGTAGCTCTATCTCAGAGTGTGGTTGCTCTATCTCAGAGTGTGGTTGCTCTATCTCAGAGTGTGGTTGCTCTATCTCAGAGTTTGGTTGCTATCCATACAGTGGCTTCTGCACTATAAATAAATAAATAAGTCAGTTTGTATGTTTCATGACAGCAGCCATCTTCAGATACGAAGCACAACTGATAATAATAGTGTATGAAATAGGTAGATAGCTCGTTATTTATTTTAATGGGAAGTTAGGAGATAATACACAACATAAAAGATGAATGTATGGAGACAAAAATACTAAATCCAGGTTTTAACAATCATCATTGAATGTTTTTTGCTTCATCTGGTAATGCGCTGGAGAAGAGATGCTCGTGGCAAATACAAATGAGTGCCTTTAAGTGTACATGAGTGGTTTTCAGAGTTAGCGGTAATCAAGTGCTGCTCGATATGTCGTTTTACTCCTGTTTATCAGCACCGAAAATGAGGTTACACAAGAAAACCTGCATGGAATAGTGATATCAGACAAAGTTTGAATGAGACAAAATGAAATTGCTACAAAAGAATGAATAAGTAGAAATATCTGCATCAGGCATTTTCAAAAGATTGATGTTTTTCATGCTTTAACCAAAAATATATTTCAAATATTAGGGTTTCGGAATATCATCTGAAGTTGCGTCTTATTATCTCGGCCCAGTCGTTTTTCACAGTCAGGCACTGAAGATAAAGTATTATTGCCATCGTTATCTGACCTTTGCAATGATGACCACTTCAATTAATATGCACCTGCCCGGAAGAGGTGCATTTTCCTTTGAGCGGAATTGAAGTGGTGTGTGCACAGCATACACTAAATCTCTACGTGACTATCACACTTTTGAATATCCAAGGTTGCTTGTTGAAATTTGCATGTACCATGGAATATCCATTAGCTAGGTTTTCATTGTTTTTTTTCCAGTAATGCAATACAAATGGATGTTATAACATTCACAGTCCAGAGAGTCACTGTTATTGCTCCATTATGCAGGGCAATTTCGGGTCCACTCTGAATCTGGAGTGTTGTGGACGGCGCGTGATTTAGACTTCGAGCTGGACCAGGCATACAAATTGGTCGTGCAGGCCAATACTTCCTCTGGACTTGGTGAGCCACAAATCAATAATCATGCTGTGAGCTGACAAAACCACCAAGTTTCCATTACACCATGAGACAAATAAAAGCTTTGCCTAGCCAGAATGACACTGTAGGCATATATATATATATATATATATATATATATATATATATATATATATATATATATATATATATATACAGTCACGTGAAAAAGTAAGTACACCCCATGTAAAGTTTTGACTTTTTCAACATATTTCAACATACAGCTATTTGATCTTCATTTCAACAATATTGATAGATAAAGGTGATATAATATAACAAATATCATGAAACATTTACATTTTGTAGTCCATTGTATAATTTAAATAAACATATTTGCAAATTTCGCATGTGGAAAAAGTAAGTACACCCTTGGCTCTAATAGGTGGTATTGCCCCCTTTGGCAGAAACAACCTCAAGTAGGCGTTTCTTATAACTGTCGACCAGTCTCTGACATCGACTGGGAGAAATTTTTGCCCACTCCTCCATGCAGAATTCTTTCAGATGTGCGATGTTTGAGGGATTTCTTGCATGCACAGCTCGTTTCAAATCCCCCCACAACATCTCGATGGGATGTAGATCCGGGCTTTGCATTGGCCATTCCACAACCCTCCATTTCTTTCTTTTTAGCCATTCCTTGGTGGATTTACTGGTATGTTTAGGGTCATTGTCATGTTGCAACGTCCACCTTCGGTTGAGCTTCAACTTTCCGACAGATTAGATGACCAGAGGGTGCTTGAGGATAATGTAGATGGCCTCACATTATCCTCAAGCACCCTCTGGTACAATGAAGTATTCATAGTGGATTATATGATGGTGAGCTGCCCAGGCCCTGATGCAGCAAAGCTGCCCCAAACCATAATATTTCCACCACCATGCTTTACAGTTGGTATCAGTTTCTATTGGTCAAATGCTGTCTTTGGTTTTCGCCAAACATGTCTTCTGGTACTGTGGCCAAATAGCTCTACCTTTGACTCATCTGTACAGAGCACATTGTTCCAGAAGTGCTGGTCTTTGCCTCGGTGTTCATTGGCAAGCTTTAGCCTTGCCCTGATGTTCTTTCTGGACAGCAAAGGTTTCCTCCTGGCACACCTTCCATGTAGATCAAATTTGTGCAGCCTCTTTCTAATGGTAGACTCGTGCACTTTGACATCAACAGTGGCAAGAGCTACCTGTAGGTCCCGTGATGACATTCTGGGGTTCTTAGAGACTTCTTTCAGCATCTTGCGGTCTGCTCTCGGGCTGAACTTGCTGGGCGGCCTGGCCTGAACAAGTTGGCAGTTGTTTGGAATCTTCTCCACTTGTCGATGATCTTCCGGACAGTCGAATGATTGATTTCAAATTGTTTGGAGATCTTTTAAAATCCCTTCCCAGACTCGTTGGCATCTATAACCTTCTTTCTGAAAGCCTCAGAGAGCTATTTTGATATAGGCATGGTGACCCCACACACTTCAACAACAAAAAGAGCAAACCAAACTAAATGTCTGAGGTTTAAATAAGATGGGTTCCTCCAAGATCCTCTCTAATGATGTTCTAATCATTTGCACCTGAGCTGGTGCACCTGATTCTAATTTTAGGTATTTGAAGTAGTGATCAATGTCGGGGTGTACTTACTTATTCCACATGCGAAATTTGCATTTATGTTTATTTAAATTATACAATGGACAACAAAATGTAAATGTTTCATGATATTTGTTATATTATATCACCTTTATCTGTCAATATTGTTGAAATGAAGATCAAATAGCTGTATGTTGAAATATGTTGAAAAAGTCAAAACTTTACATGGGGTGTACTTACTTTTTCACGTGACTGTATATATATATATATACATATATATATATATATATATATATATATATATATATATATATACATATATATATATATATATATGCATATATATATATATACATATATATATATATATATATATATATATACATATATAATATATATACATATATATATATATATGTATATATATATATATATAAATATACATATATATATATATATATATATATATATATATATATATATATATATATATATATATATATATATACAACAAAGCGGGGTTGTATATATATATATACAGACTTGGCATTTAATATGGAATTTTTTTTTTTTCTTGACTTGGGTTTACTTTCTTAACTCAGTATATCAATCTGGTGAGTTTCTTTTACACTTTGGTGATTTATTTGTTAAAAGAACCATGTCACTGATTGTCTGTCGCAGCAAGAAGTCAACAACAGGATTATATCACAGGTGGCGTAGCAAAATGTACGGACAGGTGCATTTGACGATTGGCTTCACAGTCGGGTATACAAGGGTTGTTGCGTTCTGTATTAGTGGAAAATAACTGCTGCACGTCTCCAAAAGTTATTGCCGCTTCCTCTGGAGATGGTCCGTCAACTCGACAATGCTGTTTGTCATGGAGTGGTGGCTGTACGAAATTACAGCATGAAAGAGCGTGCTATTGCTCGGCAGTATGGCATCACTCAAGGTCAGGTGTCAAAGATCCTGAAACGAAATGCTCAGAGGGGTGTCCCTACTGCAATACTGAGGCCAGGACGTCACCGCAGAACCACAAGGAGGGATGATCGCCAGCTGCACCGGTTAGTCCGCAATGGCCGTACCAAGTCAGCTAATCGGCTTCGCGCTGAGTGGCAGCAACTGACAAATGTGCCTGTATCCAGAAGGCTAGTCAACAAACGACTGGTTCAAGCAGGCTATCGTGCCAGGCGTCCCCCGAGAAAGCCACGCCTGACCAGACAACACCGCCAGCGCCGATTGCAGTGGGCCAGAGAGCACCGTCAATGGCAGCCAGGACGCTGGAATCACGTGATCTTCAGTGACGAGTCTAGATTTCTGGTCTATCGTCAAGATGGCCACGCCCGAGTGCGCAGACAAGTGCACGAAGCCTACAACAAAGGTTGTATAGTGCCAAGAGTCCAGGCTGGAGGTGGTAGGGTGACCGTTTGGGCTGCTTTTCATGCAGGGGGAAAAACTGACCTGGTTGTTCTGAATGGAAACCTGAACCAGTTCAAGTACAGGGCCATTCTGGAAGAAACATTGCTTCCATTTGCTCGTGCAGCCTTTCGAGGAAACTTTGTCTTCCAAGATGACAATGCACGGCCTCATCGTGCTCGCATGATCCAACACTTTCTTGCTGACCGTGGTGTAGAGCATATGGAGTGACCTGCCATGTCCCCGGATATGAATCCGATAGAGAACTTGTGGGCAGAATTTCCGCGTCAAATCGACCACTTGGACCAGCAGCCGACCTCTGTGCGTGAATTGCAGCAGGCTATAGTCACTGCATGGCAAGCGATTCCTGTCCAAATCTTGGCAAATCTCGTGAACAGCATGCCTCAACGTGTATGTGCTCTCCTGAATGCTCGTGGGGGTTACACGAAGTACTGAACTGTAATTTTACTGTCCGTAATCCCAGTCGTAATTTAACTTTTGTTTTTGTTGAAAAATTTTTTGGCTAATGTGCAAAATAAAGAGATACTTCAGGAAAACGTACAGAAGTTTAACACAGTACTGTCCATGAATTGAGTTCGATATCAGTTTACATCACTTTAAAGGATCAATTTATTTGTTTCGAAATGTCAAATGTGGTTTTTGTTTCTTTTAAAGGTCACATTAACAAAATCTAGAATAATTTCAACATAATTCCAATGAACTTTTGGTTGTAAGACAT
The DNA here is from genome assembly GCF_964187855.1 of Myxine glutinosa. Lineage (NCBI taxonomy): Eukaryota > Metazoa > Chordata > Myxini > Myxiniformes > Myxinidae > Myxine > Myxine glutinosa. The sequence goes on along the minus strand of NC_136261.1, from coordinate 312,465,253 downwards.
CTTGAAAAGTAAGTTCACCCCCACAAAAAAAATATTCCATATTAAATGCCAAGTCTGTATATATACAGATGTATTCATTACACTTTAAGGATATGTCAGATGCAAGGTGCACATGATGGCTCGATGAGATGTTTACTGTAATACATTAATTATTGAATTTTTTTTTCTCTTGAACCGCTTGATTGATTAACGTGAAACTTTAACCTAATGTATATGTCGTCAATTGGAAATGGTGTTTAACATTTCAACATGATTGGTTGTACGTTTGCGAAGGTAGAAGTTGTTATTGTGGAAAGAAAAAGAAACTCTATTTTTTATCTTATCCTGCCATGTGACTTTTCAGTGTAGGTTTAATTATGATGAAAGTGGGGTTGTATGAAAGCAAGATTGTATCAAAGCAGGGTTGTATCAAAGTGGGGCTGTATCAAAGTGGTGTTGTATAAAAGCGGGGTTGTATGAAAGTGGGGTTGTATCAAAGTGGTGTTGTATAAAAGCGGGGTTGTATCAAAACGTGTCCAATGAAAGCGGGGTTGTATCAAAGTGGGGTTGTATCAAAGCGGGGTTGTATCAAAGCGGGGTTGTATGAAAGCGGGGTTGTATCAAAGTGGTGTTGTATAAAAGCGGGGTTGTATCAAAACGTGTCCAATGAAAGCGGGGCTGTATCAAAGCGTGCCTGATGAAAGCGGTGTTGTATCAAAGCGAGGTTGTATGAAAGCGGGGTTGTATCAAAGCTTGTCCAATGAAAGTGGGGTTGTATCAAAGCCGGCTTATATCAAAGCATAACCAATAAAAGCGGGGTTGTATCAAAGCATGTCCAATGAAAGCGGGGTTGTATAAAAGCGGGAGGGTAGAGGAAACCGGTCATTATTGCCAGCAGTTATAAAGTGGCAGTTCTAGTTATTACAACTAGTGTGACTCGGCATGCTCCGCGCGCCTCACCACACGTTATTTCAGAGGGATGGGCATCTTTGACCATTCGGTGTCTTTTAGGGTATTTTGTGTCTTCATGGTGTTTTGGGTCTTCAGGGCCATTTGGGTCTTCAGAGTCTTTTGGATCCTTTGGGCTGTTAAGGGTATTTTGGGTCTTCAGTGTGTTTTGTTTCCTCTGGGTCTTTAAGGGTCTTTGGGGGTATTTTGGTTCTTCATGTTATTTAGGGTATTTTGGGGTCTAAAGGGTATTTAAGGGTCTTTGGGATCTTCAGGGTGTATTGGGTCTTCAGGGTGTTTTGGGTCTTCAGGTTTTTGGGGGGCTTTAGGGTCTTTTGGGACTTCCTGGTCTTTTAGGTCTTCAGGGTATTTAAGGGTCTTTTGGGTCTAAAGGGTATTTAACGGTCTTTGGGGTCTTCAGGGTGTTTTGGGTCTTCAGGGTGTTTTGGGTCTTTGGGGTGTTTTGGGTCTTCAGGGCATTTTGGGTCTTCAGGGTGTTTTGCGTCTTCGGGGTGTTTTGTGTCTTCGGGGTGTTTTGCGTCTTCCTGGTCTTTTGGGTCTTTTGGGTCATCCTGGTCTTTTGGGTCTTTGGGGTGTTTTGGGTCTTCAGGGTTTTTTGGGGTGTTTAGGGTCTTCGGGGTGTTTTGGGTCTTTTGGGTCTTCAGGGCCATTTGGGTCTTTTGGGTCCTCTTCGCCTTTGGGCTGTTTTTGGTCTTCTGTGTCTTTGGGGTCTTTTGGGTCTTTGGGGTGTTTTGGGTCTTCAGGGTGTTTTGGGTCTTTGGGGTCTTTTGGGTCTTCGGGGCCATTTGGGTATTCAGGGTGTTTTTGATCCACATGGCCTTTAAGGGTATTTTGGTCTTTGGGGTGTTTTTGGGTCTTCGGGGTCTACGGGGGCTTTTGTGTCTACAGGGTATTTGGGTATTCAGGGTATTTTGGGTCTTCAGTGTTTTTTTGGGGTATTTAGGGTCTTCAGGGTGTTTTGGGTCTTCGGGGTGTTTTGGGTCTTCAGGGTGTTTTTGGTCTTCGGGGTGTTTTGGGTCTTCGGGGTGTTTTGGGTCTTCGGGGTGTTTTGGGTCTTTGGGGTGTTTTGGGTTTTCAGGGCATTTTGAGTCTTCAGGGTGTTTTGCGTCTTCGGGGTGTTTTGCGTCTTCAGGGTGTTTTGCGTCTTCGGGGTCTTTTGGGTCTTCCTGGTATTTTGGGTCTTCCTGGTCTTTTGGGTCTTTGGTGTGTTTTGGGTCTTCAGGTTTTTTGGGGGGTATTTAGGGTCTTCGGGGTGTTTTAGGTGTTTTGGGTCTTTTGGGTCCTCTTGGCCTTTGGGGTGTTTTTGGTCTTCTGTGTCTTTCGGGTCTTTTGGGTCTTCGGGGTGTTTTGGGTCTTCAGGGTGTTTTGGGTTTTCGGGGTCTTTTGGGTCTTTGGGGCCATTTGGGTATTCAGGGTGTTTTGGATCCACATGGCCTTTAAGGGTATTTCGGGTCTTTGGGGTCTTTTTTGGTCTTCGGGGTCTACGGGGCCTTTTGGGTCTACAGGTTATTTGGGTCTTCAGGGTATTTTGTATCTTCAGGGTATTTTGTATCTTCAGGGTATTTTGGGTCTTCAGGGGTCTTGGTGGTCTTCAGGGTCCTGGGGGATTTAAAGGCTCGTCAAAGGTCTGAGGTGTCTCAGCAGTCTCAACGTAATTAAGAGTTCACGGACTATGTTTTGGGTGTTAATTTTCTTTGAGGGAGAAGAAGAAGACGTTTTGGTCGCATATAAACAAACAAACAAACCAACAAACAAGAAGACGTCATGCGGAGCACGATACTTGCAAAATACGCCCCCCACCCCCCCCCCCCCCCCCCAAAAGTTTTTCCATTGATACAGCAAATTGCCCATTTCATGAAGATTAAAATTCACAATCTTGATCAAAGCTCGGGTCAACAGGCTGAAAAGTGACGATTCTTCAGATGAAAAATGATGATTTTAGAAGGTTGACCTTGAGTTGACCTTTGACCTTTTGACCTCAAAATTTGTTAGTTTCCCCATTTCGTGACTCAATGTGCAAATGCTGTTCAATTTTCAAGTCAATTGGATGAAAATTGAGGATATTAAAAATTTGGCCTATGTTGACCTTTTGGCCTATGTTGACCTCAAAAATAGATGGTGGTTGAATTCAGTGACCATATATATAAATCCTCTTAGAAGTTCAAGTCAATCAAATGAAAATTGGTGATTTCAGAAATTTGGCCTATGTTGACCTTTTGGCCTATGTTGAACTCAAAAATACTTGGTGGTTGAATTCAGTGACCAGATATGCAAGTCCTCTTCAAATTTCAAGTCAATCGGATGAAAATTGAGGATTTTAGAAATTTAGCAAAGTTGGTCTTTTGGCTTGTTGGTTGGGTCTTTTGGGTCTTTTTGGCTCTTCAGGGGCTTTTGGGTCTTCAGGGTCTTTTGTGTATTTAAGGGTATTTTGGGTCTTCAGGGTTCCTGGTGGTCTTAAGGGTCCTGGGGGATTTAAAGGGTCGTCAAAGGTCTGAGGGGTCTCAGCAGGGAAGCGTAATTAAGAGTTGACGGCCTGTGTTTTGGGTGTTAATTTTTTTTGGAGAAGAAGAAGACGTTTGGTCACATATAAACAAACAAACAAACAAACATAACCTTATATGTTTACTCTATTATAATAAGATATTATTATTACATACTGTTTTTGAACATTTGACATTATAAGACAAATTTTTCTGTGACAATAGAAACGAAACTTTGCTGAAAATTGGCAATAAAAGTAAAGTTTAGAGAGCACGTCAGCTTGAACTCAATTACACATGTGGTCGGTGTGATTAATATAAGTGTGTACGGAAATAAATTGCTGGTTTTGTTGGAATTGTTCTGCGATATGAAATGAGACTTGAATGTAAAAAAAAAAAAAAAAATTGGAAGTTTGGTGCGGGTACTATAGACAGATTAGATGTCGAGCCAGCAGTGAGGAGTTACAAATGACATATACCGTTTTTCATTGCAGTGAGTGATTCCCAGGTGCTGATCACAGTGACTGATGAAAATGACCACGCTCCCCTGTTTCTAAAGAGCCTTTATTTAGCCGGAATCACAGAAACAACGCCCCCTTTCTCCAATGTCATACGTCTACAGGTCAGTTCAAAATGATCTTGTTTCATCAACCGCCATTGTCTTGTCACGTTCCATCCATCACTGTCAATGTTATTGTACACTTTTCTTAAATTGGTCCTACCACTTCCTTATGACTTATTTCTTTGACTTATTATCCTTTGGTAATTTGTATTTGTGTGCTGAGATGTTTGTTTCTGGGGGGAAGAATTTCTGGGGGAAGTGAAACTTTACTGAGGATGCCAAAGTTATGTCACACCACCGAACGGGCTTCTTTGAATCTATCTACAAGCATTTCAACTCGTTTAGCTTTTGACCACTCATAAATTGGAGTGCATGATCAATATGCAGATCTTCTATTGTTAAAAAAAATTTTTATGTCGTCAGAATCTGTCGACACCCTTTGCTATCTTCCACCTCTTGTTATGACTTTCTCTACATGATCCCTGTATGCTTATCAGACCTGTGCTGGTACTTGGTCTAATCTCTCACGAGCTTCAAATAAGAGTACATTTGATATAGACAGAAATAAGAGTACATTTGATATAGTAATAAGGAAATGCCGTTAGGGACGTCATACATAGTGATGTCACAGAGCTTATTTCCTACGTGCGTGAAGCCCCACGTGCGTGATGCGAAAAGCGTGGTTAAACAATTAGTTCATTTTGTCTGTCTGTCTGCCTGCAAACGTCAGTTTATGATCGAGGAAGGCCTTAATTTCAATTGAATGTTAATTTGAAACACAAATCGGAACATGAATCAGAAACGATCCTGTAATTTGACAGTACTTTGGCTCTGAATTTGTCCCGATTGCGCATGCGCAGAGGAGTGAGAGAATTTTTTTGTCAGTGTGCCTGTCTGGCTGTTAAACAAAATTGAAAATAATTCCAAATAAGTAGAGATACATTCAAAGTACACCACCCCCCATGCCAAATAAATAACATATCCTCCAGTGTGCGACATTGCCGTGGCACATTGGGCACCCGGCAATGCCGCCGTGCAGCACATTGAGACCGTATTTGGAGGGAGAGATGATGTACAATGATTTATTTATTGAATTGTATAATTAAATAAATAAATGATAATCCTAAAATAATTAATTTCTTAATCAATTGGCAAATAGCATACCTCAACCGCCAGTGCTTCATCCGAAGCTGTAACTTTTGAAAAAAAATTAAATAATTAATTAATAAAAAAATTAAATAATTTATTGATTAATCAAGAAATAATTAATCTATTAAATTATTGATCAATACATCAAAAATATCCTTTGTAGCCACATCACTTGGTCACTGTCGTGTCCAAATATCAGCTTCCTAGCTTAAAAGGTGCCTGAGATATTGCCCAGATAAGAAAGAAAATAATTGTGTGATTTATAAATTAATAATAATTAAGTAATTAATCAATTAATTGATTAATCAAAAAACAAAAAATACTGTTTTTGACAAAGCATGTGCTCACTATTGTGCCAAAATTTCAGCTTCTTAGCTCAAAGGATGGCTGAGATATCGCCCGGGAACAAACAAGAAAGAAAGAAAGAAACCGGAGTGAAAACTGAGTACTCCCTTTCAGCATGCGCCATCGCCAGGCCCCCTTAAGTGCCCGGCGATGATGTCATGCAGCGCCTGGAGATGGAATGGGAAAGGAGCAGTGTTAAACAGGAAACTTTGTTTTTAGCGACATCATAAAAGACACAAACTAGAACGGGCACTCGGTAGAGCGCATACCTTCGCCGCAGCTACTTTTGTTGCCAAAATAAAAGACTACAAGATCTGTGTAGCAAAGAATTTTGGCATTAGTTTCATACAAATTGGACACAAATTGACCGCGCTATGGTAAAAATACGATTTTGACCTTTTCGTGACCTTGACCTTGACCTTTGACCCGATCGATTCCAAAATCTAATCAAATGGTTCCCGGATAATAACCTATCATCCCACCAAATTTCATGCGAATCGGTTGAATACTTTTTGAGTTATGCGAATAACATACACACACACACACAGACATACAAATAAATACACAGCGATCAAAACATAACCTTCCGCTTTTGCGAAGGTAACAACAAGCACAAATATCTAATGTAACGGGTTAAATAAGATGGCGGAAAAGACGCTTTATCAACAGTGGTAAACTTCCGAAAAAAAAATATCTTTCTACAACCTTTAAAATCTTTGTTTTATTTAAAATCTTTGTTTTATTTAAATTGAATTATGTCATATTTGACGAGCTTGAACACAACAGAACACAAATCGCCTTGTTTGCACTTTCAAAAACATTTCAATTCGTAGTACTTGGACAGAATATTACGGCATTTTACATCATCTTGACCAATCAAATTTGCTGCTGGGAGACCACGCCCATGATCTTTTTTTAAATAAAGAATGCATGGGGTAAGGTGTTCTATTCTAGTTTTGCATATTTTCTGCTTTGTTCAGTATTGATGTTGAACCACGTCGCAGAGATGTGCAACTACTTGGTCTGACATTAATACTGAAGATAAGTTGTAAATTCATAATGGATATCTTGGAAACCAAATGGAATAGGTTTGGTAACAATGATGAAATAAAATAATTGACAATAAAATAAAACTTGTAACAATAAATTACCTGGGGCATTCAAAGTGTTTTTTGCAACTTACAACAGTCTAAGAGACGCCATCACTTCCTGACTAATTACTATTTCCCCATATATTATCCCATATAATGTTTATAACTATTTATTATCCAGTATTGGAAAATGAAAACATCTTGACGTGTCTTTGATATTGAAAAATCTCATTTGGAGACATTTTTTAAAAACCTCTTTTGTTTCATTATCTTCCTCAGCCATTGTGTTTCGGTACCATTGTCAAAATGAACTGTCTAGTGGCCTTAGCTGTATAATTAGCACTACCTGAATGCGGTCGGAGTGCTAGGGTGTGAATATTGAACAGGAACGATGGAACAAATGGTCTTTATCAGTGCCCTAATGAATTGGTGTGGAAACGGTTTTAAAACTTGGTTTCTCTTTCGAACAATTGACAAATGAGATTAAGAGGTGGAAAGGCGATGCAGTGACGCAATGTTTCACCAGGCGACAGACGCTGACAGCGGCAATAACAGTGCCCTGCTCTACTCCTTCGTTTCAACATCCTCTCGTGCTGCAGTCACAACCTTCCTCCTTGAATCACAATCTGGTCTGCTGAAGACTGCCAGGCTTTTTGGAGCCACTCGAGGCCAACACTACTCACTGCAAGTCTCAGCTACTGACCTCAATGGTCAAGGCCTTTCTGGCTCAACACGTGTTTTGGTAACTAGCCTTCTGTGCTGAGTTGTGCTCTGTGTTTGTGACTTATTGGCAAAGTGAAAACAGACTGTTAAAATAGTTAAGTAAATATTTTCCTTGGATGTGGAAGAACAGTGCTTCTGTAACTGTTATACGGCAACTCCATTAATAAAAGGGTGGACTTTGCTTGCTTTGTCATATTGTAATCCCACAATGTTAGAATTTCCAATGCTGACATCAAAGCTGGTAAATCCATTGTCAAGTTGATAAACCTGCAAAGAGTGCATGTCTCCTTTTTGAAGCATGTTTGTTTGGTGTTGCAGGTGGTGGTCGCTAATGAGGTCGACACTCAGGTCCTTGTGTCTGCTGTAACCCCAACAAACATTGAGGAGAACAAAGAGGAACTGCTGAAGTGGGTGGGCATGTGATGTCTGGTGCTTCATTACTTTCTGCACCGCTTGTGGAACCCCCACACCTCCCCTATCCTTCACTTTTCCCCCATAACCTATTCATAAAGAAATGTACTTTCTTATGAGTAAATCTAGTGGTGTATTTAGTTGCAAAAAGACCAAATAATACAATAAGTTAGACAATATTGTGTATAGGGGTATTCATAGAATGACATACAAGAAAACGGACATCAGATGAGGCCATTTGAGTCTTCATGCCTCTATCATATCCAAGTAACACTTTATTTATTTATTTTAAACAGGATCTAAGGATTCTAAGGCTCACAGCGGAGCATCTCATCTCAAATCTCATCTCAAATCTCAAATATAATTGACACACATCTCAAACACATGGAAATACAAATTAATACACGAGACAACACAGTTAGATGAGACAAACACAGCCACTGAGCTTGGGGGAAGTGCCGTCACTTCCTGGGGCATTCTGGGTACCAGCCACATCACAGCAATGACAGTGCCTTTCTCACTGCACTCAGCAGGACATTTCATCAGAAGGAATTTCCTCCTCCCCATGGATAGCAACCTATCGGGATTGTCCGTGTTCTAATCATTACCATTACGGTACCTTTTATCATATCTTATCAATCTTATTATCTTTTATCTTATTTTCATACTAGTAAAAAATGCATCAAATATGACGGGTTGAGACCGTTTATTCGACGGTGCAGCCTCATGAGCATGCCAAAGTCTGAAGCCTGGGCCTAGTGTCAGGTGTGCTTATATCTTCTTTATTTATCAGACATCCTACAGATGTAAATACTCATTTTACTCTCTCCGCGCTGCACATCACATGCAGCAAACTTCACCTCCTTGTGCCTTGTATTTATTGTTATTTAAAAAACAAACGCTTCTGTACACCACTCTTGAGGCTTGATTTGCAAGCCACCATCTACAATTCCAATAGAAGAGACATAATTACTCTTTTGTGGAAAATGTTTATTGAGTTTGTTTTGTCTTCAAAAATAGACCGTAGTGAACAAACATTCGTGTTAAAAGATTGACCTTTAAAACCTACTCTTATTAAGGGGGGAGGTGGGTGGGGGGACAGACATCTGTACAAACACACAAATTGACTGATTTATATGGCAAATCAGCCTGGTGTTGGCTTAACAGCTAAGGTGGCTTGAGATATTAGGGTCCTGCATTTGAGCCCCTGTCAGCTGCTGAATTAACACCAGGTGGGTTGAATGAGCCTGTCATCCTTCCGAGTTCCACAAAATGAGTACCAGCTGACTGGTTATGGAGAGGCATTGCATCCACGGCAGCCGCTCCCCCAGAAAATGATGCAACCAGCAGCCACAGGCTGCACACGAACCACCATCTTATTATCATTACCATTACCTTGATCTACCAGTTTGCTTGTCACTTATGTAGACTATATATATTTACAATGACCTTAAGTTGACCACTTTATTTCACTTCTCTTTCATAGCCTTTAAGATTCATTATGATCTTGTACATTCAAGCCGATAAGCCAAAGGGAAATTATGATAATGAGTCCATAAGCTTTCTGGAGCATTGCTGCTGCTGAAGTACTGATGACAAGGAAAGGCAATGGCACTGGGTGATTGACCATTTTGTTCCCAGATTATAATTACTGATAATTTTATCGTCAAGTTGCAAAGAATATTGAAGAAATGGCAAGAAATGTAGAAGAACATTATTTTGAGAATGTGTTTCAAAAGACGATACTGTAAAAAAATTAGAAATGTGAAAACATTATGTATAGCATTTGCTTATATGTGCTTATTTACATAATATTGTTATGAATTTTGGGGTAGAGTGATGTATAGATTCAGGTAGATCTGTGTAGGTATCATGCTCCGACTTTCGTGAAGAAGAAGAACCACCCCATGTAATAAGTAGAGGACCTTTTTAGCCCGGATGTCGGATTAAGCTCGTATATTTGCGGTCATACGAGGATGGCCTTTTGTTAAATAGAGTAGGGATTATGTTAATTCTCCTGTTCGTGAGACCTGGTGATTTATCCATTGTCCCGTATGGCACTACACCATAGACAGTAGTCAGGCCCAACAGCACACACATACTAATTAAATTCCCCCCACAATGAAACTCACCGGAAGTGCAGGCAGGAGGCGCCCACGCATTGCACCAACATGGCGACAAAACATTGCTCAGGCAGGCTGAGGCCATGCCCACCTCGTGACGGATTGGTCGGGGGTGGGGGGGGGGGGAGGTTGATGGGGGAATCACACCATTGGGCCAGGTGTCGACCAACGGGAAGGCCAGAGTAAGAAAGGACTCGCTATTGGGCCAGGTGTCGACCAACGGGAAGGCCAGGGTAAGGAGGGACTCGTGATTGGTCAAGGCAGGGGCAAGAAGCTGGCCACTGATTGGTGGAAGGAAGGCCAAGGGGGGAAGCAGAGTGCCGATTGGCCAGGTACCACCGATGACGTCAGGGGCAGAGCAAGGAGCGACCAGCTGATTGGTGGAAGGAAGCGACGGACTGATTGGCCACCAACCGATGGCATGAGGAGGAGAGCGTGAAGCGCTCAGCCAATGGTGAGGGACTGACGTGGGAAGAACATTCTGGAGGTCAAGATGTGATGGGCTGATTGGAAGGGAGGACCGATGACGTAACACCACGAGCGATAAAGGAACTCTCTAGCCGGCATTTTGCCCTTCTCGTTTTGGATCCCTTCGTGCCCGGACCTCTTCCCTCTGCTGCTTCTTGGATTCCTTTGCCCTCTCCTCTTGCTCCTCTAACCCACCTCTGCCCTCGACTCTTGCTTCTGGTGCCTGCGTGCGAGTGCGTGCTGACGAGAGTACGAGTACTGTGGCGTGAGACGGACTGTGCAGCGAGGCCTGTTTTCGCGCCAACGCCGGGCGGTTCCCGCCAACCCCAGAGCTGCGTCCGGACTGCGTGCTCGAATTTGGCGACCCGGACGAGATCCCACAAGCTAGTTGAGCTAAGTGCAATAAATCGCACACCCATTCCTTTCCATTTATTTCCCCTTAGTCCGTGCGATACGTCTGGTCTGGGAGCGCTCCATATAGGAACCTTATTATTTACCATGTTTCCTTTGTCCTGGCATTCCGTTGTAAATAAATCCTTATATTATTTTTCCCTGTATATTCTAAAGCCTTTTTCGTTTGAGTTAATTTCCACAGGTTTGAAGACTGGCCGGTGGGATCTGTGAGGTAAGTGAGTTTCAGCATCCTCCTCCTCCTCCTCCTCCTTGCCCCCCTCCGTCCCCGCGTGCATGAACTCTGCCATATTTGAACTGAACGCCTTTGGAGTTAAAGCTTGCTCGGATAATCTGTTTCCTGGTAAAGATTTTAATCGCCACAAACACGACAATATGTAGTAAACATTTATAAACACGAGTACATCTATAAAGTATGTACATTTATAATGCAAGTACGTCTATAAAGTATGTCCATTTATAATGCGAGTACATCTATAAAGTATGTCCATTTATAATGCAGGTACTGTATGTCTTTAAAGTATGTACATTTATAATGCAAGTACATCTATAAAGTATGTGCATTTATAATGCGAGTACGTCAATAAAGTATGTACATCTATAATGCGAGTAAGTCTATAAAATATGTACATTTATAATGCAAGTGCATCTATGAAGTATGTACATTTATAATGCAAGTACGTCTAAAAAGTATGTACATTTATAATGTAAGTACGTCAATAAAGTATGTGCATTTATAATGCGAGTACGTCTATAAAATATTGTCCTGTGGCTGGCTCTCAGTTTTCACCGAGAGTACGCCACGGATGGAAATCGAGCTTAACTTTGAGGTGTTTCCAATTGATGGTGGATGATACACGAGTAGGAAGAAGAAAAATACCGACTCACCTGCACGGCCGCCACATGCAGGCGTCTTCACCTGCAAATCAATTCAACCTGAGATGGATGGAAAATGTACAAAAATAATATTTATTAAACGGAACCCGATAACAAAGAATGCGACGGTAAAAACTAAGACCTGGGTGGGGATCCCACACACCTCACTTCAAATACAAGCACAGGGGAAGAATCGATCAAATAAACCGTTGTGTTATGTGGTGCGGCTTAGCTCTGTTTGCAGTGTGTCCGCGATTCGTCAGGTCTGAGCACGTCGTCCAGGCCCCAAGTGTGCAGTCCGGACACGGATTCGGTTGGCAGGAACCAGGCCTCGATGAGCCCTCGCTCCACCAGGCCCACACATGCCGCCGTGGCAGGCCTCGCCTGCACAGTCGTCGCTCGCACACAAGGTCCCGTATGCGAACAACAGGGGAGGATGATCGTCGGCGTTCCACCGTCTCCCCACCGTTCATCGTCGCCCAACGAGCAAGGGTTCAAACGGAAAGAGGTCCAACGCAAGAGAAGGCAAGAAGGGAAGAGAGAGAGAGAGAGAGAGAGAGAGAGAGAGAGAGAGAGAGAGAGAGAGAGAGAGAGAGAGATAGAGATAGAGATAGAGATATAGAGAGATCCGGGCAGGAAGGAATCCAAAAACGAGGATAAGGAAATGTCGGCCAGCGAGTGGTTTGACCGGCCGTCTCGTGACGTCAGCTCGCCCTCTCCTCAATCAGTGTGTCGCTTCTTGACTTCTCGAATCGTTTGATCGCGTCCGTCCCCTCTCATTGGCCAAGCGCTTTGCACCCTTGTTGTCATGCCATCGGTCGGTGGCCAATCAGTGTCGCTCCTTCCACCAATCATGTGGAAGCTTTCTGCCCCTCCCCTGACCAATCACAAGGCCTTCCCTACTCTGCCAATCGGCGACCTGCTTCTTACTCACCCCCTGACCAATCACGAGTCCTTCTGGGCGTGGCTATTGCCTGGCTTGCAATGAGTGTTACCATGCCAGCTGGCGATGCAGCTGGCTGCGGCTCCATTGGCGGTGCCCCGAACTGGCTTCCTGTGAGTCGTATTGTTATTGTGGCGGAGGAGGAATTTAAGTAGGGTGTGGTGCAACTAATGGGCCTAACTATTGTCTATGGTGCGTTGCCATACGGGACACAGGAATGATCACAGGTTTGACACACTGGGGGAATTAGCATAATCCCTACTCTACCAATCACATGATCATCCTTGTATGATCACAGATATACACTTAATCCGATAAACCGCCTAAACAGATCCCCTGACTTACTGTACATCGAAATGGTTCTTCTTCTTCATGACATCGGAGCACCTACCTATGCAGATCTACCTGAATCTATATGTCCCCCTACCCAAATTTCATAACAATATGCTCATTTAGAATGTGAGTACATCTATAAACTATGTACATTTATAATGCAAGTA